>NW_024342467.1:17484941-17713206 GCF_902729225.1 Pteropus medius | reverse complement strand
CAGTGGGGCATTCCCCTCTCCCTCTCTGCTTGGACCGTGCTCCTCACAGGCACACCCTGTCAGTATCTGTCCTTAAGTAGGTTTCAAAGTCGTGCGATTAACTGTTCTTTCTCACGAAATTGCTGAAAGAAACCAGGGGAATTGGACATGAAATTTCACAGCGTGCACGTTCAAAACCACGCACGCGGTTTTCCAGTGAGCTTAGAAAGTGTGCTCGCTGCTCCTTTTCAAAGTGGGTGACGTCCTTTAATGCCTCGCTACTCAGAGTGAGGTTCCTGGACCAGCACCATTGCTATCGCCCAGGAGCTTGTTTGAAATGCAGAATCCCAGGCCCCACCCAGACTACCTGAAAGAATCTGCATTTTTATAAGATCGGCAAGTCATCTTTATGCACAGGGAAGTCTGGGATGTGGTGCTTCGGTTGGCAGCCAGTGCCAGTCTGGAAAACGCCAGCCCCTGCGGATGGCTTCTGAAGACACAGTTCGGAAAATGGCTCGCAGGTGCCGTTTATGTCTCCTGAGCATCAAGCAGAAAGAGAGACTTGCCTGAGCAGGTGGAGATTTGGCTTAGCCTGGAGAATATTGTGGAAAGAGATGTCATGAAGCAGTGGGTTGCTGAAGCTTATTTAAAAAAAGCATGTTCTCTTCTTTTGGCAATGATGTAATGGATTTTACTTTTGTCGGTGAACGCCTAGGGATGCTTTTGTCAAATGAGGAGGGAACTGGACTTGTCAGTCTGGGGGACACAGGGCTCAGGGGCCGAAGCCATGGAAGTCATCATCAAATGTTGGAATGACCCTCAGGAGGAGAGGAAATCAGATTTATTCTGTGGGGGGTAGAAGATGACCTTCGGAAAGAGTTCATCATCATGAAGAAGAGCTTTCTGAGGCTGGGCGAGTCAGGCGTGAGCTGGCCATCCACTCGCTTGGGGTGTTGGATGGGATCCACGCAGGACCTGTGGGGTCAGACCAGACCACTTTCTTCTTCATTAAAATTTTTTTTTCGATTACAGTTGACATACAATATTGTATCAGTTCCAGGTGTACGAAATAGTGATTAGACATTTATATAACTTGCGAAGTGATCACCCCGATAAGTCTGGTACCCCCCTGGCGCCATGTGTAGTGATTACAATGCTATCGACTACATTCCCTGTGCTGTACTTTACATGCCCATGACAATTTTTATAACTGCCCATTTGTACTTCTTAATCCCTTCACCTTTTCCACCCAGCCCCCACCCCATGCCATCTGGCGACCCTCAGTTTGTTGGGTCAGACGACTTTTAATGTGCTCTCTAGCCCTGTGAACCGTTGACAGAAGAGATGGGCTCACGGAACTGGGTTTCAATCCCACCTTTCCCATTTGTTAGCCCTGATTTGGGCAAGTTATTTAATTTTCCTAAGCCTTCGCTTCCTCATCTGAAAAGAGGAATAATAATACTCACCTTGTGGGATGGCGTGAAAAGTAAATAAACATTATGGGTTAAAGTGTCTACCAGTGCTCAGCATAAATTAAGGGCTTAATACATTTTAGTAACCCTCCTCCTCCTCCCATATACTTCTTTTCTTTGCCTTGTTCGAGCAGCCATCTCGATACTAGATTGTACTCTCACACATTTCTGATCCTGGTTAATTGCTAGTGGCTGGTTTTTGGCTGGTTTGCTCAACTGAGGTGTTTTAATGAGGCCAGAATAGTAGGGGGCGCTGTATAGTAGGAGGCACTGCTTTGGTTCATCAGGCGATACCCCTAACGTGAGCCAGCTGTCCTGCAGCCCCAGGTTCGTGGTGGCTGCCAGCATATCAGCCAGGTGGGCTGGACAGAGCCTCACAGGCTGTCACCATGAAGAAGAACACTGGTCCGTGTCGGCGGCAGGGCTTTGGAATGACTGCTGACCCTGGGCTGGTGCAGCAGCCCCTGAATCTACAGCGTGTTCACATATCTCCGTCTGCAGATGCGATGCGTTTATCGATGGGAATAGGAAAGAAAGCAGAGTGGCAGCAAGAGGCGTTTTTATAAAGTGTCGAGATACGAATGTGCTCCTGTCACTGATTTTTACTACTCCTTCCCTCAGCGAAAGACTTTTCCTGCCTGAGACAGGGACAGATAGGGTTCAGTTGGCCCATCTCAGACTGCGCCCAGGTCCTGGAAGGCGCCACGCCCCGTTCCTTCTCACTGGAGCAGCTTCCACCACCCTCTCTATCTCAGTAACTCTCACCTGGCCCGGTCTCCTAGAGGCCTCCGGGGGCTCCTCAGTCCAGGCCACCGCGACCTCTTTGTTCTGAGAACGAAGACCCTTCACTTGGCACCCAGCAGAGTTTGGGCCATGTCATGTCTTAACGCTATGGGTCCCCAACGTTGTCTCAGGCTCCCCGAGGTCAGGGCCCAGGAACTTGGTCAGGTGGTTTCCATGGAAATACCAGGTACTGCGATAAATTCGCTTTGCAACGACGCCAGTAATCCACGTCGGGAAGCTCAGCGCCTCCCCCAGCCCGCCCCTGGCAGGCTTTAGTGATGTGTCACAGACGCATCGTGCTGAGCTCTGACTTGGCGTCAGGAGCCTTTCCAACACAGCACTCGATCGGGCCGTCACCAATCAGAGTTGCTCATTTTCATGATTAACAGATCCTGAGGTTATCAAACATCAATATTTATCATACCCAGGGGCGGGGGAGGGGGGCAAAGGAAGCCGAACCCTTTGCTTGACCCCTGACAAATCACTATGTGGGCGTTAAAAAGATGGACTGCGTCCCCTTCCCTGAGATTTCTGGGCTCGGACCTGGAAGCGTGGATGACGTTGCCGACTCTGCTCCCTGGCCTTGGCCTGTACTTGGACAAGCCACTCGATCTCTCGGAATGTCAGTTTGCTCACCTGTTAAAGAGAATAGATCTTACCTCCCAGAGGCCGTTGTAGTGAGTCGTACTGCTTTCCTTGCTGAGATGAATCTGATTCTCGCTTCTGTTCTCTCGTCACTATTTTCTACCCAGGGAAGGTTTAATAGGGTCAGGGAGACCCTTGGTGGCCGGGGCTCTTGCGTGAGCATGGCGGCGAAGCTCCGCCCTTTGGAATTAGCATCTCCCTTTTCTGGATCCCATCTCTGGGAGTCCTGGTCTCCCGTGCCCACCTCTGTCTGCTGACAATCTCCTGGGCTTGTGCCATGGACGAGGTCCCAGGCAGGGGACCGCCCCCTTTCTCTGCAGGCTGGTATGTGGCTCTCAGTGGGGTAGACGCATGAGGGACAGGGCTTGGGTGCCAGGCACGCCTGGGTTTGGATCGGAGTTCTGCCACACAGCTGTGAGGTCTTCGAAAAGTTACCTGACCCTTCTGAGCTCTAATGCCCTCTTGTCTATCAAATGAGAATGACAGTCTCGCTCAGTGTGAAGGCAGGGGCCATGACTCGTCGATTGCAGCTTCATCGGGTATCTGCAGTTTCGTCAGTTTTTGATAAATATTTCCAAAGGGCTGAGTGGACACTTACAACACACGGAAGTGCTCAGTGTGAGTTAACGTCCTTGCATCTCCCTTCTGCAGGTCTCCCGATTCTTGGCCCCCCACTGGACTCTGCATGGCAGGTTAGTAGGAGGCTGGCCACTGATTCGTACAATGAGTATCGTGTGCCAGGCACGTAGGCACTGGGGACACAGAAGTATTTTCATTGGCAGAGAATTCACGCTTGTGTGGCGCTTACACTGCAGTGGAAGGAAAAAGGCTATAAAGCCAACGACTGAAGTGTCAAGCATACGAGACGGTGTTAGGTGCTGTGGGGAGGTACAGGGCAGGAAAGGGGGATGGAGCAGAGGAGGAGGGGGGTTGGGAGCTGCAGTCAATAAGGTGGTCAGGGAAGGCCTTACTCAGAAGGCCGTAGCTAAGCACAGATAGTTCATGATCTTGGACCAAGTCTCCTTCTCCCCAGCATTCCATCCGGTTCTCCTTGCATCCTGCATCCACGTCTTCGCAAGTTGAAGGCCAAGTGAGGTGAGACCAAACATCTGTGAGCAACCCTGAGTTGCTCCTTCTATAGAAACCAGGAAGACGCCTGCAACCTCACTCCGAGGCTTTCTTCCCTGGGAGCCCCTTGTGCCTGGCTTTTCAGCCAATAAGTTTCCCAGAGGACCTTGCCTTGGAAGGGTCCTTGGGCCAGCCCCAGAGCTTGTGGCAAAACAGCAGGCAGCCAGCATGCCAGGCAGACTACCTTGCAGGAAGCCAGGCTCTGCCTGGTGCCAGCTTGCTCGCTGTGTGTTTGCCCTGGCACCCAGCACGCCAGCTGCATTTACACTCACCCAGGTGCCAAGGCTTTCAAAACAAGGGTGGCAGTGTTTTGGGTGCTACTTTTGGTTACAAAGCAGCGTGCACCTGCTCAGGCCACCACCACCACTGTTTGGACCATGCTCCCCTGTGCTGTTCTGATGGCCTGGATTGTTTGTGGCTAAGCTGGGACATCGGACCCGCCTTCTTTGCTTGTGGTTGGAACACCCATTGCTCTGAGTTAACTTCCTGTCTCACCTGCCTCCCTCCCACCGGGCTACATGGCAAGTCCTGACTTTAAGATTTGTTTCTGGCCAGTTTTGGGAGTGGAGAACATGCAGCACATGTACCGGGGGAACACTGCATTTAGAATGCTCCTTTCTGAGGCTGTAGCTTCTGAGGCCGTTGATTAAAACCCAAAATCCTGTCTCCATTTGGAGGGATTCTGGTTTAGTGGTTCAGGAATGGGGCCAAGGGTTTGGTGGCAACAGTGACATCATTATCACCACCATCATCGTCGTCATCATCTTAAAGTTGGTTCCCTAGCTGATCACACAGAGAGGCACAGTTCACCTCCTTAACTTGTTTGTCCGTCAAGGCTGAGTGGGATCGGTTGTCACAGGGCTCCCAGAGTCTAACCCACTGCCGAGCTCCCAGGTGGTGCTCAGTCTGTGCGTTGAAGGCTAGAGGCAACACAAAGTGACTCTCTTCATAGAGAACCCTTCGCAGTGGGAGCAATCGCCCGCTAATCGATCCCCATAGTTATGTTTGCAGTCTTAAAGGTTGATTTTTCTTAAAATGGAGGCACGCCTGTTCAGGATTTTAACGACAAAACAATAGTGTCTTGAAGAACTGAATAGGAGTAATTACTTTTGAAGGAATCTGAGCCACACCTTCCTCCCTAAATATTGCTTTGATGAAGATGTATGAAGTTACACCATTTATTAGCTTCTGAACTTTAGCTGCTCTTTGGAGCCACCTGGGAGATTGATAATAAGTACCGATGCTTGGTCCCATCCCCGCCCCCAGGCCCTATTTACTCGGTCTGAGGTGTGGCCTGGCCATCAGGACTTTAAAAAAGTTCTCTGGGCGATTTACTGTGTGTGGCCAGGGCTGCAAACCACTGACTTAGAATGTGTGGAACCAGCTGGAAAGGGGAGTGGGAGATTCATTTAAGTCAGTGAGGGTGGTGGACTCTCAGGCTGGAGACGGGAAGTCCCTGGATTCTGTGAGCGAAGACTGCTCTGAAATCTGAATCTAAAACATACTAGATATGCATTTTCCAAAATCATATATATCGAATAAGAGTCAACTGTTTTCTACCTCTTTCATAAAAACATTTTTCCCGATTATAACTATGTCACATGCTTATCCTAAACCATTGGGTTTATATAGAAAAGAACACAAAAGGCTAAAAACCCCTCCGCATGCCAGCACACAGAAGAAGTAACCGTTACCCTGTGTGGTGCGCACCCTTCCACTGGTTTCTCATGTATCCTGGACACATGGTTCAACATCCACGGAATCATTGATGTGTACCCGTTGCTGTGCTTTTCCCAACAGGATGACATGGATAACTTTCTTCAGATCTACATAGTCATTTTTATGAGATCTTGCCAAATTCAAGCTGTGAATTGTACCTGATAAATTTTATGGCACTTTATCGTTAAAGCTTGCTGTGTATTTTCTTTAAAATAAAAGGCAGATAGTAGCGTAGGAAGCCACTGCCGATCAGGAAGCTCACGTGTATCCGGACAGTCCTTTCAGGATGTCTGGACAGTCATGGGCTGGGGACAGAGGGCTGAGCAAACCTGGCCACAACCACTTTTTGTAGTGCTGGTCTCTGTTGAGTTTTAGTTTCATTCTTTAGTTTTATTCTTTAAGAGGTCCTGTTGTCACTTGCCTTCTGGACTATACGGGGAGTATAGAAAGCCCAATGCCCCTCGGCAAAGAGCTGCTCCCCGAACATGCAGGAGGCAGAACCACCCATACAGAGCGTCTCGGTGGTGATCCACTGCTGGCCTGAGGGACTGGACAGTCCTTCGGTTATGGAGAGAAGCCGACAGTCGGCATTTCTACTTGAAATCTCTTGATTTCTAAATGTAGACAACTAATTGTTTAACAATTAAAATTGCGAGGCCAAACGAACCACACTTGGGATTTTTATCATCCTCTGGAAGCCAGTCTGAGGTCTAGATCCACTAAGCCGTCTCTGACACTTGATATCGATGCAGTCGACTTCATTCACTTCTGAAAATAGTGACTGAATGCATTATTCTGTGTGCCATTCGCTGTTCAAAAGGCTGGAAATACAAAGATGAAGAGTTGAGATCCTTGCCTTGGGTGGGGTAGCTTATGGTTGAGAGCAGCTATGCTCAACATAAGGTCCCCAGACCAGCATCCTCAGTGGATCACCTGGGAACTTGTTAGAAACGCACATTCTCAGGCGTCTGCCCAGACTCACTGAATCAGAATCTGCTGTCTGTTTTCACAAACACTTCCTGGTGGTTCTGGTGCCCGTTGAAGTTGGAGAACCGTTAGTCTTAAAGAGTTCAAGAGGGATCGGGCAGATGGGCAGAGATCAGTGGGATGGACAAGGGGTGGTGGGAATCAAGAAGGCTTTTCAGAGACGAATGGGTCCACCTGGATCTTAGGGTAGGAGTTGGCCAGGGGGAGCAGTGGGGAGGAGGGTCCTGGGGAGGGCACACGAGGAGCATCAGTAAGGAGGAGAGTGTGTGGGCTGCGTTTGGCAATCGTCAGTTTAGAGCTTGTGGTTGGGCACCGAAGGATGTTTTCGGAACTCCCAGAAGCTGGGAAGAATAGGTAGGGCCCTGTTTTTGCTACCAGGCCAAAGTAGCTGGAGCATTGGGACATCACTGCAGACCTTTTTAAACAGGGAAGTGTGGCATCGGATCCGTGTCTGGAAAAATAATGTTGGTAGAAACATTTAAATTCCTTCTGGGTAGAGACAGCTCTCCTAGTACTCCACTGGCCGAGATTTCGATTCCTGCCTCTCCTGGCGTGACTTGGATCGAGGTCAGCAATTCCCATCCTTGGATAGGGCGGTGGGAGAGGAGACAGCCCGTGAGTGGAGAGGCAGCCTCTGCTGCAGGTGTAACAGTGACCACAGTGTCGCTGTGCCTCTCCAAGCTGAACATTCTAGTGGTTGCTGCTGTTCTCAGCATTCGCGGTGGTCTTTGTAACCCTACTTCGAAAGCAGCCCATCAGTTTCTGCAGCAAAAATGTAGGGGAAAAAAATCCCTGCTCTATTTCTTTCTTTAGAGATCTGTGGTGTCCAAAGAAGAAATGATTGGACTCAAGGCCAGGGAAACTCATGTCCGTACTCAGCTGGAGCCACCTCCTCCTTACCTCTTTCCTCCTCTCCTCTGTCTGTCTTTTTCCATTGCTGGGGTGTGAGAGATCGTGGGAGCAGGATGCAATGTCACCTCCCCCTGCTGGTTATTTTGTATAATATCTTGTTTGTGAGGAAGAGTAGAGAGAGCGAGACAATGCAAATCACAGAAATATAAGAGTAGACTAAGACTGAATCCATCCATTTTTTAAAAAATTTATTTTCTATTAGTTTCGAGTATACAGTACATTGGTTAGACATTTATATCGTTTATAAAATGATCCCCCTAATTGCTCTCTCCTCTGACCCTCCACCCAGCTATTAAATTACTGCTGACTGCGTTCCCTATGCCGTGCTCCCCGTCCCTGTGACCATCTATCAACGACTCATTTGTGCTTCTTTAACCCTTCACCCCATTCTCCCAACCCCCCAACCCCCCTCCCCTCTGGCCGCCACCAGATTGTCCTCTATAGTTGTGAGTCTGTTTTTGCGAATCCATTAATTTTTAAAAACCCGTTCGCACGTAGTACATTTAAAAATGTTTACCTTCGGGACAGGGTGAAACAATTTTTTTGATCTCTTTTATTCTTTGTACAGTGTTGTCGTGCATTTATGAGACAGGTATTTCTTTTGTCCTGCGATGCAGCTTCTCATACATTAATGATTACAATAGCAGCCTCTTTTATTCTGCCTATTTATCAAATGCTTTTTCTAAACTAAAATGAACAGGTTTTTCCAGTTGATTGCTTTGGGCGTTCATTCAATTCTATCACAAATATATACTCCTCTTGACTACGCACATACAAAACAACCAAGGTAAAATTTTTATGGGCATTAAAATTAATGTTTAAAGTGAGCGAAACTTCTGTTTCTATTTGATAACTGTTCTCTTTTTTAATCCCAAAGACGGTGTTCGTAATACAGGGGAAGTTGATTACGACTATCGACATGGGAAGTCACGTAGAGGCTTTCCACAGGAGGGTACACTGTCCTGCGGAGAAGCTTTGGGGGAAGGTTTTCTGAACAATTTCCTGATCCCCCCAATTTTGAAGCCTTCTGTTTGTTAGTGTCTAAATCTAAATATCCTTAATAAAAACCAACCTTGTTATCTCCTGGCACCCCAGGGGCTTTGCCCCTGTTCATCTGAGCTAATTGGCCTCATGGCAAGTGGTTGGGGCACAAGTGTGTGTCCGGGACGGTCGACGAGAGGAACCTCGAGGCTGAAGGATGGACGCACAGTGGCTCGGAAGCCAGGCCTGCCTGACTCCTAAGTGGACACAAGCTAATCAGCTCCTCCAGGCATAGTAAACTCGATACTGCTTAGGTCCCCTCCAGCTTTCTTCAGCTGTTCTAATCAAATCGATGAAGACATCCGACCTCATTTAGGCGTTGAGAACAGCATCGGAGACGCAGAGAGGAAGTGAAATTGCTTTTATTCTCTTACAGAGACTCTCAAACGTGGCTGACTGTCAGATCGTGAGGAGGTTTAGCTGTCGGCGGGGCATGATTCGTGGACACACGGGCCTTATTCTTAAAAGCATCCTTTTTTTTTTTTCCAGTTGCAAATGAAGCTGGAGACAAGACTGCCAGACCACTTGCCCGCTTCTCCCGTGAGTACATCTTGTGTCACTCCTTTCCTGGGCTCCTTCAGAGGCCTTTTTGCCTGTGTGATTCACCTCTGTCATCCTGCCAGGCGTCCATGAAACACCGTCAATAAAAGAGTAATTTCAGACATGTGTTCAGTGGGTTAATATCCCATTCGAGCCCCTCCATGGGTTAGCTAGTCATTGCTATCGCCTTTCGGACCTTAGAACCATGGTTTATCGAACTGTGCTCCAGGCTTTGCTATTTGAAGTATGGTCCTGGGAATAGAATAGACTTCACTTGGGGGATTTCTTTTTAGGAATACAGGGCCCCAGGCCACCCCAGACCTACTAAACCAGAGCCTGCATTTTAACAAATCCTCAGGTGATTTCTGTGTATATCTGAGAGTCACCGCACTGGGCTGGGCTTTTCATGAAGACAGAGGAGCGTATGTGAAATGCTCATAGTCGTCAAGGCCCACGTGCTGTGAAAGCATCGTCGCTGCCCAAAGTGCACGTAAGGACCAGCTCTGCTGGCTTTACCCGACGTAGGGGACATCCGAGAAGCTCGGATGGATTGAGCGGTTTTCCTTTGGCGCAGGGGTATTCGTAAGGGCCTCGGGCCCCCCTCGATTTCACTCGACTCCTTCGTCTCCAGGTCTTGACCCTAATGGGAGAGCAGGAGTCAAGAGCCTCTCAGTATGTCTGTGCCAATGTGATCAGTGAACGACACAGCCAGTTAACGAAAAGCCGGGTCCTAGTGAAGGGGGCAGAAACACCAGAGACTGAGCAGGGCTGGGGGGCAGATGCTCCCCACAGCGGCCGGGCGTTGCGTGGAGAAAGCGTGAGACCGTCAGTGAAAATAGAGGGGTTTCCCCCCGCCCCCGGCACCGACGCTCCTCAGATTCTCACTGAACGTGATTTCTCTCACCCTTTCTGGGCCTCAGCTTTCCCATCCGAAAAAACAGAAATTCAGACCCACCTTCTCTCCGTTATAAGTTGCTTTCTTTGGAAGTCGTGGCATGAGAATTTTCCGTCGCCGCGTTGTTCAGAGGCTCGGTCACGTCCCTAGTGAGGATACTGCTGGGGCGAGTCTTCATGCGGAGGATCGCAAGTTAAATTTCTCTATTTACAGGGCTTTTTTCTAAACTCAGCCTTCTAGCTCCTTTTGGGAGGCTGTGACACTTTGGGACTGATTCCTAGAAATGATTTTTATAGAGCTGTAATAATATATGATAATGAAAGAGCCTTAAGTGCTCACATTTTAGAAACTGTGTAATAAAACACTCCCTCCTACCTGGATTCATTATTTCCAAAATAAGTATTTTATCGCACAGCTCTTTAGTTCTTCATCTCCTGAGCAGTAGTCAGGCAGATCAATAAGCGGGAGTGATAACCCGGCTGCGCTGGGCACGCTGAGCTGGATGCACCTCCCTAGGGGTCCCTGGCTTTCTGACGCTCGTCTCGAGATGTGGGAAGGGGATGGAGCCCTTTGACCCGGAGCCAGAACGAAACCGGAGGCAGTTAGTCCCTTCACGGAGAGAAGAGGGTGACTTCTCTCATAAATGGCTTCTACAACTTCTCAATTGTGTGACTGGGTTGGGAAGATGATGTGTCACTTGCAAGCTTATGAGTAGAAGAGAGGTGAAGACGTGAGTGGAAAAAATCATCTATATAAGAAAAAAGGAATTAGTGGCAAACCAATTAAGTTGGGCTGATTCTGAAAAAGAATTTCTGACTTGGTGCCATGTTCTGGAATGAAGTCAGATGGCACATTAGCTACTAAATCTTTTTATAGCTATTACTAGAGGGAACAAATTAGAGGTGGCTTTTAGGAAGGAAAAATAATTCTTAATGTAACATTATCAGATCGAGACTCACTTCGCTTTATCACAAGAAAATGACCTTGATCAGGTGGTGTGGCGTGAATAAGATGTTCACTTTGGGAAGGTTGGAAGGATTTGGATGATAGACTTTTTGTGGAGACTAGAAGATGGAGTACTGTGCAATGTTCTCTGATTTTTGCACCAACAAGGCATATGCAAAACCCCAACAGTGTGCATTGCCCAGCATGGAGTTAGGCCCTATGGGAATGAGAAGCAAGAATACGGGCTGGAAATGCTGTGAGGACAGGATCCACTGTGGTGGGGGCTGGGAGGGAGGAAGAAGGGGTGGCCTAGTGGTCCCCCAAATAGTCCCAAGGTTTCCCTTCACTTCAGAGTCTTCACATTCTGATTCCTGATGCTTCTGGAATACGCTGCTCATTTCTCTATAGATTTTTCCCATTTTTGAATGTATATGCTTTTATTGGCTTCCCCACATTGCAACAGAGATGCTGTGATGATCATCCTAAGAAACCCTAAAGGACAATCAGAGGGAAAAGAATGTCAGAATCATGAAAACATCTAGTTTTTTTCAGGGCCTGTTTCTGGTCCTACCATGGCCAGCTGGTTTACCAGCCTTGCTGGCCTCGCTTAGGTCCACTTCTGAAGAGCGTCCTTCCACCATGCAAGCCTGTGCTCGGCTCTCTCCTCAGCTCCACTCAACCCTACGTGGCTGACACCACCACCCAGAACCACTGTGCCTTCCTCAAAGAAACTGATACCAAAAGCCCACAGGTCAAGCTCAGGTCCCGTCACCTTTAGACTGGAGACACTCTATATTTGACTTCGCATGGCAGTGCCATGGTGGTAGATGCTGAGGACCGAGTCCTGGGAGACCCTGGATCTTGTCAGGGGACCCTTTCCCACCTCGGCCCCCACCATTTTAGGCTTAGCAGTGGGTTTTGATCGACCTGACCTTCATCAGAACATCAGTGGCAGTCCCAGGAGAACAGAGTTGAGCGAGCCCGACTCCGAGGTGCACATTAGATTTGGACCAGCATCGTCTGGCTAGCTGTCCTGGGGCTGGAGCTCCCGTGTGTCTGGACTTCCCCGCTCTGCGCAGTGCGTTCAGGATGAGCCAGTAGAGACCTCACGCTGGTACTGCATGCAAAGCTTTCTGACAGCCAGTGCTCACATCAGCCTCATGGTGTCTCATTTTACAAATGGGAACATATGTTGCCCATGGGTGATGGATGTGCAGGACCAGGGTCCGGGAGGCCCCTGGTAGACCAACCATTAATCCTTCAGTTGCCGGATGAGGCTGGGACCCCTGAGGTGGGTATTAGTCCTGATAGCCTGGGATACATAATATAAAGCACGGTGCCTGCACACCGTGAGTGCTCAGTAAGTACGGGAGGTTGTCCTCATATATTATTACCAGAGTCATCTCTGTCCCTCCTCCCTTCTTCCCTCCCTCTCTCCTTACCTTCCACATATATTTTAAAGACTTTTCTGTGCCCAGCCTTGGAGACACACAGATGACAAGTTTGTCTTCAAAGAGATTACCACCTAGTCAAGGAGATGGGGAAGCAAATGTCTCTGATACAGTGTCGGGAGGGAAATGCTAGAGATGGGCATCGGAGCTGTGGAAGCCCCACGGCGGGGACCTCATCCAACCTGGGGTAGGAGTGGATTCAGGGGGAGCCCTCCTGGAGGGAACAAGCATTAAATGAGGCTTGGGGAACAAGTGGGGGATTAACAGGTAGAGATAGTAACTTCTCATCGTAAAAAAACGAAACAACCCAAAGCCTTCAAGGACCATCCACGTTCATTATGCTAAGTGAGATAAGTGAGTTGGAGAAGGACAAATTCCACATGATCTCACTTATGCGTAGAATCTAAAAAACGAAAACAAAAGTCATGGAGTATAAAATAACGCAGTGACTTTGTTAATATCACTGGATTATGTATTTGAAAGTTGCTAAGAGAGTAGATTTTAAGTTTTTATCACAAGAAAAAAATTGTAACTGTGTGGTGATGGACGTTAACTAGACGTATCGTGGTCTTACTGTAGAACATTTTGTAATATATATAAATATCTAATTATGTTGTACAGCTGAAACAAATAAAATATTATATGTCAATGATATCTCAAAAAAAAAAAGAGGCAATACAATTTTTCAGGGACTAGAGACCATATGTAGTTTTCAGATATGGCCTCGGGGTGGCAGGAGAAGCCCAGAATTGGGTGTGCATCTCTACTCTAGGAGCCTTAAAAGAGGCTCCACTTGGGGCAAGAGCTTTTGTGAAGAGAGGCCAGGGCCCTGGGGGAAGCCAAGGGGAGGGAGGTGTTGGCCCCAAAGCTTGTGTAGTGGGGCAACTCCATCCCGGAATTAAATTTAATTAATTAATTAATTAATTATTATTATTATTATTTTTTTAGGTGAGGCAACCCTTGGTTGACCTCACAGATTGCAAGGACCTTGTCAGTTTATAATCCCTTATTTTTTATTTTTTACGCCTACAGCACCTGGTCTTCCTAACTGGTCTCCCATCTGAGTACTAACCAGGCCCGATCCTGCTTAGCTTCCGAGATCAGACAAGATCGGGCTTGTTCAGGGTGGCGTGGCCGTAGACCCATTCTGGAATTTTAATTGCTTCCTTAACTGAGGAGAGAATAATTTCTCCCCTGAGAAGGACAGTGGTTGAAAGGAAAATAAAGGTATCGAAAACATTAAGGAAATGGAGCCTAATTTGGCCTCTTTTGCTTTGGGAGCTAAAAGTCCAAATAGTGTTGAAAATAGATTATTCTACCGAAGAGCTATAAAAGGAGCAATTTGGGGGGATGGGTGATAAAGCTAAGGGAGGTCGCCTCGTATTTTTGTACCGGGCATGTGATCTGGGTGAATGATCCCCTCCCCTGGGTGGGCTGAGCAGGAACAGACAGACATGTGATGGAGGGTAAGTGCTGGGTTTTAGGTAAAGGGTGAGGCTGCACCTACTCCATGGTGATGCCCTTCGTGGAGCCCCAGGGCAAACACGAAATCATGTCTGGCAGAGTGCTAGAGTCCAGCCAAAGAACTTTCCTAAATTGCTTGTCCCAACTAGGAGGGCCTGCTGTAGAACTGGGAGCTAGAGTTGGGGGTGGGTGGATTATGGAGCCAGGATGATGAGAACAAGAAGACACGATGGGTGGGAGAGAGGGCTGAGAAATGCCTTGAGCAGTGGGTGGTGGCTGGCAGCCAGCATTCAGTGTTCCCAGTGGCATGGACTGTGGACACTCCAGAGCCACGTAAAAGCCCATTACAGGGCAGGAACCGGATTTAGAGATTTTCCGATTGGTCTTAAATAGCTCCAGTTATTTCTGAAAGGTTCAGATTCTGTGTGGAGCCCCTGGTCCCACCTCGACAATGTTTAAGGACTGAGCACTGTTGCTGCCAACTTGTTTCAGCAGAAAGGTATCTTCGGCGATGGCAGCTCTGGAATTTCGGTGGACAGCAATCTAGCTCTATAAGTGGGGTCCCTGGGAACTTGCTAGAAATACAGATACTTGGATCCCTTACCAGATCTGCTGAATCAGAAACTCTTGGGGCAGGTCTCAACGATCTGTATTTTAGCCAATTCCGCCGGCGATTCTGATGCGTGGCAAGGTCTGAGAACCCCGCTCTCGTCATGGTGCTGGTGACGGAGGCAGGGGCAGACGCCAGGATGCAGAGCAGTGCGGTGCTTGTATTTATTTTATGTATCACAGAAGAACATGGTCAGCAGTTTTCTATAGCCACTTGTAATTACATATGCAGAAGACAGAGCAAGTCTTATCAAAGAATAGTAACCTGTTCCACCATCTCTAAACTCTGGTTTTCATCATCACATAATTATGCTTCAGAATCACAGACAATTACTCCCCAGCGTGTGTTCACCCAAGATTTATCTGTTTGACCACGAGGGTCTCTACTGCTTTATCTTTCTTCTTTTCTCCATTGCTTTCATCCAATATGGTTATCAGTCAAACGAATCTGCTTGATTCAGTAAGCAGTATTGTCAACCCATTATCGGAGATTCGAACAGTTTCAAGTTAGGCTAGAACTTTAAAATGATCCAGTCCAAGGCTCAGCACTTCGTGTGAACTTGAATCCTCTCTGTGACGTCCCTCTCAGGGGTGAACTCTCTTATAGGAACACATCCAATGAGGAAAACTCACTTTGGCCTGGAAAGGGGTCATGGTCATGGTCATGGTGAAGGACTGGAGAGAGAGAGCGTGTGTGTGTGTGTGTGTGTGTGTGTGTGTGTGTGTGTCTTGGGGGAACTGAGATTCACTCTGCTTTTCTCTTTTTGAATGTATATGATCAAGTCTTTGAACATGTCCACTGTAGCACTTGGTCCCCAATATGTTAGCCACTGGTCCTCTAGTGGGCTGTCCGATGATACTATAAGTGGCTTCTAGTAACCTGTGGATGATTTGTAACCCAGATGTCAGCCGGAGGCTTTGGCGCATTGAGATCTGGGTAAACAGACTCAAATTGCTACTGCACGCACTCCTTGGAAGTTCAAAGCCATCCTCAGTGATTCCTTGAATACCTGACATGACCCGATGTTCTCCTTGCCCTGATCTTCTCCCTCTGTTGATTGCTTCCCTCTCTATGCCCCCGACTATCTGCTCTGGCACAGGCTCAGCTATGGGAAAAGCCCCCCTTTTTTCTCTTCTGGAGTCACTAATGTTTGTTGGTCGAAGCAGAACTTGACTGAAGATTAGGGGTACCCAGGGGAGATCACAATATGCAATTGTGTGCGCACGATTTAAATTCATAGTTTTGTTCTCAACAGCCCTTCCCACCAGCAATGATTTTTTTAAAGACCACTTTGCCCCTGCAGTTCCTGACCTACCGCCCTCGACCTTTCTCTCTCTCCCTTCTTTATTGTTCACCCTTTATTTCCATTTCCTTCTTAGGAAGGAAAGGATACTCCTCCCAGTTTCTCATGTAGAGCTCCTTGACCACCACATTAGATGCTCTGGTATCTGCTGACACCCTCAGCATCTCACCTCTACTTTCAACTTTTTTTTTTTTCTATCTACAGACTAATTTCTTCTTCCTTAATGGGAATTATGGTCCAACCCGTTGCTATAAGAACACATATTTATTCCTTGCTACATGTGCATAAGCTTACACAATTTAAAAAAATGTGTTTAGAAATTTTTTTTTGTGTAACGTGACCTCAACGGAGAGGGCGTGGAAAACAAGGGTTGGCTACTGCATGCCAAGCACCTCCTCCCTCCCCTCTCAGTGATACTCCTTTGAATAAAATTAGGATGAAGTTTCTGGTTCCAGTGAAAAGTGGAATAGGATAACCTAAAACCCTCCCATTTTTTATAAGCATGTAGAAACGCTGAGTAAAATATTTTAAAAACGACTTTAAAATGCATAGTTAACTTTGCAATAAAGAAAGGGATCTCTGCAGGTGGCAGAAATGAAGGAGGAATTTAATATCAGTACAGCAAACTGCAAACACGCCTGCTGATTCTGCAGCTCTGCTATATAGGTGAGGTGCCACTAAGTCCATGGGATCTAGTACTGTATGTCTTAACATCCACATGGGAAAAAAGAGTTAAGGCCTTTGGCTGTGCAGGGTGCGGAGTTGAATCTGAGGCTTTTGCCTGAACTTGGACTCTTAAAACATATGGCAGATCGCATCTTCCAACAACATTTGCAACTATATTTCCCATCCTACATGCTCTTCTTGCAATGTGATATCGACAAACCTCCCACTGAGATGTGAAACCTATGTTATCTCCCTTTGAATCTGGGTGGCTTGGAATTTTGGCAGAAATGACACTATGTGACTTGGGATGTTAGATCATCAGAGGTAATGCAGCTTCCACCTGGGGCCTGTTGGGATGCTCATCCTTGGAACACGATCTTCGTGCCGTGAGGAAACAGTGACACCATATGGAAAGCCCAACACTGAAACCTTTTCCAAAGTGCTGGTTTGTGAGCAAAATAAATGGTTGTTGTTTGAAGGCACTAAGTTATGAAGCAGATAATAAGCAAAGGGCTACATTTTCAATGAAATAAGGATCTGGCAAATAAAATATAGTGACCCTTGAACAACACAGGGGTTAGGGATACAAACTTCCATGCAGATGAAAATTTGCCTATAAGTTTTGACTACTTTCAGTATCCACAGGGGATTGGTTCCAAGATCCCCTACGGATACCAAAATCCATGGATGCTCAAGTGTCCTACATGAAGTGATGCAGATCAATGTATACAGTTGGCCTTCTGCATGCATAAACTCACAGTGAGAATTGAAAACGGTATAGATACTTATTGAAAAAAATCGTATGTAAGTAGACCCGTGAAGTTAAAACCCATGTTGTTCAAGAGTCAACTGCACATTCATTAGCATAAGGAGGTAACGAGGAAACTTACTTGCCTCTTCTGGCTCTTGGGGAAAAGTCTCCCCTAGGCCATTGAAACTACCTGTATGGTCTAGGAACTCTTTCAAACTAAGAAATTAATGAAAATTGGTTCTGGGCTAATAATGGCAGAATCAAAGGGAAAAACCTGGCAGAATCATATGCAAAAATCTTCTGGAATACAACCCAAGTCATAAGGTTTTCTCATCTAGACAGCAAGACTTGCCAAACATAAGCTCACAGTCAAAATTAAAAAAAAAAAATCCATAGGGGACAGCAGTCCACCATCATGAGCAAGAGTCAGTGAGCACAAGAATTAGAACCCTAAGTCCTTGAGATGAAATAATGACCAACTGAAAGAAAATATAAACTAAGTCTATTTAAAAATGATTAAAGACATAAAAAGAATTGAAATTCTAAGAAAGAAACATGTTTTGAGGATAAAAAGGAAGGTTTAAAAAAGAACCCATATGCATTCAAGAAATGTAAAAGGTAGCATTAGAACAACGAGAAACCAGAACCCAAACACAGCTTACACTACTGTGTTGGATAGGACTGAAAATGCAGGTAATGAACCGGAAGATAGATCTGAGGAAATTCACTAGGATGCAGCACAGGCGAGCAGGAAGGGATGGTTAAGCAATGTGGAGGGGTCAGTGAGAAGGTCCAACATGTATTAAATAGGAATTCTAGAATGAAAGACCACAGAGAATACAAGAAAAGTCGTAACTGAAAATCTAATGGCCAAGAATCTTCCAGAATTGATTAGTGATATGAATCATCAGATTGAAGAATCCTACCTAGTTCAAGCAAGAAAATAAAAATTAACCCAGTTGCTAGACACATTATGATGAAAATGCAGAACACAGATTACCCACTGTGTCTGGAACTGTGAATTTATTTATTCTATGTTAAAAGAACCTCTAATTTTAGTGGGGCCCATGTCCCATGCCCCCAAGGAGAGTGCATTCCTCGGATTCTCTTGCAGCGAGGTGTGACCATGTAACTCGGTTCTTGTCAATGGAATATAAGCAGAACTATCAGGCGAAGATTTCTGGAGACTCTTCTGTACCTTTTTTCCCTTTTCTTTATTCTCTCTCCGCTTTGCTGCCTGTAACACAAATGTGATCCTAGAGCTCTAGCTGTCATCTTGGGCCACAAGGAGAGTGGCCACACCTAAGGAAGGGTTGGTAGAGTGGCCATCCGAAGGTTTTCTGGAACAGAGCTGCTATACCAGCTCTGCAATACCTAGCTCCAGATTTTTACACAACAGAGCCATAAATCTACATTGTTTAATCTCTTAGGGTTTTGAGTCTCTGTTACTGAGACATATCTAATCCATACTGATACATCTCCTGAGGAGTGACAATTGGACTGACTGCAGGCTTCTCGGTAGCATATTTAGAAGTCAGGAGATAAAATGGAAAATATTTGTGAAGTTATGAGGGAAAAGAACTGTCAACCTCGAATTCTGTACCCAGAATTTCAGAGTGAAGCCAAAATTAAGATATTTTTTTTCAGGCAAACACATTCTGAGAGAATTTGCCATGCACGTGTCCTTGCTGAGAAGATTACTAAAGGATATGTCTTAAGAAGAAGGCAATTGAACTCAGAGATAAGAATGAATACAGGAAAAACATGATGACCCATTATTTTATCTGTTTAACAATTAAAAATTAGAAAGAATATTAAGATGATCATTGATATAGACAAGATAATTTTAAAATTTATATCCAAAGTCAAAAGAACTAGAATAGATTTTGAGAAATGATTTCGAGAAAGAAGAATAAGGTGCAAGGAACCAGTCTATTCAATTTTAAAACTTACTGTATAGCTACAGTAGTAAAGGCTAGGTGTACTGGTGAAGGGCTGGATCCATGGGACAGAACAGAGACGCCAGAAATAGATCCACACAAATTTGCCCAACTTATTTTCTGACCAAAGCGCAAAAGTAATTAATTGGAAGTAATAGAACATTTTCAACAAATAGTGATGAGGTATTTGGATATCAATAAGCAAAAATATGAACCTCAACCTGTCTCAAACTTTATACAAAAATGAACTCAAAATAGATTATGGACTACAATGTAAAATGTAATACTATAAAACTTTTAGAGGAAAAAAGGAGAAAATCTTTGGAACCTAGGGCTAGGAAAGAAAGACTTGTTACTAAAACCATGACATAAAAGGAAACAAATGCTAAGTTGGATTTTACCGACATTAAAAGACCCCACTAAGTGGTTGAAAAGACAAGCTATAGAGAAAGTATTTGCAAATAATAATGCCGCTATCCAACAGAGTTCTAGTATCTAGAATATATAAAGATTCTCAAAAGTAAAAAAAAAGTAAGCTATCCATTCAGAGTATGGCCAAAAGACATGGAGAGACATTTTACAAAGGATATACAGATGACAAATAAGCACTTGAAAAGATCTTCAACTTCATTAGCCATTAGGAAAATGCAAATTAAAGCCACAGCGAGTTACTAATACACACCTATCAAAATGGCTAAAATAAAAAATAGTGACTGCACTAAATCCTTGGAAGCATGCAGAGAAACATACATTTTGATGGTATAGTCACTCTAAAACAGTTTAGCCATTAAAAAAAAACAAACTAAATGTGCAACTACCATATGGCCCAGCAATGGCACACTTGGGCATTTATCCCAGGGAAGCGAAGACTTACATTCATGCCAAACCTGTACCTGCAACCTCACAGCTATTAGGATGGCCAGTGTCAAAGGAGAAACCGAAAGATAAATGTGTTGGCAAAGATGTGGAGAAATTGGAACCCTTGTGCATGTGAAATGGTGCAGCCGCTGTGGAAAACAGTTCAATGGTTCCTCAAAAAATTAAAAACAGAATTATAATATGATTCAGCAATTCCACTTCTGAGGATATACCCCCCTAAATTGTAAGTAGGGCCTCAAACAGATATTTGTACACTCGTGTTCATAGTAACATTATCTACAGTAGCCAAAAGGTGGCAGCAGCCCACGTGTCCATCGATGGGTTAGTGAGTAAACAAAACCAAAACGTACACACATTGGAATATGACTCAGCCTTAAAAATGAAGGAAATTCTGACACACGCTACAACATGGATGAATCTTGAGGACATTATGCTAAGTGAAATAAGCCAGTTGCAGAAAGACAAATACTGTACAATCCCACTTTTATGAGGTACCCAGGGTAATCAGATTTCTAGGGACAGAAAGTAGAATCATGGTTGTCAGGGGCTGAGGGGAGGCTGGGAGATACTTTATTGGGCCCACAGTTCAGTTTTGCAAGGTGAAAAAGTTCTGGAGGGCGGGTGGAGGTGGTGGTGGCCGTCAGTGCGAATGTGCTTAGTGCCCGTGAATTTTGCACTTGAAAAAGGTTAAGGTGGTAAGTTTAATGTTATGCATATTTTGCTACAGTTAAAAAATCCTGCACATGAATATTCATAGAAACTTTATTCACGATAGCCCCAAATTGGAAACAGCCCAGATATATTTATCCAGTGTATGCTTAAACAAATTGTGATGCATACACACCATGGAATACTGTTTGGCCATACAAAGAACAGCCTGTTGATCCGTGTGGCAACCTGAAAGAATCTCCAGAAAATTACGCTGGGTGAAAGAGCCAACATTAAAAGATTACATACTGTGCGACTGCATGCGTGTGATATTCTCTAAATGACAACATTAAAGAAACGGAGAGCGGATTAGTGGTTGTCAGGAGCTCAGGAGGGAATGCGGTGGGAGGGAAGTGAATATGGCTGTAAACGGACAACACAGGGATCCTTGTGATGATGCCACGCTTGGCCTCCGTGTCAGTATCCTGGCTGAGATGTTATACTGTAGGGTTTCAAAATGTTACCATTGAGGGAACTGGGTAAAGGGTACATGGGATCTTTGTATTATCTCTTTCAAGTGCCTTTGAATCTATAGTTTTCTCAAAATGAAAAGTTTAATTAAACAAACAAACAAACCTTCAGTGACTTCCGATGGCCCACAAAATAAAGTCGGAGTCTTGCATACCACACAAGACCCTTCAAAATCTGGCCCTGGCTGACCTGTCCTGTTATAATCCATCATTTAAGCCCCAGAAAAATGGAGTTAATTGTCTTCCATGCCTTTGCACATGGGGTTCCCTCTGCTTGAAATATTCTCTCCCCTGCCGATCACCAAGTAAACCCATTCATCTCTTGAACTTCTAGTCATAGGCCACCTTTTTTATAAAACCTGACTTGACTCCCAGGACAAACTTGTCACTCCCTCCTTTGCTCAACATCTGTATATTTCTATATATTTATTACTTCCTTCGTACTGTATTATAAATCTCTTTAATAACTGTCTTCCTAGTAGATTTTGAGTTCCTTGCATGCAGAAACTGAGTATAATACGTGTTCAATAGATGTTTGATCAATTGGACTGAAAGCAGAGTGAATGGAAAATTTTCAGATTTATAACAATTCCAAACAAAGGGAGAAAGCCAACTCGTCCTCTGGACAGTTCTTAGAGATTCAGACTCAGTTATCTCACTAGAAAAGAAAGAAGTCAGATGCATTTTAACTTATCAGACCTCCCATGTTTTACCAGTCACAGCTTCCCATGATACCTTCTTTTCAACAAATATTTATGGAGAACCTACTATGTGCTATGCACTATGTCTAACTCCTTTCCCTGGATAGGCAGGTAGACTAAGGTGTTGCAGTGGTTTCTGCTGTGGTGTGCTTTATGCCTTGGCTAAGCCTTGGGTTGAAACCCAAGGTGGACACATATAATCTTGTAGGCCGTGAGATGTGCTACTCCAGGGGACGTCATCCTGCAGACTGAGCTACGAATAACTCCCCTGCAGTCGTGCAGTACGGGGGACTCTGCCGAAATTCCCGTGTTTGAAGCTGCAATTCTTGGAACCTCTGAAAGAATTGCTTAGTTTCCAGGTTAGTAAATTTTATGAAGCTAGGCTCCCTAGTCAGTAGGGTAAGATGTGAAGCCAGCTGGGTGAGAAACTGCAGAAAATCTGTGCATGAAACAAATGAAGCACGTGGAAGAAAGGGAAGACTGATATGATGTTCATCTGAGTGTTTAATGTAGTTTTCTACAGCCTCAGAGGCAGGTATCTTAGCCTCAGATAAAAGAGTTAACCTTGAAAGAGAGTTTTGAGTGTAGGAGTATAAAAAAGAATAAGTCACAGTTCTTTCCCTAAAGGAGTTTACCACCAACAAACGATCCATTGTCTTTATTTTATTACCAGCAATGGTTAGTTTGGGCCAAAATTAGGAAGAGTTCTTCTCTGTAACTAACATATTGCCCAAAGCGACTGTTTTTTTCTGGAACTCTTGATTAAAATTCCAGATCTCCAAGCAATAGCTTTCAAACACTTTTATTTTTTGATCACAGTACACATACCATTAAAACATGTCTAGGATGAATGTGACACATTCTTCCAAGTGCTCAGAGCACTTTCATACATACTGTATTACTGAATTCATTCCCACCAAGTTTTTATAATGAGGTTGAAAAATCAGTCCTGGAACTTCCCAATGGAATACTAGGCAGATTTACAAATGAATCATCCAGCAGATGGTAAGATTTGGATTTTGCATGCTTTGCAGACATTCGCATACTTCAAGGTAGTTATGTGTTGAAAAATTTTCACTTAGTTATGAGTGAGGTGGTGTCTGAATTAGTGAAAGTCTAAATTATGGAAAAAAGAAAAATTCTGTCTTCTAACTCTTAAGTACCTAACTTATACTAACCACTAATAAAATGTTTGTCAAGTAGATTTCACTCTTAATAGACGGGCTTCTCTTTTAATTAGGATACTAAATGAATACTGTCAAACTTCTTGAAAATAGTCTCCCTTTAATCTTGTCTACATCATCACTCTGCTGAACAGACTCATTCTTTTGATGTATGTATGACAAAGAGTAATCAAGACCTTTCCTCTTGGAATCGATGGTCTCACTACATAGTGATCCATCGCACCAGATGAATTTTGAAATAGATGAAATAGATGAACTTTGAAAATTATGTGGGAGCTGTGCCCAGTCATTATGTAAGACAGAGAGAGGCAAGATTTTACTCTGAAGCAGGTTGGGCGCCATTTCTCCTGCCTACTCTTCAGGATTGGGTATGCATTGCTTATTTTGATAACTAGCTCTTTGGACATAAATGTTCATCTTACTCTGGGTTCTTTTCCGCCGAATTTATCTAGCAGCCCAAGTAGACAGTGAGTGAAACCTAGAGTGACCTACATACCTCGCCTTTTGGAAAACAAGCTCTGTATGAATCTTTTTTTGCATCCTAGAATCATTAAACTTGGGTTAAATCCAAAATACAACTCCAAGCAAAATATGAAGTATTAGGGAAATGAAACACCATTCTAAAGATTTAGGAAAAAGGTAGCCTTCTACAAAATGATTTAATATAGAAGTCGGAAGAAAAAATGTAAATGCTACTTTGCATTCTCCATCAGAAGCAAGAAGACATAGCCCCTCTGAGATAGAAGCAGAAAACCATAAGAAGAGAAGCAGGTCGATTTTGAGTTAAGATGCAAAGAGAAACAATGCAGAGAAAGTAAACAAGCAACACAGATATTAAAATCCACACCGAAATATAGAAATGACATGGAAAAAAATGTTAATGAGTGGAAGACAAATTTGAGAAATAGTGTATTAGACTATAGATGAAAATGTTGAAGATTTGAAATGATGAGAAGAGATAGTAGGAGGTCAGAGAAGAAAGAACCAACATAAATAAATGAGTCAAATATTCTGAAACTAAAGCCAAACACTTGGAACAGGAGAAGTAATCAAAGATAGAGTTGAAGGCAGTTTGCGGGGAACAGAGAAAGTTTGCGTATTGAAAGGGCCTCATTGTGTTCCAGGAAAATAAATTGAAAAATCAGTAAAGATAACCCACAATTACATATGTGCAAGCAAAATTTTTGAAATACAAAAATAAAGAAAAATGTTTGCTTACAAAGGAGAAAAAACGATCACACTTACTTCCTAATGCTCTTCTACAGCATATAAATAGCAGAAGGTAGTGAAGAAATACATTCGGAGTTTAACGTAAACTCGCTAAATCTGTACCTAAGTTGCGGTTCACATGCATTTCATTAACCAACATGTCATTCCTGGAAAGAATTATTCAAGGATATACTTCAGCCAGTTGAAACGTGAATCGAAATAAATTCTGTAGAGCTGTGCTGTGCCATAAAATGTGACTACTGAGCACTTGAAGTGTGGCTAGAGCTAACTGAGATGTGCCGTGAGTGTAAACTACACACGGGTTTGTATCAAAAGAACAATATAAAAATCTCAATAATTTTTTATATCGATGACATATTTAAATGATAATATGTTGGATTTATTGACATAAAGAAAATATGGGGGTGCATATATCTTTTTGAAAAACTGTTTTTGTTGTCTTTGGATAAATATCCAGAAGTGGAATTGTCAGATCATATGATCATTGTAGTTTTATTTTTTTGAGGAACCTCCATGTTGTTTTCCATAGTGGCTGCACCAATGGACATTCTTACTGACAGGGTACAAAGGTTCCCTTTCTCCACATCCTTGCCAACACTCGTTATTTCATGCCTTTTTAATAATAGCCATTCTAACAAGTGTGATTTGATATCTCATTGTGGTTTTGATTTGCATTTCTTTGATGATCAGGGATGTTGAGCATCTTTTCACATACATGTTAGCCATTTGTATGTGTTCTTTTTGATTAATCTAAACTTAAATTGCCACATAGACTAATGGCTACCATATTGGATAGCACAGCTCTAGAAAGTAATCAGAGAAGAAAATAAATAAGTAAATAAATAAATAAATACTCAAAACTATTACTATATAGATGAAGATTAAAATAGAAAATGCATACAGGTGTATGCTAATAAATTTGAATATCTCTCTACAAAATGATAATTTCTAAAGGAAATACTCTAAAAGAAATAGATAACCTAGTTGTAGCAATAGCAAAAGATGACACTGAAAAATTTGCAAAATAATTTCTTTACTAAAAATGCCTTGGATCCCAAGAGTTTTATAGGTGATTATATTCAAATATCAGGAAATAGGTTATTCCTATGATAATGACTATATAAAAGAAGAAACTAAAGGCTAATCTCCTTTAAGACCGTGATTACAAAAAACCTTAATTAGAATTCTAGCAGTGGAAATGTATAAGTATACTACAATAACAATGCAATACGATCACATAGAACTTGTCTGAATAATGCAAGGTGGCTTTACAATTATGCAGTGTTTAAATATATAATCCAGATACCATAAAGACATGCCTTGTAAGACCTATATACAACTGTCTCAAACCCCCGTCTTACCTTCAGTTTTAACCCCTAAAATTCAATCAGTGAATTTTTCATTGGTTTCTCTAGGTTTCTTTTCATTACTTCTGGCCATTGTTTCCTGAGCCTGTTGATTTTTCTCCTACACTTTGTGTCTTGCAGATGTTGATTTACTTTTTTCCTAGACAACAAACAAAAGATGAGACACAGCCCATTCTTCATAATTTTTGAATCCTTTCTGATATCACTTTTATAAAGTGAAGAGCTGATTACAATGCAGTTCCAAACAGCATTTAACTTAAACATGGATATCAGACTTTTATGTTCTTTGAAAGTTCTTCACTTATTTATGTCAAGTGTGGTTCAAGCTTGGGGTTACATTGCTCAACATTCTCTCTCTCCCCTCCTTTTTCCCTCTTTTCTGTTCTTGCCCACTTCTAAATTCATTTCATTTTTTATGGAGAATAATTTAACTCTTCGTTATCTCTTTTCAATCTATGCCTTTAAGGCTCTTCACTCCCTCCTTCACCATCCCTGTCTTATCAAATTATTTCCCCAATATAGTTCCTTAGAGGAAATTTATTTCCATCTGGAAAATAAGTTTTTTTTTTTCCATTTTGCCACAAGTATAACACACACTAGATCAAAAGAAGGGAGAGAGGGAGGAAACAGTACATCAGCATCTCAATAGATGGTAGAGCCATTATCTGTGAATTTTTTATTTCTTGGAACAATCACTGATACTAGATTGTAAAAGGGAAATTCATCATAAAGATACAACAGAAAATTTCATGGACAGTTCCTAAATAAAAAATGAATTGAAGCTAGCAAAATGATAAGGTTGCTTGTTTTTGCCAATATGGCTTACAGTTCTTCTAGACGTTTTAGCCAATGTAGTAAGACATGAAACAGAAATATGAGCCATAACTATTAGAAAAGAGAAGAGAAAATTATTATAGATGGTATCTATGCTTAGAAAAACAAAAATAAACCAGGAAATCATCAAAAAAGTAAATGTTTAAGGAGACAGACTGTTGAGTAAATAAACTAGAGGACTAGCTCTCTTATATTCAACAATAACAATTTAGAAAATATCTAAAAATGTAGTCTATGATCAAGAGTGGGCAAACATGTAAAATGCCCAGAAAACAAACTTACTAAGAATTTCCAGGACAAAAGAAAATTAAAACTTTACCGAGGAAAATAAGTCTTGAACATATGGGAAGAGCTTTTGGTTGGCAGGTGGCAGAAATCTAACATAAACTATCTTGAAGTATGCTGTCGTCATTCACAGACCTATGAAAGAGCTGTAGATCTGGGGATCCAAGGGGTGAGAATCAGAGGCATGTTGCTCTTTGGACTCCTCCTCTCTTTTCTGCTTTCCGTAGGGTACTAGCTTTGTTTTCTGAGGCTCTTTCCTGAACTGGGATGTGGTTACTAGCATTAGCAGTCTTGCAGGAAAGAAAGGGCTCTTCCTTTGAGTTTTAGTATGAAAAATACTGGAGAAGAATTGTGATTATACAAGCTGGGCCATATACCCACTCCTGGACTATATCAATGAAGTCAGGGCCATAGAGTAATATAGCTGAAAGCCCATCAGACTCACGTGGAGTGAGTAGGCGGGGAGGAGATGTTCTCAAAATAAAGTGAGAAGGGCCATCGTAAGTATGGAGGAAAAGGCGTTTGGGTTGATAAATGCCACGGGTGTTCCATAGAGAAAGGACCAGGCATGTACCTGAATGAGAGCATGATACATTGTTAAGATGAATTTTTTTTTTTGCTAAATAAATTGAGCAATTAATTATGTTTTTGTTAAATGTCATCTTAATTTCTAAATTGGAAAAGATTTCTCTTCAGAAATTGACAAAGTGATTTTAACTAAAGTTTTCTTAGAGACTTGAGCAAGAATAGCCAAAAAGAGAAAGGATGAGGTCTTGCACTATCAGATATTAATGGATATTATAAAGTTATAATAAGTAAACTAATATGATCCAGATATTTATTTATTTATTTTTAAAAGACAGGTTAATCTAACAGGATAGCTAGAAAAAACCTCTAATGTATTTGAGAATTTAGAATTGTCATCACAAATCAAGTTGTGGTCTCACATTTCCATAGGGGACCCCTCCAAACACCTTGATGTGTAAGAGATCTGAAATGGAGTTAAAATCTTGAATTTTATTTTTTTTTGAAACTGCAGGAGATAGAATTTCTGAAAAGTGTCTAAAACCAAGAATTACTATAGTAAAAAGAACAGAACAGAGCCTATGTGGCTGATTTAAAAATATTCAAAACATTATTGATACTTTACTTTTTTTTTTTTACTATCATTATTGTTTTATTTTAGTGAGAATAAAACTCTTCATCTGGATTTTATTAAGTTCATCCCTGACATCTGTACCTGAGCCCGATGTTCGTACCTGGTGGAAATTTTAGGCGCCTTATACTCCCAGAAAGAGAGGATACCTAAAAAATTCCCAAGAATTTTTTTTAAATTTGTCTGGAGAATTAAATCTCTTCTTTCCTCTGCGTCTTGTAGGACTCTACCTTCTCAGCTTCTGCCGGCATAATCTTTTATTTTATTTTTGTAAATCAGGAACAGCATTGATAAATCACTTGTCAGATTTAAATGGAATTGCCACGACACCCTGGCCTCCTGCCAGCAGTTTATCAGGCTGCCTGCATCAGACACACTTCAAAATGAATCTGTGGTTATTTCAAATTCAGATTTTTCTCATCTCATTTTCTTGCGTTCTTGTCTTTTCTCAACCCACTAAACTCACCTATCATTATTCATCTCTCCCTGCAGCCTGAAATTCTTTTTTTAAAAGAAGCTGCAAACTTCTTTCAGACAAGAGGACTAAGCAATGTCAAGGTTCTCCCTAGTAGCAAATGGGGTGTATCTTATTTCTTATGTAAAAGGATGTCTGTTTCATAGTGAAAAATGTGGAAAATTCTGCTCGACCATACACTGTGTGTATGTTTATTTGCTTATAAATAATGTACAAACAGTATGATGTATTTCCCTGAGTCCTGGATCAGGAGAATGAGAATTTTGGGTCAAAGCAATCTGTTGTTTCCTAACTCTATGATCTAGGCTATCTGACCTCTTGGAGCCTTAATGTCCCAGTGTTCAATAATGTTTCCATAATACTTACTTCGAAGGGTTGATCTGATGATTAAACAGGTAACACGGGCGAAGGTATCATGACAATGCCCAGCACATAGCAAGTACTGAACAAACGTTCATTCCGTCCAAACACGAACACTTGTCCTCTTGATAAGCTCAGTGGTAGGGACGCTGCTACCAGAGTGTATGACTTGGAAGATTTATAATCAATCTGGAGGGTGCGTGAAGTCCACAAAAAGTTGTCATCGTGAAGAGAGGGTAGAGGATTTATGGCAGGGGCAGAAGGGAGATGACAGGAAAGGAGAATTTATTAGGTAGTGCGTGGGAGTTGAGAACAAGTCAAAGGGCGGGGAGGGGAGGGGTGGGGGCAGAAGCAGATGAGACGGAGCAGGCTGAGCGGAGCTGCTCATCTGTGCACCTGAGCCACATCATTTTTGCTGCCCCGAAGGCTTAGTGTGTCTATGATTTCCCTCATGGGGTTTTAGAGTTTATTGAGAGAGACCTGCGTGACTCTATCTGTTTCCATATTTTTGCTTCTATTTAGTCAGAAACATTTCATGCTTTCAAAATCAGCTTAAAATCAATCCGAGCAGGGGAATTTTCATTTCCATTTCGTCAGAGCAGACCCATTCCAGTGTCCCTGGGGTGTGCTCTGCTCATGTTTGTGGAGAACCAGAGGAAGGGTTCTTTATCACTCACTCAGAGTTCAAAGAGGAAAGTGCCCCACAAAGCTCACATCAAATTGAGCTGGGATGAGCCGTGGTGGGGGGGCTGCCATGATCCTCCTAAGGCAAGAATGACTAGCAGATGGGATTCTGGTTGTATTTCCCAGGACGTAAAAACTGTGGAGACTCTCTATATTGGGTACCTCTGGAGCCCAGCTTCGCATCCTCTTGGCCCACTCTTTAAGCTCTAGCTATGCTGCTTTCTGCTGATTTCCATCTTGGGGTATTCTCTGATGAAATGAGAACTGCCCCACAGTCATTCATCATAGACTCAGAAGAGCTAGGGAATTTTACTACCCTGTGGGGTTACCCTTGTCTGAGTGATCAGAGCCTGCAGATAAATGCTCCCCCTTTCATTCTTCAGGAAGATAATTTTGAGCATCACCCACAGCTCCCCTGAAGATCTCTGACAGCAGTGATACAAGGAATGGGAGGGAGGAATGAGGATTATTTTGTTCTTATGAGCTAGCCACACTACTTGTGAAGTGATATAGTGTTACTTGAAAGGGGCCTTGGATTAGCTGTAAATGTGTATTGTGAACTCTAGGGTAACCACTAAAAAAACTTAAAAAAAGAACTTTAACAAATATGCTAAGAGAGAAAGTTGAATCATATCAGATGCTCAATCGAAACCACAAAAGACAGAAAAACAGTAGAAGACAACAATAGAAACAAGAAACAAGGGTAGCAAATAGAAAACAGTAATGAATATGATAGATATTAATTCAATTATATCAATAATCATTTGAATGTTAATGGACTAAATATACCAATTAAAAGAGAATGCCAGAGTGGGTCAGAAAACAAGACCCAACTGTAGTTGCCTAGAAGAAACCCACTTTAAAGATAAAGACTCATAGGTTAATAGTAAATTGATGGAGAAATATATACCATACTATCACTAATCAAAACAAAGCAGGAGTAGCTAGTTATATTAATTTCAAATGGAGCAGACTTCAAAGCAAAGAATATCAGAGATAAAGAAGGACATTATCTAATGCCACTGGATATGGTTAGGCTAATTACAAGGGAGCTTAAGGGATGCAACAGATGTTGGTTTGACAGCATGAGGACTTTGATATGGCTAAAGGGTAATTTTAAAAAAATTCGTGCAAATACAAACTGAATATGTATCAAAGAACTTATTTAACTCATCAGTTGATGAAGAAACCAGTAAGATGTTACAACTGGTTTGAAGGAGAACCCAGTAAGCAGATGAATATACAATTCTATCAGGGATGCGGAAGTGAATTTGCTTAAGGTAAAACTGGCAACACTCATCATATCTACAGGGCAATAATTAGTTGCATTCCATTGGACACAATTTACGTTTCTATTAACAAGAATCATTTGCATTACTATCAGTTTTCTCCAATTTACAGAACTAAAGTAGCTCCAAGATAATGAAAGATGGAGATAACCAAGATGGATGGATACCTATGACACTTTTTTGCCCATTTCAAAGTCTTTAACCATTTTTCTTGACAACGTTTATGGAGGGGATGAGAATGAAGGGGTAGGGGAAAACGGTTTTTCCAAACACTGGCTCTAGTCTGAACCAGTCAGTAGCTGCCTTGAGTTTTTCTGCCTCTCCAAAGCTTCTTTACGGCAGGAATGGTGTGATAAAGATTTCTGTGTGTCTTTAAGCGTCCAGAGCTCTCAAGTGCTCAAGGCTGTATTGGGGGCACAAACCTAAGTCGCCTTTTGTGGATGGTCGGCATGTTTCTGGGAACTCAACCCCAGGCATATCCAGCATTCTTAAGTAGTTTCATGCTGTGCTGTGTTGTTCACCTAAAGCAGACTGTTGTCAATCATTTACCTTCGGAAAGAGATTGAAACAGAAATAAGCAAAAATCTCCTCATAGCACCCCATGTTATATCAGCTTCCTGGATCTCTTTGGGGTTTGTGACTTAGGGCCAGGTTACAGGTGAGGCTGCGCTGAGGAGCTGGTGTTATAATTAGATCCTCATGGATGGAGTTTAAGTTCTGCTTAATTATGGCTTTTATCAAGTCAGATAACTGGCTAAAACACTCCAGGACGGGGCTGAAGCTTTGATAGACTTTCTTGAAAACATTAATTATTATTTTAGTCTTCTTATTATTTGGGTTTCGTGAAAAGGGTCATTTTCTCACTTTATCATGCTGTGAAAAGTTTTATCTTACGATGGACTCATTTACCGAAATATAGTATTCTCATTTGAATCACATATTTCTCATCTGCGTGCTTCTTCTTCATGAATATGGAGAGGGTCTTTGTCTCTATTTTCCATCTTGAAATGCAGCTTTTCAGAACGTGGTTCAACTATGAGCCCGTAAATTGCTCTGCCCCCAGCTTTTTCCGCAGCATCACAGTCTACCTGGCCGCCTAACAGCAGCCTTAACCCGTCTTGACACTTCTCTCCTCTTTATCTTTCACGCCCACTCGCTCACCAAATCTGATCTATTCCACTTGCCTCTCTCCTACAACTACCCCTTTCTCTCTGTCTTCATTATCACCGGGCTTTTCTGTGCCCCTCATTTTCTCATGCTTTCTACTGATCACCTTGGCTCTAGGCTCATGTACATCCCCCCGCTGGTTCTTAACATTTTCTTGAGCAAAGACACCCTCCATCTTAAGAGTTAGAAAACAAAACAAAACAAAAAACACAAATCACCAGCAACCCCATGAGAGGTTAAGAGAAATGCAGGCCATTTCCGGTTTTGAGTTTCCCAGAATACTAAAAAAACTGAAGAAATGCCAAATAGCTTATAAAAATTGTAGCGTTTTAACTGTTCACATTGAACAAGTTAATTTTAACATGGGAGAAGTATCCAATGCAATTATGCCTTTCGCAAGATAATTAGAGGATTTATTAAAATACCAATTCCTAATGCTTTATAGATGGCACATTTGGATATGGGGAACACCTTTATATTATGTGATAAGCATACATGTAACATTTAGGAATGCATTTGGCTACAAACAACCAAAGACCTAAGAATGTAATAAGTAGGTATTTATATGTCTCACATCAAGAAATCTGGAAATGGGGAGACTGGAGAAGCTGTTCAACTGTGCTGTCAGGTACCCAGATTCTTTCCGCTTTTCCACTTTTCCATCTGCAAGATGTAGGCTTCTGTCATAATGCTTGCCACCTCACGGTCACAAGATGGCTGCTGTAGCTCTAACACCATGTCCTCCTTCTAGCAGGAAGAAGAAAGAAAGGCAAAGGGAAAAAAAGGAACAGGCAAAGTTTAAAAACAAAAATGTTTTTCTCCTATTGAGATGTTACTTTCTTATTCAGAAAGAGGCACTGGCCCCGGGAATTTCACCAGCCACAATTGTAACATACGGTTAGCCGTAGTAGTAAGGGAGGCTGGAAAATGGAGTCTGTTTTCTAGCCTCTTTAGAAGAGGAAGGCACGTGAAAGGGGAGTTGGGAATGAACGTCAAGTGAATCCTATTTACAGCTTCTACCACAGTCTTCTTTTAAACTCGACAGTGTATCTTTGTAGCTGTTGGTACACCTTCCGGAGGTGTTATCACATGTCCATTTGGGATCCCTAATGGAGAGATAGCTTAGGTCACGTGACCCTTCTGATTCGCTAACTGAGAAAATGCTGAAAAAGCTATTATGTGCTTTTACGTGAATTTGTACTTTATTACTCACATCTATGTGTATTTAAAACTCAAGTCATATGTACGTAAGACTTTGTGATTTTTTCTACAGAGCAGGTGGATCCGTGGGCCCCTGCCTGTAGCCCTGCTGTTCCTTGCGGGCTTACTATTCTGCGGCATGCCAGTTTCCTTTCTGAAACACAGACATGGTCAGTCATGTCACCAGGACCTTGCTTAAAAAATCTTTAGTTCTTTTTTGCCTACAGAAAAATTCTAAAATGATTAGCATTCGATTCAAGGCACTTTACAACTGGCCCAATTAACCTTTGGCCTTAGTTCTGGTCACTTTTCCCTCTCACTTCGCTCCTGCGTTAACATGCTGCTTGGTTAGGCCTCCCGGCCTTGGCTTGGATTGTTCGCACTGAACATTATTCTCTCTCTCCCCTGCATTCTGCAGATCTGTTCCTGCTCCAGGCCCCTGTCAGACTTCATGTTGTCTGCGTAGCTTTCCCCAGGGCCCTGAGGCGGAGTGGGAGGGCCCTGCTCTGCCTCCTAAAGCACTTTATTTGCTCCTTAGTTATGGTGCGTTTACCATTTATTGTGATTTCTTATGAGTTGACTGGTTCCCAAGGGAAACATTCTCAATCATCTTTCTGTGTCTAGAACCCAGAATAGAATCTGGCATATTGAAGGAATGAATATGTATATACTGAATGAATAAATGAAAGTATAAAGGGAAATGGGCAGGGAGTCGATTGTAAGGCCTTCACTTAGATTAAATTTAAGAAAACGGACTGCTGCTTGTTCTTCCTCCTAGAATTAGACCTTTGTTAATGGGACCAGATCTTATTAAGATATATGTTTAATACTTTAAAAAAGCTGTCTTGTATTTTAGAGAGGTGGAGGGGTCTGTTTCCTGCCACTAATTTTCTCTTGATTGACACGAAAGCAGTTTTTATGTGGATACCCCAAGGGCCTCAGTCATTACCATGGCGTTGAAAAAATTATTTGCTGACCCATGGGTGTCCTGGGTGAAGGTTCACGGACCCTAGTGAGGTTCTCCCCTCTGTGTGTGAAGTTCTTTTGATCTTAGTGACAAAGCTGTCTTTCAGGCACAAAAACCAGGGCGATTTCTGTTGCAGGTTGCAGGACACTGGTGAGTGTCTTGGGAGGGCATCCCCATGTGCATACAAATCTATTTCTCCCCACCTGTCACGTGCATGTGAGTTAGCTGACACTGCTCCTTACTCCTCCATGCACACCCCCTCATGCCCCAGGAAGAGTCTTTGTGTGAGTTAGAAAAAGGGGCTCTCTCTGCATGGATGGGGGATGGACGCAGCTCCATGGGTGTGTGGCTTGGCGACCTGAAAGTATTTTCGTGCAAAGGTAAAGATAAAGATACCCTCTGGGAGGAGCATAACCAGCAGGAGCCAGCACTACCTGGGCGATGGCGATGGTCATGCCCTCAGGCTCCACTCAAAAAAAATTGCTCCTAGCTTCTTTTATAACAACTAGCTACTTATTTATTTACTATTTATTTATTTGTATTTTATAACAACGTTTAATTTTAGAACAGTTTAAGATTTACAGAAAATCTGCAAAAATGGTACAGAGTTCCCATTTATCCCATACCCAGTTTCCCACTTACGAACCTCTTATGTTAGTGCGGTACATTTGTCACAATCAGTGAACCAATGTTGGTACATTATCATTGACTAAAGTACACACATATTCAAATTTCCTTAGATTTTTTTTCTTTTCTTTTTAGCTAATGTCCTTTCTATGTTTCAGGATGCCATCAGGATGCCACAGTCCATTTAGTCATCACATCTTCTTAGGCTCCTCTAGGCTGAGACGGTTTATTTAGACTTTCTTTGTTTTTCAAGAACCTTGACGGTTTTGAGGAGGACTGGTTGGGTATTTTACAGAATGCCCCCTAGTTGGGATTTGTCTGATGTTTTCCCCATGATTAGGCTGGTGGTTTTAATAGGTTTTATTATTATTTAGGTATGGTAAGGCCAACAGATCAGGGATGACGCCGCTGAAAAGATTGTTAATATTCCCAGATCTCGAAAGAGGGGGTACATGTTTCAGGGGCCCGGATTGTGAAGGCCAGGTAAGGGAGAAGATTGGGAGTGTGGACTCTGGTTTGGTTGGTTTGTATTTGAAAAGCTAGCCACTGGGAGAGGACTCTTCCTGAAGAGTTGAGGGAAGGGGAGAGACGGGAGATGTGAGAGGCAAGAGGCCAAGGCCAGGTGACTCAGGTGCATCGTTGGGTTGTCCAGAATAAGGCATGGCTGGTATATGCACGTAGGGCAGACGTTAAAGCATCGCATTTACAGAAGTTAGAAACGTGCTTATTATACTGGGGTTATGTGTTTTGGAGAGGAAGACCACAGAGGTAAAGTGCCATTTTCATCAAATCACAGGTACATAATATCAATGTAACTTATCACTGTTGATATCAGCCTCGATTACCTGTCCGATCAGGCCCTAATTTATGACATCACACCCGTTTCATGTCTTCCATGAACATTCATCTATGTTTGAAGTCTTTGTGGACTAAGATATCAGTAAATATGCAGTGTAATATTTCTTGAGTCTTCATCTTCCAGAAGAATGAACCTGCCCATAGTGAGTTCTCATTCTTAGAATTGGGGTCCTCTTTGGCGGGTGGGTGACTCTAGAATGGAGTCCTGAAAACTTGGGCCTGAGGCAAGCTGATTTCACAGGGGAGACATATCTGAACATCCTCATTGTTCTCTAAAATGCCAGTTCTTTGTATTGAATTTGTATTGTTCTCTAAAAGGTAGTCTTTCCAATTGCTGAATAAATATATAAGTAAATACCCATAGCTGTATTAGGAGTTAAAATTGATCACCACTGAAATGAGACAGGATATATAGTTTCCATAACACTTAGCTATGATTCAAAATATTCAGAGTGTTAGCCTATTGCTGCATGTAAATGAAAAAGATTTTGGTTATTCCATAAGTTGCCTGACCAATATCTTTTTGGAGTCCTCTGATATTAGTGGAGATCATGGGGATATAGACATTTCTCTAATCTGCTTTTGAAAATCCTGAGTTGGACAAGGCAGGACATGGAGTGGGTTGGTAATTTACCTCTACATCTTTTTTTCCTCATGCCTCAGGGTCTAAGTCACAAAACTGTCTGTGGAACTCTCTCATTGACGGGCTCACGGGGAATGTCAAGGAGAAGCCACGGCCAACGATTGTCCAGGACCCTCGACCACCGGAGGAAATCCTGGCCGATGAACTGCCTCAGCTTGATAGCCCCGAAGCCTTGGTGAAGACATCCTTCAGGTTTGCTGGATTGCAACTCAATTCGATTTTTCTTATTTGCTTTTAAAGTTTTTCATTCCGGTTGGATGAATCATCAACGTGGCCAGCAAATAACCTCATTTTTTTTTTTTGCACTGAGTAAATTAGAATTGATGAAGGCGCATTGGAATTAATGCTAGCTGGACTTCTGGCTGGATTTCCTGAATGTAGTGAAGATCATATCAGCAGTTAAGTCGCTGTTGGTATTTAATTGGTATTGGCATTTAAATGCTGAGGCAAAGGATTTACTGATGTTGGCAATTTGAATTGGATTAATGAGTCTTTTGCTTCAAAGGAGGATGACGCATGGCGATAAGTGCTCAGAGAAAAAGCACATGGTGGGAATTAATTCAGCCCTGTGCCTTTAGAGGCTCTTGCTGGGGGAATGTTTCTAGTCATAAGAAATGTGAGAGCTGCTGTCTCATGAAAGGAAGCGAGGATCTTGTGTGGATTCCCAGGTGTCTGTTTACTGTGTTCTTGTTCATTGTTTAGTCCTCTTGCATCTTCCTGCTAAAGCCTCATATTTTCATTCTGTATTGAAATCCACTTTCATCCTGACTCTGTCCCTTACCTTGTCACCCGTATTAAATAAAAATCAGTCTGGGTATGGATGAGGTGTGTAAAAGTGATTTTTTTTTCCCCCAATGGGTCTTTCAAATCCACTTTTAAAATACACAATAGTCTTGGTATCAGAAGTTCAGATTGAATGATTTTGCCAGTCTGCCTTCCTCCCCTCCTTTCTCTCTTGTTACTCTAATTTTTCTTCTTTCCTCTTTCTTTCCATTAGGTAATGTTTTCATGCTCTCCACAGGGCTACTAGAATATACAAATCTTGCTTTTCTCCTCCCATAAGCAATTTTGACAACTGTTGGGGGCCGTGAAATATATTTGAAAAACGTACTTTCTTTTGCATCCAGGTGATGCGTGTAACCACTCAGTGAAAGCCATTTTATTGTGTGAAGTTCTGAAAAGGAGTGACGAATAGGGGTTTGGATTTCTTTATATAATGTGACAGATGCAGTCGCGAAACGAGAATTGCAAGGCAAATGCTTTTATGATTCCTGATATGGATTTGGTTACTACACCATGAGATTTTAAACAAGATAAAACCCACTCGTGTAGAGAGGGGTACAGTCTGTGTACTTGGGGCTCTCTGCCAGTGACCGCGGTGGAGGAGGGGAGGAGACTGGTTGGCGTTCTTGGTCTGCGTGTTCCCATCTTGGAGCGTCTCTGTGGCGTCAACCCCTTTACATACAGTCTTCTTATAGCTACTCCTTCCACCCCAGACCAGGTCCATTATCTTCTTCAATGAACAGCTAGAGAGTTGTTACGCCAGTGGAAAAAAACATCTTGTCGGCTGGCCCAAATCCATTACTGTCATTCCATGTCTTTGCATTCCTTCAGTGCTCTTTAATAGAGAGAATGTACCGATGGCCATGAACTTCATTCGATCTGCTACTTGTATTATGTGTCAATGTCTTGGGTTCAGAAATAGGTTACATCATAAATGTGTTAAGGTCAAGACTGGTTCCTCGCAACACTTGGTGCAGTAGGAACAACACAGCAGGTGGACATATGCCAACCCGTCAGCAATCTAAAAATCCATTCGCATTGGCTTTTCATTTATTAGTCTCCTTAATACAACTGTGTGCTATTCTGGAACTATCCTTTTTTTTCCAAAGAAGACAGTTGATTTCATTGGTAATGTTAGAGGGTGAATATTCTCTACTGTGGTTGTCACTAGCTGTGGTAATCACCTCAGCTGTGAGATTTGTCGCATGTAAGTTATTATGAGCAAAGTACTGAAATGCGAAACAGTTTCCATATCAAGAAATAAATTCGAGCGGAATCAAGGTTACCCTTGTAATAATGCCACTTGTTTTCTGTACATCTTGTGAATTGCAAAGAAAGGAATGAGTTGTAGCTGGAATTTATTTATTTATTCCTTCCTTCCTTCCTTCCTTCCTTCCTTCATTTATTTATTTATATATATTTATTTTAAATGCCAGTTTATTTTTTTATACTACATATACATAATTTTTAAAAAACATTTTATGTTTTTATTTTTCCTCTTCCCCTATGGTAATCATTAGTCCATTGTCCATGTCCATGAGTCTCTGTTTGTCCTGTTTATTTGTTGCTTTTAGGTTTATATCCCACGTATGTGTTATCATGTGATTTATAACCTTTTCTGTCTGGGTTATTTCGCTTAGTATGATTATTTCAAGGTCCATCCATGTTGTTGCAAATGGCAATATTTCATCTCTTCTTATGGCTGAGTAATATTCCATTGTATATATGTATCACAGCTTCTTCAGCCAATCATTTATTATAGGACGCTTCGGTTGCTTCCATGTCCTGGCCACTATGAATAGTGCTGTGTGGCTGGATTTTAAATAATGCTGAGAGGGGTATATCACTCCTGTTCTCCCCATTTCACTCAAGGAGTGAAAAAACCGGAGAATTGCCGATTCCAGCGTTAGTGACTCTGGGAAATCCAGGAGGAATAAACCTCAGGGGTACATCAGTGATTGATGCTTTCAGCTTCTGACTGAAAGTCAGAGCCTCTTAGCCACCCTGCTGTGTGTGTGTGCAGCGAAAAGGCAGAAGGCAGGTGTGCGCAGTGTGTGTGTGTGTGTGTGTGTGTGTGTGTGTGTGTAATACGTTTATACACACAATGAAGGGATCTGGGCATGTGATTGTTGCCATCTGGCCCTTCTCAGTTCTGGAGGGTCTTGTTTGCTGCAGAGGAGCACGTGGTTCACGAACTGGCATCGTCTGTCCTCGTAGCCTCTCTGTAGCTCTGTTACCCTGAGCAACGCAGGATAAGGGATGGCGCTGGTTATTCCCTTTTCTTTCTCCTCGTTCACACTTGGAGGACATTTAGAATCTGGGGCCGCAAAATACGGTCATCAGCCTTTTTATTAAATAAGATCCGAATCGCAATGACAATAAAAGCCCAGTGTGCCAAAATATCAGGAAGTCCAGTCTTTTCTTGGGGTGCTTCTCTCTAACTGTCCCCAAGGATCCCCAGGCTTACTGACGGTGGTTTAAGAGTCAGCCCCTATCGTTCTCTGCCTCCTGCCCCCTGCCAGGGAAATGGGGTCTCACGCTGAAGGTGGACTTTCGACCTCAGTGAAGTTATAAGTCTACATCACTGGTCCGGATCTCTTCTTTCTTGGGATGTCGCCTCCTGCTGGCTTCTGTCGTCCTTTGCTGTACCTGGCCTCAGCACCACCACAGTTTCTCAGGCATAGTCTAACCATGTTGATCCTCAAAAGGAAGGCCTCGGATGCTTCATTCCACTTTCCCTAGAAATCTTTTCTAGTTCCTTACAAGTATACGGAGACAGTTATACCTAAGCCACACCCAGGACAAAATGTGTACACCTGTTTGTTTTATATTTGCATAATATGTTCATTCGAATAATTCTTTCTAGATCAAAGGTACAGTGTGCCCTAAAGGTAGATTCTATTCTCTATTCCCAAAGGTATGAGATGTCTATCGGTTTATAAATGGTCTTTTAAAAAATTTTTCTAAAGTTTTTATATTTAGTCTCCCCCAGGCTCCCTGTTATACCAACAATAACAATAATTAGGTATTCGTATGTTGTGAGGCATGATCTTAATAACTGAAAGATGATTTTTTATTTTAGAGATGAAGAAACTGGCCCAGAATGGTAGAGCCTATTAGTTCTAAATGAATTCAAACACAAATAAGGACAATTGCTTATAAATAGGTGGTCACCAATGGCAGAAGCTAGGAGTAGCTTTCGTAGACTTTAGGTCCTACTTAATCTTCATCAGTCCCTGGAATCCCATTTCAAAAAAATATCTCATGTATAAAGTCACATAAAAAGCATGCTTGTGTTGCAAATGCAGCTTTAAGAAAATATCTCTTCCAACCAAACTGCCATTGGTGGCCAACACTATTTATGTCAGTTAGCTATAATGCCAGAGGGTATAGCAGAAGGTGAGAATTTGACACACAGATTTGTGAAAAAGAATTCTGAAAATAAGAGGCATCGTGTCTTTTTCCCGAAGGTTGATAGTTGAGGTGTGTACAAGTGTCGTCTCAACTCTGCGGACGTTTCTCGACACTGTCCCCTCTAGCCCTTCTCTTTGCAGGGCTGTGGCGATGAGGCACATGTTTTGTGTCTTGGAGCAGACTTTTGGGAGACAGATACCAGTGCTTGAAGGGAGGGGTCTCCTCATTCCTTTCCATGGGCAAATCCCAGCCAGTGTCGCTAGAGAGTGACACAGTTTTGTGCTCTGTTGTACTGTGGACTTCAGTCTTTGCTTCTCATGAAAGGGATATTCCGAGCTTCCCAGGTAGGACAATTGGGCTTCTGGAAGTGGCTGTATCGGACTTTAGTTTCAATTCTATTACCACCGACAGATGCTTCATCTCTTCGAACGTCTATTTTCTTAACCGTCACATCGGAGGGCGAGACAAGAACGGTGGTTCTCAAACTTAAGTGCGCATCACAGTTACCAGGAGGGCTGTTAAAAGAGATTGTTGGGCTCGCCTCCAGGTCTGGGTGGATACCTGTGCCTTTCGAAGAAGCTTCAGGTGGTGGTGATGCTGCTGGTCCAGGACCCTTGGAGAACCACAGGACTAGATGATATTTAACGTCCCTTTGAACTCTGAAATATTTTGCTGTTAATTTGAACAGATCACTTATCTAATCCGGCCTCAGTTTTTCATTTTTGATATAGGAATAAAGGTGCCCACTTTCCAGGGTTGTTGGGAGGATCTGAAAGAGGTAATATATGCGAAGGAGCCAAGTATCTGGTACCCAGGAAGCACTCAGTAAGAACTCATTTCGTATTCCTGCTTGGCACTCACTGGAAACCTTGCCTGCCTTTGAATGTATACGCACGGAGGAAATAGGATCAGACTTGGGTTTTGTGGCTCCAGGTGCAGACACTGTGGATTCCGAAAGCTCACTAAGCCTCTGGCATGCAAAGTCTGCTTTCAGAAAACCTTGGACTTTTGAAAAGAAGAACGTTAAAACCATAACTAAATAAAGAGACTCCTGGGTCTGGAAAGTAGGCACTCCTGGGAACTGCACCCTAGATGCCTGTTTTCCTTGATCCTCATGACCTGTCCCTTTGAACCTGTGTTTGGCTCAGGCTTTTCCTAAAAGAGATGAAAATAAACTGAAACTGGAGCTTAAGGAAGACAAGTCCAGCCAGTCTGATCAGTGACAGGAATCTTAATACCCGCCACTGGGGACCCGAGAGAACAGGAGAGAGCTGGCTGCCGAGAGCCTTTTCTCTCCCCAGCCTCTGCTGTATACCACGTGCAAAAGTGAGACCAGCCTAGATTATGCTGAATGTCAAGGAAACCAGTGTTTATTGAGCACCTGCTATGTCAAGAACTGTACATTCATTTGCTCATTTAATATCCCCAAGCCCTGGCAAGGCGAGTAATGTTATCTCACTTGTACAGCTTAGGAAACGGAGGCTCAGAGCGATCAAGCAACTTACGCTGAGTCACCCAGCAGGTGGCAGAGCTGGAAATTTCAACCCAGTCCACCTGGCTCCAAAGCTGTGACCCCTTCACCGTCTTGTACTGCGGCCACATCACCTTGGCCTTCATGCTGCTTCTGGTCTGCTGCTGGCGAAATAAGATTGCGTGACCGGTTCTGCTAATTTGCCTGAGCAATTTGGCGATATATCTAGTTTGATCCTTTTATGAGACTGACCCTGTTCTGTGACACAAAATCCTTTTTCGAGTCGAAACTTAGGTTTTTACTGAACACACCCCTTTTGGATAGGAGCCCTTGAAGGTAGTGTTTCTCAGTCTTTATGTCCAACAACTTCCTCGGCGGATCCTGTTAAACTCAGGTCCAGATTCAGTAGTCTGGGTTGCAGCCTGTGAATCTGCATTTCTGAGAAGCTCTCATGTGATGCGATGGTCCGAGGACCAGCCTCTGAGTAGCGAGGCGGGGGCTTTGGAATACCATAGGCGTGCATTTGCAAACACTCCTCTAAACTATGTGATTCGAGTCATAGTTTTGGGCCTGAGTTTCCTCATTTTACAAATGGAGACAGGAAACAACAACACAGGCCTTGAGAACTGTTGCTAAGAGTCAGGGGGCTAATGGATGTGACAGCCTTTACTTCCTTTTCTCCCAGTTTTCAAAACCCTGTTTAGGAATGAATCGATCCTCCATGCCTCGACCCCTTCTTCTGTGCCTGGGCTGTGTAATGAGCCCTCGGCTGCAAATATCAGCCCCGTGGGTGCTTCGTAGGCAAGGCTGGCCACCGACCTGTCCGCCTTGGACAGTGGTGGGGATTCTGAGGCCATCTGGTGCATCGGCCGTCTTGGTTACTTACCTTGAAATGTGTGACTTCCAACCTAGGTTGAGTTGCGAGGTTTTGATAATTTTGCATTTGGAAGAAGAGCACTCTCACTCCTTAGAGAATCACCGGGGGCTTGATGAGCTTCTCTTCCCATGTCGAATGGACTTATTTGGGCTTTGGCAAAAGCGTTCCTGTTTCTCTACATAGCTCACTAAGAATATGTTGCGGAGAGCAGAACTGTATTGAGCCAACACCCTCGGCTATAGATGAGATTAAGGCCTTGTCAGATCCCATTTAATGGAGTGTGTTTTCCATGCAGAATTAAATTGTAGAACTCATCCTCATTGTGGCTTTTGGCAGCCATTTTTCCACCAGGGGCTGCTGCCAAGAAGCCAGTTTCTGACTTGATTACTTTCAGGAAATATGCAATCTGGCTGATGATATGGTGTGTCGTGGGGTGGCATCCCCTGCAGCTTCAGACCCCACCCCGGGATGAGTCATAGGTTAAAATTCCCAATTAGCTCATGGGAGGTCTGGTCACACATCTTTCTCTATCACTGTGTGTTGGGCGCCCACTGGGAACTTTGGGGACACCTTCTTTCCTGATTTCATGCTGCCTCCCTGGAGTTGACATTTTCCCCCTCTAGCCTTTGCTAATCCAGATCAGTAGAGCTTTCCTCAAGGTTGCTAAGGGAAAAATGAAAGAATGAATTGTGAGGTTCAGAGGAGTTTCTATTGCCATGTTGGCTTCCCATAAGGGAAATAGATGACAAAGCATATATCATATAGACACCATTCCTCTTGCATTCTTCCTGATCCTTTCATAGTGTTTCGGGAAAGAGGGGGTTTGTATCAGTGGTGGCCATGGGAATGCACTTCTCACATCTTCGACTATGGGGAGTGTACTTGACCGTGGCCCCAGCTTCTACGTCAGGAAATCTGTCGCTGTGATGGCTGAGGCTGACTTTCCTGAGGGTACTCTGAGCCGATGATTGAGAGTGTCAGGGATGCTAAGGCTAGTTGTTCCCGGGAGACATGGGACTCCATTGATGGTGACATTGACTCAAGGACTCCCTGCTGGCCTTGCCGGACTTTCTTTAGAAGACACTGTGGTCTGAGATACTCCTGCGTAACCTTCCTTCCTTCTTTCCTTTACGGGGAGTCAGACCCGCCCCCCAGCTCTCCCAGCCTCTGTGGCTCCTTCCCCATGTCTCTGATAGATGTCCCCCGATAAATTCCTTGCGTTTATGATCCTGTCTTGGCAATGCTTCTCCAAGGACCCAAGCTGACACAGTTTCTTGCCACACTGTGATTTTTTGCCGGTCCACCATTGCCAGCTCTGTGCTGTGGGCACAGCTTGAAGGCTTCTGCCCTAGATACCCTGGGCCAGTCTCTCTCTCTGATTTTATATTTTACATTTGATGTCGTGTCTTCTTCATGGGCTCTCGTGAGAGGTAGACATGGCGTAGGCTTCAGTTTTCTTTAGGATCTTGTACTTTTATTGCTTATAAGAGAATTTGCTGAAGCTTTGGAATTAACTAAAGAAACTGCAACATAAGAGGGGGGAATTTTAAATCATACCCCCAAAATGACTGTTTTTATGTCCAAGGGAAGTGAGCCAAAATGTCGAACACTGCGCAGACCACTTCCTTATGGACACCCTCTGGTTGCCAGCCACAGACCCGTCTCCAGGGCTAACTTCCCCTAGAGAGCGCATCCTTCTTCAAACCAAACACATTCTCGCCTGGCTTTTGGGGAGTCCAGCTTTCCACCCTAGGAACGGACTTCCTCTGAGGCGTCCTCAACTTCTCACCGCACACCCCTCGGAATTACTCCAAGCGGCAGATTTTACAAAGTCTAAGTGATTCGTTGTAGACTAACCCCACGGGGAGGAGTGGGGATCTTCATGGCTGTCAGGCGGGAGAGGGGAGCGGGGGGCCTCCATCTTCATCTCGCCACCAGTGTAAAGTGTGGGTCCACCTCCCCCTGCTTCCGCTTGGCCGCGGGAGGCCTGAAATGTGTAGGGAATCTCCAAACGAAGGAAGTTCTCCTCACCCCAACCCCCCTGCGGTGCTTTGCATTCCACTGGGGTCTGGTTATGATTCTCCTATGGTCCTGGATTAGATGATCCCGACTTTAGCTATTTTTTTCCCCATGTCAACCTCATTGGCCAACTTCCACGTCATAATCCCAAGTCAGAAATAGGTTTGGCCTCGGGACCTTGGGGGAACATCCAAAGGGCCATCCAAACCATGCAGAACCCATGAGACAGCATGGGGAAGCCAAAACCTATCCTCCTCCTACTTAACTCTACTGGCCACTGAGTTTGCTTGAATGTAGACTCTGCAGTGAGTGGGTGGATGTCCCTCTGGAGAGAGAAGAGGACACACAGGCCTCACCCCTGTCCCTCTTCTGTCCCAGTTTCCCTTCTCCCTGTGATCTCCTAAGTTAGAAAAGCTGGCCCTTCTGGCTTTCCACTTCTGCACGATAACCTCCTTCTTCCCAGTACCAGGCCTCGGGCTAAAACGTAATGGTAAAGAGACAGCTTGGCCTACTGATACGGGAGCTACACTGGGAAATAGCTCGAAAGCACCATATGTTATCCCTTACAAACTTTTGGTGATGAATGACTTTACTGCATTTGTGTTTTTGCAGTAAAATTAAGATACTCTAAATAAAAATAAAGCAAAACCCTTTAAAACTGGGCCCTTCAATAATGCAAATCTAGATATCCCTTGACTGGTGATTGGTCCCTGTCCTTTTCAGTGGGGGCCCCGGTTACGTTATTAACTTCATGGCGATGTGACCCTGTGTTTTACTCTGTAGAAATGTTTGTTCCCACTTACGGCATTAGAACCTAGCAGGAAAGGAGAAAATTCCTTTTTATTAGAATTCTTTTAGTACCATATCTCTCTTCCTACTCAGGTGCACATCCTGCAGCCACATCCTGTGCCAGGCATTGGAGCCATGTAGAGTGAACTGGACCAGCTCACGCCCCACCCCCCGGACCTTGCATGGGTCGATGAACGTGTTGAGTGACATTTGGTATAACCATGAAATAGACCATCCTGGATCCTGGTAGACATAAAAGGGAAGGAAAGGAGGAATGTAGCAGGTTTAGGAGGCAGGTAGACATGGCATATGTTGAAGGGACCGTTGGATTTGCATCTAAGGCATGCCAAAGGGAGGCAGTAATGGAAAGGTAAAGTTGGGACCAGGAAGCAGGGCCTTGTATACCACAAGAAGGTTCAGTTTTATTCCATGGGCCGAGATCTTTGGAACTTTTGGAAATCTTTGGGGAAGCAAAACTAAGATTGCATATTTTTTTAAATTAAGTTACAGAATTAAGAATTATATTTTCATGCCTCAGCCTCTGACACATAGAGCATCAGAATGAAGGTTTCCTGGCCTGCAGCAGAGACGAAATAATGGAGCTGGAGAACAGCATGGGGTCTGAACACCTAGGCACCTGGAGGAAGAGCATGGGCGATTTGGGGATAAAACTTGTGAAAATATGTTTTTCCACATGGATTGGAACAGAGACTATTTTTTATTACTTCTAAGTACAGTTGTAGCTAATTGTTATTGAATACAGCCCCATACTGTAACCTGGCTGTTCTCCATTTATCGATTACTGTTAAATGCAGACAGAAGTAAATTTGCTAGGATGAATTACCTCCAGACCCCGGAGGTCAGTGTAGTTTGGGAAGATTGTTATTTGAATAAGACTTCAGATATGCTTGTCCTCGTTTGGAAGAGGTGATGATTCTGGCTCAGGTGATGGGGCTTAAGCCCTTGGAGGCAGGCACAGGTGGACTGCTCAACAGTGTGACTCGTGTGCTCCCTGCCAAGTCAGAAATTGGAATATGCGAATCAAAAGCAAACTTGGATTATGGACCCAAACCTTTGATCTGTTTGTCATTTTCATTCTCTGAAAATGGTCCAGATTTAGAATTAGAAAAGGGTGTACGAAGAGGAGCTGAATTATATTTATTAAATTATGTGTTCCTCCAATGTCCAGCTGATTATTCTGTCCTTGATTATGTCTGGCCATGTCAGGGTTGAGTTTCCTTGGCCATTAAGTTTCTAAGGGTAGCACTGAACCAGGCTGTCATGTCAAGCTCTAAGCCAACTTACCCATATTCAAGGAATGCTTGTGCATTTGTTATTTAAAAAAAAAATACTTTTGGCAAATTTTAAACCTCCAGAAAAGTTGCAAGACTAGTAAAACGAACAGCTGTCTGTTCTCTACCTAGAGGGATTTGCTTGCTTGTTATCAAATCTGTCATCTATCTATCTATCATCTATTGTCTATCATCTTTATCTTTTTTCTGAATCTTTTAACCCTAGGTTGTAGACCTCATGACTTTGTATCTTTCTTTGGTGGCCACAGTATAACTACCAAATTCAGGAAGCCTAATACTGACATAATGCTATTTTCTAATATACATCCCATATCCAGATTTCACCAAATGTTCCAATAATGTCTTTTATGGCCTTTTTTTTCTGATCCAGGACCCATTTTGTTATTGTGCCTCTTTTGTCCCCTTTAATTCGAAGAGATTTTCCAGCCTTTCTTTGTCTTTCGTGACAGTAACATTTTGAAGCAGAATGTTCCCCGATTTAGGATTGTCTGACTGCTGCCTTGTGCTAGGATTCCGGATACTCTTGTTGACCAGAATACTGTGTAAGTGACGTGTCCTTCTCAGCGTGGCAATAGGAGGAGGGTTGTTGGTTATCCCATTACTCATGATGTTAACTTCGATCATTTGGTTAAGGTTGGTTCTCCCAGTGTGTCTGCTATAAAATACCTTCCTCCCTTGTGTAAGTAATAAGTTATCTGCAGGGAGAAACTCAGAGACTATGCAGATAACCTCTTTCCTAACAAACTTTTGTGCAGTGGTTTTAGTGTCACTTGATGATTTTTCCTGAATCAGTGGTAATTTCTAGCTCTTTCACTCCTTCTGCTTTATTAAATGACATTTGACTATAAGTAAGAACGTTCACTTTTCCTTCCCCTCTCCCTCCCTTCTAGATTTTAGTATCAGCACAGACTCTGGATTCTTCTTTCATTCAATGTTTCTTCATCTTACCTGGAGCCCAAGGAGGTTGTTCGTGAGAGAAAGCCATAAAGGCCAAGCAGAGGGTGGTCCTTCATTCAAAAATGCATCAACCCTGATGGGCGGAAATAAGCTTCGACTTGGAGCGTGAAGAAGTCTATCAACAAATCCAGGCTCGAATTCCCTGCCCTGCTCGTGGGGGCTCCTTGGGGTCCTCTCACTGGGTAGAAGGCAGTGTCTTCTCCTGGACCCGCTGGTGCCACTGAGATTATAGGGAATGGCGGAGTGGAGAGAGTTGCGAGGGGTGGGTTGGGGAAGCTGTCACTTAGCCAGAGAAAGGAGTTCGAATGTATCGTCTGGACTTTTAACTCGGTCTCCAGGTCTTTTCTCCTTGCCTCTGTCTGCCATGTAAGGCTGCTCCCTGCTCCCTGCACCTGCTGGCCAGCGTCTGATGACTGTGCCTCCCACCGAGGTCCAAACAGTTGCCTCCGTCTCATCAGCGAGGGCTATCGTGAGAGCTCTGACTTTAGACCAGCTCCGCTCCTTGCCTGTGACCCTGAGCATGCAGTTTAAACTGAGCCTTAGTTTCCGTATCTGTGTAATGGGATTAGATATTCTTTTCCTCATGGGATACCTGGGAGGAATTGATGAAGTCGTGTGTGTTGAGCCATGAGCACTGTGTTTGGTGTCAGCAGGTGCTTTATTATTGATAGGTGATGTGATTCAGCATTGGCATCCTGCTTATTAATGTTCTTGGAAGAGGTGCAGTTGGTCCTAGGCCCTGAGCTGTGTGAAGGAATTGACTTTATCTGGCTTGAATAGCCGTGTTCACATGTCCCTCAGCACTGAGTAGCTGCTCTAGGACCTTTGAAGTACCCTCTCCCTATCTTTAGTTTCTAACATTTTCCTCTTAATCCTTGTCCAGTCACATTGCATGTAATAATAGCTAACCTGACTGGAGGTTCTGTGTCAAGCGTTTTTCTGCATGCTTTATATGTGGTAATTTATTTCTCATGAGATAGGTCTTTATTTTACAGATGGAGACACTGAGGCACAAACAAGTTAACTTATCCAAGGTCATATCTCCACTCGGTAGATCTGGGATTCAAAGCCAGGCAGTCTGGCTCCGGGACCCCCATTGAACCGCATCCAGATTTAACCACCAGGCCACACTGCCTCCCTGGTCTAGCATCGAGGAGTAGGTCCGCGTTCTCCGGTTTTGTTGCTGGCATGGACCTGCTTGCTCTTGCTTCCCTACCACCCTGAGCCAAGGCTGGGTGTCAGCATCACCTGCTTCCTTCATTTCCTGCCATTTCCTCGTGCTTGCTGTGGACTCTTCTTGTATTACTGACCGGCCTCCTCCCTTGGGCTTCATTCCTGCCTGTGCCTTTCTTCTATATAGTACATTGCTCAGCCTATGAATGCAGCTTTAGCTGCTGGGCTGGAGAACTAGACAGCCCTTTTAAGACTTATGGCTTTCCTGGCTGTGAGCCATACTTCCCGTCGTTCCCTTCTATGACCTAGTCATCAGCATCACCCTGCAGTCTCGCCAGAGCCCCTTGTCTCCAGTGGCTGTGGACCGTAGCGGTACGTGCTGTGCAGTATGTGGATGTAACAGAGAAAGGGAGTTTAGAACCAGGGCTTGGAATCAGACAAAGCTGAATTTATATCCCAAACTCTGTCACTTACCACCTTGAGAAAGTTACTCAGCTTCTCTTGGCTTCCGTTTTCTGCAAAATAGAAGTAGTGATGATGGGAAGATGGAATGAGAAAGTGTTTGTACAAACATTTAGCATAGCAACTTCTGCAGTCTGAGTCAGGTTGTAGTCTAGGTAATTATACTGTGTCAATGTCGGCTTCCTGGCTTTGGTAATGTACCACAGTGGTGTAAGATGCTGTCAGTGGGGGAAGCAGGGTGCTGGGTACATGGGAACTCTCTGTGCTGTATTCGCAGCTTGTTGTGTGTCTATAATCATTTCAAAAAAGGTTTACAGAACATTTAGCATAGTCTTTAATATCTATTAATTTCAGTTATTAAAATCGTAAACTATCACCTGGAATTCTGTTGCTTGGCTCAAGTCCAACTTTTTGAGGGGTGTGTGTGTGTGTGTGTGTGTGTGTGTGAGAGCGTAGCCTTGGCCATCTCTAAGAAAAAATAGACCAAAGTCTAAAACTATTTCCCTTTTCTAACACATCGAACAATGTCAGTGACATCACCAGCAACCACAAGTCAGTTTCCTTCGTGCTGTAATTTCATCTTCTCCTGGTTGAAAAACTTGCCGTTTACCTTACTAAGTGGTCTCTATTCTCTTCAGATTTATCATCTACCTTCTGTTTCAATGGTTCTTAGCCCAGGCTGCACAGTGTACTCTCGAGTGATTAAACCAGCATCCCTGGGTGCGGCCCAGGCAGCTGTATGTTTTAAAAGCTTCTTCGGTTATACCGAGTCCCACAAGCCTGAGACCCACCGCTTTGTCTGCGGTGCAGGCTCCCTCTGGTGCCCCTTCCTGCCTCCCCTTCATTCCCCCACATCTACATCCCTTGGTATGTGCCGCTTCCTCAGGGCACAGTTTTTCTAAGGACTGTTAAGGCCTTTCCGGACCATAGCCGGGAGATACAGACTTTGCTCCTTTCTTATAGTATTTATCTGGAACGGGCGTCGAGAGTTTTGCAATGATGACAGAATGAGCTCTTCCACCCTGCGAGATGCCATATGTCCACGCCATTTAAGATAACTGAAGTGTCACCAAATGTCCCTTATGTTGTCTTTCTCCAAAAGCCAATTCAACAGAATGTAGGCGAATTGCATGTTTTCTTTTGGGAATGTGATATGTGGAAGTTTTCAAAAGCCTGCGAGGCACTGACTATTTTTACTTACTGTTTCAATGGCTGACATGTTTTCACCATCTTCTGGATAAACTGACTTCGAGACGGTGCCTCAGTTTCTTAGTCCCCGGTCCTCCTTTCTTCATCTTTTTCAAAATGAAATTTTGTCATAAAAATAATATGTTTACCTGAAGAACATTCGATAAATGGTAAAATTTTAAAAAATCCCGAATATAATTTCTATTATGATTTTGGCATCCTTCCTGAAGTCTTTATATCTATGCGTTATTTTTATAGTTGTAGTTATGGTATAGATACAATTTTGTATCCTTATTATTTTTTTTTACCGAACATTTTATTTTAAGCCTTTTTTCATGTTGCCTCATAAGGTGTGTGTGTGTGTGTGTGTGTGTGTGTGTGTGATCTCCAGGCATCTAGATATTGCCATATTTTAAGCTGCATCCTTAGGGTAGGTAAACAGAAATGGAAACACTGGTTCGAAGGGCTTCTTTCCTCTTAATAAACCACGTTGCAAGAAGAGTCTCGAGTCGCCCCTTTCGATAAGGCTTCTTCCAGCAATTCTAATCAACACTGAACCCCTTAGATTCAGTGCGATGGTGCTCATTTCTCACAGCTTTGAATCGACTAGTATTATTATTTTTTTCAAGGTTGTCTACCCCTTCTTTAAATCCCTATATGGTTCCTATGCTCATGGTTTTCGTGTCTTTTGCTGACATGCTACTCATGGGAGTGATGTAGTCGCTTTTTATTCTGCTCCTGGTAGGTGTCAATATCATTCATCTTTTACATGTTAGCTAAGTGAGGTTCAGGAAAATTAAGTGGCTTGCCCAAGGGCATGCAACACAGAAGCAGCAGAACCAAGAATAAATTTGCATCCTTTTGGCTCCAAAGCTTTTGTGCTCTCCATTCCCCTTGACTCCCCGTCTGGAAAAAAGAGAGCACAGAGCATGGGCTCATGAGTTGTTCCTGGGGTGAGGAGCTGGGGGCAAAGGAGAGCAGAAAACTTGTGCCCAAGAAAGACTTCATGAAGATTCTTGTCCTCAGGGAACTTACAGTTCAGTGGAAGAAATATCAAAGTAAATCGATAATTACCGTATGGAGCAGTAGCATTTATTTTACTTATTAAAATATTAGTTGCTTTATATAATATTAGAATATAACTAAAACAAATGCTATCATAGGTTATAAAAGAGAAGGACATGTTTACAAACAGCCTTAGGAAGATATAGACGATATGGAGAAAACTGCACGTAGCAGATGGATGAGTCTGACATTTGTATCCACCTGTGAAAAAGTCACTATAATCAAGATAATGAACATACCCAGCACTCTCAAAATTTCCTTGTGCCCTTTCATCATTCTTCCTTCCAGCCCTTCCATACTATCCACAGTCCATCCCCCAGCAACCGCTGATTTGCTTTCTGTCACTATAGATTACATAGATTTGTTTGCATTTTCTAGAGTTTTATATAAATGAAATAATACAGTATGTATCCTTTAACAAAATCTGGCATTTGCACTTAGTATAGTTATTTTAAGAGTCACCCATGTTGTTGCATGCGTCAATAGATTATTCCTTTTAATTGCCAAGTAGTATCCTATCATGTGGCTATCCCATGGTTTGCTTATCCATTCAGCTGTTGATGGATATTAGCATTTGCCAATTTCTGTAGTGTAAATATTCCCACCAGGGCCAATTTCAAGTTACTAGCACAATGTCACAGAATGCAGAGGTTGGGAAGAGATGCAAGAGACAGTCTGCTCCATAGATGCTAGGAAATTTGTCTTGGGCAATAAATAAACATGTGTGAAGTGGTGGGAATTGGAGCGTCTCATGGGAACCGTTAGTAAGTAGAACACCTTCGTCTTGGGGAGTTCTTTATTATTCTGTAATAAAGATGGGGCTGGTTCCCACTTATAAATAGCTAGTTTTTGTGATTACTAAAAAACGCTCATGTGATTACTGAAAAATGCTATGTGTTTATAGAGACTGTTTGGTTTGAAGGAAGATTGCTTAGAAAGTGACTATTGATTATGGGTAGGAGTGAGAACTGTTTTTAGGATTTCATACATTTGTGATTATTTTAGTGAATAAAAGTTATAATACATGAATCTTTTTTTGGGTGGAGGGCTTTTAAAAAACAGTCTTTATATTCCCTACTTAGACATATTGTTAAATTAACTTTATTTTGGATCTCGTGTGGAATGCAAAAGTGCTAATTTTTAAAGTTAATAGAAAATGTAAAAAAGAAACTGAATTGCTTTATACTTCACTATTTTACGCGTCTCCCTCTGTGTGAGTGATAAATCATGTTTATATGGTAACAGTTTCCATTTATAATAGTGCTTTTTATTCCACATGATCCTCAAATATTCCCCTGTAACTTCTACATTTGTCATTTGAATAGCAGCAGTCACCCGGCAGAAACACCACCAAACCACGTTCACGACACAAAGGAAGTCTAATCAGGGAGGGGGCGGCTTGGAAAAGAGCCGTATTTTGAAAGTAGGGAAAGTAGGTCAGAGAGGGGCTTGGGAATGCCTTAGGGTTCGCTCATTTACAAAAACCATTTGTCGCGCTCCTACTGTGTGCCAGCCGTCACAGAGGATACCAAGCATACAACAGAAATGAAACAGATGTGGTCTCTGACCTCGTAGAGTTTATAGCTCCAGTACATGGCAGGATTTTCTCAAGCCTAGGCTCAAAGGGGCCTTCCAAAGTGACCGTATTTATCCTACTCAAATGTCAAAGAAATCACTGGATCAAATACTAGCTTTTCTGCTCTGAGCAACTTAGGCCCTGTGGTCACTGGAGGGTTTGCCCCATCAAAGCGTTTCTGAAACTTAGGGTAACCAGGCATTCTTTGCAGGTTTAGGCGAATCCCTCACTTCCTTGTTCCACACTGACGAAAGCAAAACCATGTTGAGGATTTTTTTTTTCTTGAGGATTCTGCCTTGACTGAGGCCTCTACACCTCCCCGTGGCTCCAGACCTGCCATTTTTCTTCCTTGGGTCAGTGTAGTGCCGTCTTAACCTGGGATCAGGCACTCACAGATGACTTCAGGGGCTCTGGAAATGTCTGAAATGAGGGCCTAGGGTTCCATGTTTATGTTACCGGGAATAGGAAACTTTCAGCAGATTCTCATGAGAATTTGTGATTTGGAAAAAGCTCCAGAACCTTCGGTGTGTTGGGAAAAGCATCGAATAGGTATCAAGGAACCCGAGCCCTTCTGTAGCCGTATATCAGGCAAGTCGTGAAGCCCTTGGCACCTCAGTTTTACCATCTGAACAAGAAGGAAAGTATTTTCTTTTTTTACCCATTGGGATTATTGTGAGATCAAAGGAGATAATCGTACATGAAAGTGCTTAGGAAGTGGCTGATACCATGCCAAATGAGGTGTGATATTGCTAATATTTCATGGCAGATCGTGATGGCGGAGGTATAAGCGGAGGCAGAGGGAACGGGGCAGGATGGATGAGGCGTCTTTCTCAGTCATCACGGAGAGGATTAGCAGCCTTTCCTATCGCCTCTGTGTCCTTAATTCACCTAAGCCCTGGGGCTGTTGCTGGTGAACCCCAGCTCATCCCGGGGTGAGAAATGAGAGTCCCGAGGAGGAGCAGGGAACCTCGTGTGAATGGCAAACACAGAGCAGAACCCACACCCAGGGGAAAGCACACTTATGAGCAGAGCGAGTGAACCTTCTTAACAAGTAAGTACAATGGAGAAATGTACCTGTTTCTCCTAAATATGTTTCATCTAAATCTGGACCTCGCTTGGGAAGACATGTTGGTTTTGGACCCTGAAAGCTCTCGGTGTGAATGGGGGCTCTGTCACATGTGACCCAGCAAAGCTGCTTAACCCTTCCTGGCAATGGTTTCCTCGTATATAGAACGGAAATACTCATAGTTACACTGCACGGCTGTTGGGGGTGGGAGGGGGGTGGTAAACACAGTGCCGTATGTAAAGCTCAGCACGGGGCTTGGCCCTGTAGGTGAATTACAGATTTTTGTCCCCTGGTGTTAGGAGGCTGGCAATTGATATCTGTGAATGAATCAGGTCCTACCCCTTTCGTGGTTCTTACTAAGGGCCTGGCCCTATTCTAAATGCTGTGCATACAGTAACTCCTTTAGTCTTTACAATAATCTTTTGGGATATGTACTAATGTGCTCATGTTACAGATGAGAATACTGAAATATAGTTAAAAAACTTGTCCAAGATCCCTTAGCTCTCAAATAACAGAGCTGGATTTTGGACCCCTGGAGCCTGACTCCAGAATGCCAGTGATGAATCACTGAACTGTGCTTAACCCCTCAGTTGAGTTTGAATGGTTCTGCCTGTCCCCCTGGGTGCCTGTCAGCAAGGTGTGAGATTTTGTCATCTTGGCAGGGATCCTTGTGCGTTTAAGCTTTGGCTTATCCTCAGGAAATCCTACTGGCTTTGGAAGAAAGATGCTCGATTTCACAGGCCAGGCCAGGCCAGGGGGCCCTGGGAGGGTCCGGGAGTTGCCTTTGTCAGCCTCTGGCCTGCTGCAAGCACTGTTTATCGCTGGGGACTTAATGTGGGTGACTCTGTCAGACAAGTGTGAATGACGTCACCCAGAGCCTGGCGGTGATTATCCAGGCATGCCAGGCAACCCTGCACTGGTGGCCCAGTGTGAAGCGGACCTGCTGGAAGGCAGCCAGAGTACTTTGTCGATGTCGAGCAGTTCTACTGTGACAGCCCAGTTGTATCTTTTGCTTGGACTCAGTTCCGCAGAGCTGTATGACCTTGGACATCGAGTCAGACTGTCGCCGAGCAGTTGCCACATCCTTCCAAGGGGAGATGACAGCTCTTGTCCCACCCAGTAGCTTAGATCAACAACTCCGGGAAAAGGATTATCTCCTTGATTATGAGTGGAAGCTCACAGACAAGAACTAAGAGAAGCTTTTCCCTTCTTTGAGCTTCATTTCCCATGGCGGCAGGGCGAAGGGCATGGGGGGCTGGGCATGAGCTATATTTGTCTGTTTAAAGGAGGTTTTTACAAAATAGATCTCTATTATAAAAGTGATACATGCTCATAGAAGAGGGAAAGGGGAAAAAAATCACTCGTTCTTTCTTTTCATATTGTTAAAATTTGATGATTTCCCTGAATATACTTAACTTCTCTTTAATCATACAGTATCGTGTTCTAAAATTTAACATTATAACCCAATGTTATGACATTTCCCCATGCTTAAGTTTTTATGAGCATCAAAAAAATTTAAATGTCAGTTAGTGATGTACCATAATCTAGTCAACCATTTGTTGATATTTGGAACTTGAAGTGTTTCCAGTGCTTTTGCAAATGTAACATAAGCAATGCTGTGATGGACATCTTTGTGTCCAGATTTTTTTTTTGTAGTTATAGGATAATTTACTTGGGATAATTTTGTAGTTATAGGATAATTTACTTGGGATAGAATCTCATACCCCAGGCAGAATTTGTGGTGCTCCCACGTGAGCAGTGCGGTGTAGGTGGAAGGTTCTCTCGCTAATAATGCCTTTCTTGTCCTTCCGTAGACACTGTTCTGACCTTCCCTCACTTGGCATTTTCTGATCAAATAGGTGTTAACTGTAATCTCTTTGGTCTTAAAGTATTTTGCCTTGACCTGTCCCCTAATTACTACATAAGATCAATGTAATTTTGATATTTGTGCTTTTTATTGAGACAGGACATTGGGGAGAATCCTTTCTCAGCTGTGCTCCGCACTCTGTGTACTCTGCAGTGTTTAATTCAATTCCAGAGACATTTGTTGATCGTTGATAAACAGCTATGGGTCAATTAAAGGAACTTTAATTGGGATTTAAAAAATCTAGGTCCAGATCCTGTCTCTGCCCTTTACATATAGTAACTACACTTCCTGAATCTTGTTTTCATTTTGTTCTCCACCTGAAAAGTAGAAATAATCTTTCTCACTATTTGTGAAGATGAAGAGACGATGAGCTTAGTAACTTGTGCAGTGTTATGTCAATAAAAGGTACAATTATTATCATACGTGCAAAGTGTTTTGGATACTGTGGGTGACATTACAATGAGCATTCATTCACTCGTTTAGTCAACAAATGTTTATTGAGTAGCTACTGCGTGTGAGGCAATGATCAGGCTCTGGGATACAGTAGTGAATAAGGCCCTGTAAGCCCTCGAAGGAGCTTACAGCCTAAGAGTATAGACAGCTGTGCTGTCCAGTGTGGACGTCATTTGCTACATGTGTCTGGTGCCACTGAGCAACTGAATTTTTAACTTTATTTAATTTTAATATATTTAAACATAAGCTTTCAAACTGAGATCAATTCAGTTATTGGAAAACTAATGTCTTCCATTAAGAGTTATGTCTGGCACAATTCGAGCGTGTGAATCTACATTTTCAACTGTACGTCTTATGAAATCTAAATGCAATCAAGTATTCCTAATGAAAACTTAGCTTCTAAATTGAGATATACTATCAGAGTAAATCACACACTGAATTCTAGGACTTAATATACACAAAAAGTAAGATATCTTATTAATAATTTTAATATTGATTAAATGTTAAAATATCATTCTGGATATATTTGGTCAGATAAAGTATATTATTAATTTGCCTCTCTCTTTTTATTTTCTTAAATGTGGCGTGGAAAATCAGATGTGTGGCTTGCACTGTGTTTTGATGGGCAGTGCTCATGTGAGTGAAGAGATGCTTGATTCACAGCGTGAAATCTAGGGGCGGATGCACCGAGGGGCAGAATGCATAGGAATTAGGGGGTTGGGGAGAAGAGAATCATTCTACCGGCGGGGATGGGGAGCCTTCACCAAGAATTCTTGGAACCATGATGTTGCTTGAACCTTGAGGGTAAGATAGATCGTTACTTTTATGGTTAGGTTTTGTGAGGGGAGAGCAAGTTCTAGTGAGAGAGAATAGTGGTCACAGAATTTGGGGCCTGTTATTAAGAAGTATAATGGGTTAAAAACATTTGAAACATGCCATCAGCCTTCGTTTCGCCTTATCTGAAGTCTCAGGGGTTCAGGTGCCCAGACTCTGCCCGGGTATCCTGTAATATACCCCCAGCCCTCCAGAGAGTGATAGAAAATATGTGGGAGGGTTTGGGTTGTCACAATGCCTGGAGGTGGGGCAGGTGCGGGAGGGGGTCATATTTTAACATCTTAAAATACAAAGGACCGTCCAACACAGGGAGGAATTGTTTTGCCCCCAAATGCCAATAGCAATCCCACTGAGAACCTTCTGATATAGCCTCTGAATGGCTGTGGGAGATTTTTCTACTTTCCCCAAACTACCTATACCTTCTCATCCCTCTCTATTTAAATTTTCTCTTTGGGGAAACGTGAGTAGCCAAAAATCTAAAAGCTAAATGATAATCTAGTTCTCAGATTGAGAAGACAGTTTGTGTTTATTATTTTTTACTGCCAACAGTGGGCACCAAAACAAAGTAGAAAAATCACAGTCCTGGAGTCAGAAATTTGGGAATACAGTGGTACCCTGACACCAACCAGTCTGTTGCTGTGCTCCTGGGCAAGTCCCTCGGGTTGCGAAGGTTTGTGAGACAGGATCAATAACACCTGTTTCAGAAGTATTGTAAAAATAAAATAAACGGAGGTAAATGAAAGTGTAAAGCGGTAGTGTGCCATACAACATAAGGCGCTATTTCGAGCAGTTATTAGTAATAATTTTATAATAATTGACGACTACAATTATAGATATTATTCACAATGTCCACATAATCATTAATAATCACATGAAGCCACCAACGATTATTATTATAAATTATGATTTGATTATATTTTAAAGTACGGTTAATAAGCAGTTATGAAGAAACACGCCTTGGAACCTGAGGGTGAGAACGTTGCTTAGGCGGGAAGCCCCGTATCCGCCTCCTATCATTCACTTTTCTTCAGTGTATACGTTGTAGCCAGTAGGCAAGCGAAAGAGTTAATAGGAGAATGAACGGTTTGGAAGTTGAAGCATCGTTTTGTTGTTCTCCATTCGATAAGTGGTTACATCCTGTGCAGTATCTCTGTAATTAGTTTCTCCTTTTCCATTCTCCCCAGCTATTAGTTTGGCTCGAGTCCTTGGCACCTCTCACCTTTCTACCATAATAGCCTCCCAACTGGCCTCTCTGCCTTCAGAATCGCCTCCTCCAATCCATTCTGTGTTTAAAAACCTTCAGTGCCTCCCCATTGCTTACAACATCTGTGCTCAACTGAGGCGATGGGAAACATCGTTGAATCAAAGTAATTTGTTACTGCTGGTAATTAGAGAGCAGGAGTCTGTGAATAATTTATTCTTTTTTGTTTTACTCTTTAAAAACCAATTAGAGCCAGGTTCACTGTATCATTGCTGTCTAGTGTGGGAGAATAAGGGTGGAATTAGAGCTAATGCGTGGAAAAATTGTGAATAACCCCCGGATATGCCCGCAGACGGCGCCATTCATCATTCGTGTCGCGGGAGAAGATAGTTGAGAACCAGTAGCCTGAAAAAAAAATCCATATTCCTTCGCATATCAAAAAAGGGATCTGTGACCTATGGTCCTCATTTTGTCTTGATCCTTCCCTCCCAACGCCTCACCCCTTCAGCCATCCCCACCCCCTGTGCTATACCCCAGCGCCACGAGTTGTAGTAATATTTGTTTCCTACCCAGCGTGTGTTCATTCTTCCTGCTTCCCTTTGGGGAAACTCTGTTCCTCTAGTTTCAGCCTTCGTGGCTTAGGTGGGGCTGACCCCATTTCCAACCTCCTAGGTCTGGCCCTGCACCCATGCTTGGCTGGCGGAAGTACAGGATTCCTTCAGGCATTGGGATTGGTGGGAGACAGGCAGGCATCTCTAGATGGGCCAATCAGAACCAACCGGTGCTTTTGCTGGAATTATTGGGAAAGTGATGCCAAGCTGGTTAGGATGCACGTCTGGGCCTGCCAGGGGCCATGTCGCCACCACAGGGAAAAGCCTAGGTGGATCTGAGGCTGACGCAGAAGAGAGGGGTGCTGAGAGACAGGTGGACGCAGAGTCTGGGTGGCTTCGTTGGAGACCCTGGATCCGCTTGAAGAGGGATAAAGCTTGGTTTTATGAGCTGATATATTGTCTGTCTATCTGTCGCTCTCTTGTTAAGTCAGTTCGAGTTCAGTTTCTGTCACCTCACCCTAAGTGTCTCGACCAATATCCTGGACTCCCTGCCACTCCGAACCGTGGCAAACCCTTTGCCATGGTGTGTTTAGGCTCATGGCCCTCCCCGTCTCTCAGCCCAGCAGGAGCGTGTGTATCCGTCCAGGCCCTGGTTAGAGATCCCTGCTGCCTCTCCATCCGACCTGGGCAGAACGAGTCTCCCGTCCCCGTTGCTGTCGTCCAGGGCCACACATGTCACCGCACTTCGTCCTACGGTTAGCTACATGTGCCTCAGAATTTCTGACCGCTTTCTTATGAGGTGCTTAATTTCAGACACTTTCTTATTTAAATTGATCACCCTAACAGTTTGCACAGCTGCTGTAAACAGACAATATTTGTTCACCTGAGTTTAGTAGAAAAAGAGAAATAATGAAAGGAAGAAATAAAGAAAGGAGAAAAAGTACACTTGTCCTTTAAAATGTGTCTCGGACTTGGGCTCCGGGTAAAGGAAGATGAGAACAACTAGCCGAATAACATGTTAAACCCATTTAGTCTCTTTTTCTGGGAACTGTTTGTACTTGACAGCTGCCACCATGTAGAACCCCCAGATGGGAGGAACTCAGCATCGCTCCGGGGAATGGCGAGAGGAGAGGCCGAAGCGATGATTCTGAGTCGCGTAAAGTCACGGTCAGTGACACTGTGTCCTGCTGAGAGACTGCTCCCCGCTGATGGGATGTCCACTCCTGGGACATCTCTCAGGACTCTTCCCTTCTCCCCATGCCCTAGTTCGAGCCATCCCCACTGAGCCGCCGTGGTAGTCATCCCGCCGGGCGCCCCGCCTGCCTTCCTGCACACCCAGCTCATAGTTCATCCTGCATATTGGGTCAGAATGATTCTGTAGATCTGCTCCTGTCACACTTGGCTCACAAACCCTAAGTACCTAAGATAGCTCTTGAAAGCATCACTTAGGACTGGCTGCGGTATGACCTGAACTTCCGTTCGCGGACGGATTTCGCAGTCCTCTCCTCCCTCCCTGCGGAGTTCCAGCCCCTGCCGCCGACGGTGCTGTGCTGTTTTCTGTTTTGGTTCTTCTCTTAGGTAGCTCTCTCCACTTGGGATACTCTGTTCCCAATTCTCTAAGACCAAAAGCGTCATCCGTGGGTGCCACAGACTGATGCCACCTCCTCTCCTTTCCACACTCTGAACTGCTCCGGAATGTTTTGATCATTCAAGTTATCTGTATATATAGTCTGTGTTAGGACAGACGAACTGCTGTAACAAACGAGCCTCAAATCTCAGTGGCTTAACGCAATAAAACTTTATTTCTCGCTTGACACAATCCTATGCAGTTTGAGCATCTCTTCTGTCTGGAAACTTCCAAGCAGAGATTGAGGTTTCTGGGCATCTTCCATGATGCGGCTTTCCCGTCTCAGAGGACTTAGCTTCCAACTGCCTGTCTCGTGAGCAGGAGAGAAAGAGAGGGTGGTGGGTGGCATGACGTGTTTCAGAGATTGGACCGGGAAGTGGTGTGTGTGATCTCTACTTACACGCCACTGGCCAGAACGGAGTCACATGGTACCGGTCTGAAAGCAAGGACGGTTGGTAAATGCAGTTTTCTTGTGGGCCCTGGAAGAAGAAATGGGGTTGGCGAGCCTCTGGCCCATCGGTACCGGAGGTCTGTCTCATCATTTCTACACCCTTTGGCACTTCTGAGCAAACTACCCTAATGTGTTCAGGCAGCGGTGAGCTTGACACCGTCGAGGACCTGGGTGGGGCCAGCCCTGCACTCACTGTCTTTGCCACTTTTAATTTTGTTTCCTTACTCCTGAGCAGGGACGAAACCTTGAGGGCCTTCGCCTTTGTGGATTCTTCTTCCCACTTCTCCTCCTCTTCTTCCTTCCCTTCTTCTTTTCTTTACAACGTTCCTTCTTCTCTAAATGTTTCCTATTCCCTTTGTCTCCTCTTAACCTACTAATTCTCCCTCAAAACCCAGTTGCAAAGGCCTAAGTTCACAGAGTCGGGGATGGACGTGTGTGTTCTCGGGAAGGTGGAAATGAAGGCGGCCACTCTATTTCTTTCTTTTCATTTTTCTTTTTCTTTTCTTTTCTCTTTTGGAGGGGAGAGGTGTTAAACTTGTAATTTGGGAATAATTTTAGATTTACGGAAAAGTCACAAAGATGGTACAGAGTGTCTCCATATACCCCTCACCCGATTCCTCCTAATATTAACATTTTACATGTCTTTGGTACTTTTGTCAAAATGAAGAAACTGACAGGGGCACATTGCTATCAGCTGAACTCCAAACTTCATTTGGATTTTGCCAGTTTCTCCACCAATGTCTTTTTTCCGTCCCAGGGTCTCATCCAGGGTACCATATTGCATTTAGTCTTTATGTCTCGTCAAGTCCGCAATGGTCTGTAACAGTTTCTCAGACTTTCTTTGTTTTCTGTGACCTTGGCAGCTTTGAAGAGTATTGGTCATATTGTGTAGACTGTTTCTCAGTTGGGGTTTGTTTGATGTTTTTCTTATGGTTAGTCTGGGGTTATGTGTTCTTGGGAGGAAAATGACAGAAGTGAAGTTCTTCTGTCATTATATCAGGGAGTACATGATATCTACATGGTATCATTTATTACGATAAACTCGATTACTTGTTTAAGGTAGGGTTTGTCAGATTTCTCCGCTGTAAAGCTACTAATTTTCTCCTTTCCATACTCTTATTCATTGGGTACCAGTCATTAAGTCCAGCTGACTCCGAAGCGGGATGGGATTAAGCTCTACTTCCTGGAAGGAAGAGTATCTACTTAATATTATTTAAAGCATCCTATTCTTTATGCTTCCCCACTTCAATGCTATCAAAGTCTCGAAATAGATTTGAGCCTCAATGACATACATAAATCATGGCCTCAAAAGCTGTCTCTCTGACAACTAAATGAAGAGCCTTGAAAATTTTTATTCCACTAGTACGAGTGAGAGAGTCCATCCTGAAGGATCAAAACAAAGCAAGCAAATGAACCTATTAGCATGTAATCATTCTGTGAAGCAGCACACCGTGGAGTTGGCTGATAACCGCAGAATGCCGCTTGATTCACTCACTAACTCCATTATTCATGAATGTACATCGTCACTCTTGGGTGAAGTAGTGAGGTGCCCAGGCTTTTAACAGCTACTCCCGGTGTTTGTGACAGGTCAAGATGCTGAGGTGCTATGCTGGTTGCTAAGGGAAGAGGGCAGAAGGGTGCATTTTGCTTCTGTAACAGCTACAATCACTCCCTTTCTAGCCAGCAAAGAGCATCAGGCATGCCAGAGAGGGACCTGCAGAGTATCTGATGGGAAGTAGAGCTTCTGGCTTCCAAGCCTGCTTTCTCAGCTGTCAGGAAAAGTGTGAAGGAAATGCTTTGAAATAAAAATTGAAATGAATCACAGCTCTAATTGAATTCCATTTATAATCCAGTTGGGTAAGGTCACGTAGGTGGACCACTTTATTCTACATACAAGACTCTATAGATGATGTGAAAAGTAATGCAGCCGAGTGCAAGAACCAGGCCACCCTAAGACTTAGCTGCTAATTCACATGCTTATTGAGACATACAGTTCCAAGAAGCAGGAGTTGGAAGAGAAGTATGTAGGTTTTGGCATGAGGCACACCTGAGTCTCAATCTTGACACTGCCATTTATTAGTCAAGTGACCTGTGCAACTTCATCTCTTTTGAGTCTCAGATTTCTCATCCGAAAAGTGGAGTTAATGAAACTTTCATTGGATGGTTATTGCAAGGATTAAATGAGATAATGCCTGTTAAATACCCACCTGGTACTTGATAGATGACAGTTGCATCAGAATGCTTTTGGTGCAAGTAACAGAACATTTAACCCAAAGTGGCCCTAAAAATCAAAAGCATATTTATGTTATTTTAAGTAAATGGAAGAGTAGTGGTAGGAATCCTCTGGGACTGGTTGGTTCAGAGGCTCAATGCTGTTTTCAAAGCCTTGGTTCTTTCCATCTTTCTGCTCAGTCATCTTCAGCAGGATGGGCTAATCCTCGGAATGCCTCTCCTCACAGTAGCAACGTGGCTGTTGAAGTTCCAGGCATCAAGTTAATAGATGACAAGCTCCAGAGAAAGATGAGGTCTTTGTTCAAAGTGAGGAAACTATGTATAAAGCAACTCCACCCCACTCCACCCTTCTTCCTCCAGTTAACTACTCTTCATGTCTCAATGACAAGAATTACATCACAGATTTGTGTTTAAGTCATGGGTTATTATAATTGGTTTAGGGATCCACTCCGGAGCTGCTATAAGTGATTTAGACCAATCAGGATCCACACCTGAGGCAAAGGCTGGTCCAGCCTCTCTCTTGCAAGGGCTACACTTTTACCTGAAAAAAAAATCTGGATTTTATTAAAGAGGAGGAGCATCTGAATACTTTTGAAAAATTTTGCAGATCCAGAATACAAGGTTATCGATATAATTCCTGGTAATTGGACTGACTGATTAACATGTAGCTATCTCTTCCTCTCCTTTAAATTGGTCATTTGGTTCCTTCTTTAATATTGTAGAATCTCAGAGTTTGAGGGAATCTTGCTCTCTGAAGCATGTCTAAAGAATGATTTCTCTCTCTTCTTGAATTCCCACCAGTAGATAGAAGCCTCTCCCTGAAGTATGGCTGAATGACTTCTGGCACACCAATCCTGGGGGTGTAGCTTACAGAGATTATTTACATAAAAATTAATGGAAATTAGATAACATTACAAGTTCAGCTCCTCAGTTGCACTAGATATATTTCAAGTGTTCAATAGCCACATGTAATTAGTAGGTACTCTCTTGTATAGCACAAAGTATATAACATTTCCATCACTGCAGGTGATTCTGCTGGACACCATTCCTCTTAATTGTTCTTCATCCTTTTCTGGTTTTAAAATTCTAAAGCGGTCAGAGACTCAGGACTACTAATTTCTATATATGGCTCTAATAATTTGATTGGTTGAAAAAAATAACAAAAATGATTTACAGGTTAACATTTAGACATTCTTACTGTAATTTATTTTTGTTAGTTGAGCTATATAAACTGAAATGAATGATTCTCAATGTGTCTACATTTGCAACATGAGTCTTAATTAATTAGTATGTAATTTATTTTGTGCCTACTCATTTATGTCCACAATCCTCAACTTTTGAGTATTCCGGGAATGATAACCTCTGACGTTTTTTCTTTTCTCTTTATTTGCCCAGTCTCTTCATTTTCCAGTTGTTAACACCTTCATCAACCAGAAGATTGGGAAAGGAGAACTTTTTAAATTCAAATAGTGAAAAAAATTACAGCTTCTCAGTGTCTTGGGTGAAGGTTTTTTGGGAGAACATTAAAATAAAGAGTTTGGACCATCTGTTGACTTAATTATCTCCTGGTATTATTATTATTATTAATAATAGTATCTTATATTGGACTATCCCTTTCACATTTGTTATTCCACTTAATCTTCACAGCAAATCTGTAAGTTATCATATTATCCTCATTTTTAGAGAAGAAAAGAGACGAGATTACTACTATGTAATGTGGTACATTAGTTGGAGTGTTGCTTTTTAATAAAACAAGAGTTTGGTTCAATAAAACTCCCAGCGAACATAACACATTATATGTTTCAAAAGACCATATAACTAGAATTTGAACCTGATTCCATATTCAGTGGTCTTCATATCCTCTCTGGCTACCTTTCTTTGGTCTCTACTATGTCTTTTCATCTTTCCCTTTTGCCAGAGATATTTAACAGATAACCACACTAAACTCTCATAAGAAGTTGTGAAATACGAAATAAATGAACTCAATTTATAAGCAATCATGGAAGAGCTTAGATAGCTTGATATAAAAGTTGTGCTAAATTACAATTACATAAAGGCAAATAAATTGTAATAGAATTTCCTTCTTCAATCAGAGATGTAAACACTTATGGATTGACGCAAGCCTCTTATTTACTATAAGTAACCATCTCCACGCGTGTGCTGGGATGATGTCAAAGGAAGTGGAGGGCAGGGGGAGGAGACAGTGAGTTGAATGGACAGACACATCTCTTTTCCCTAAATGGTTTTTTTTTCTCTGTTAATATTGTTTCCAGAGAGGAAACACTCTTTCCAATGATGTAGACAAAACTTGGACAATAGGTCAAGTGAATCGAATAACAAATATGAAAGTGGAAAATGATTTTTGGCTGTTTTCATTATTTAATCTGATGATGAACAGCTTTGGTCACCTCCCCTTATGCTGCTTCTCCAGAAGACGGAGAAGTCCATCCTTTGGCAATGAGTCCATCCCCCACCTGGTTGATTATGCAATTTTAGGATCTTTATTTCATCAGCTCTTTTCCAGGCTGTCTCACAATTGATGGTGACACCCAAGCAAAGCATATGACAGGGATTCGTTTGATGGCGTCGTCCAGAAAATGGAGCACGTCCTCGAAGCGTGCTGCAATTGCACAGCCTTGGAACAGCCGGGCGATGCTGACGTTTTTGTTGATGGGGAGTGAAGATGGAAAGTGCTGGGGCTGGAGGTGGATCTCGGTCTATTTTTAGTTCGCTGCGGTTACTTGCTGTGAATCTTTGCTTGGAGCATGAAAGCTGGTTTCTGAAAGCAAACTCTCCTTCACAATACATATTGCGTTTAGTATGTAGTAGGGTCTTTATTAAACCAGACTATTACTTTATTACCTAAAACACTATGATACTCTCATGCCCCATCCTGGATTACTATAGGTAGGAATAAAATGAATGAGTGAATGAATATATGGCTCTGTGAGTAAGGGTGAACTCATAAAGAAAATGCTTTGTAAATGCCGGGTTTAAAAAGAGTCTCCTGGGCATAATTGCTTCCTTCTTTTCTATTAAGGCTTGCTGTATAAACAACACCGAACGACTTCCAATTAAATAAGTGAACTCAATGTGTCTTTTCACATGAAGACAACTTTTGGGAAAAGGAGGCAGACACTTTTAATTCTATTAGGCTCAGACACTTCCTCTGTTTATGATGCAATAGAGGTTTATCCTGGGAGCAAAGAAATGAGCTAACACTGTGCCAGCATAGATAAACATTTCAGAAACTTTGCCATTGCCATTCCTGCTATCTGCTTGTTTTGACCCCTCCCTCTTTGTAACTAAATATGCATTTTTATCAGAAAGAGTCTGAGCCATTTGGAACCGAGTTGTTCTTTCAACAAATATTTATTGGGCATTTACTATGTGCTAGACACGTCTAGGCAGAGATGAAGCAAAAATAGGTGAATGAATTAGGGTAAAATGAGCAGAGTTGACTGGGAGGGCTATCTGTGCTATCTTCAAAATGTCCCTTCAGAGGTCTCACTTCTCACCAGCGCTGCCCCAAGAGGGTTTTCAAAGTATTCCTTCCATCTTCCTAACAAGACTTGCTATGAGAGAAGTTCTGGGAATGCAGATTTCTCCATTGGTTTACATTTACCTCGATGATTTAGGGTTCCTTCTAGATTGGCAGGTTGGGAAGCAACGGTCAAGACCCTTAATCTGCTGTGAACTCTTTTGCGAAGACTTTATGTCTCTGTATTAATGTCACTGAGTCCACTGAATGGTTTTACTTAGGAGCAAGGCATAATGAGTTTTGCAGTTTTAGAAGAAGTTCTGTCATCAGCTCTAATGTCCACGTGACCAAGCGTTTGCTTCTTTCTAAGTATTTAAGGATTTAACAAACTTAATTCATCTATCCAATGAACCAACCGACCAGCCAAACAACAAATTATTATTCTTGCAGAACATCTACCATAAACGGGGCCAGACCCTGGGGACACAGAGGTGATTAGATACATACATACCTTAGGTGGTGAGAGTGGTAGAGCCAGACATTTGAAGCCACCAGTGCCGTCCAGCATGATAAAATATTCCAACAGGGGTATGTGCCAGGGTCTCTCCCTCTTGAGAATAAGTGTGAAAGGTTCAGGGAGCATTTTGAAAGATACTTGAGTTGTGACATTTGAAGGATGAGTAAAGGCTCCACAGACATCAAGGGAAAGGCTTGTGTGCAGATCATGGAGAAAAACCATGAAGAGGTCCATAACCTGTGGGGAAATTTCAGCACCCTCTGGTGGAATGTAGCAGTTTTGATTCACATAGATTCATTCTGACATCATCAACTCGAAGAGACTAAGAAAGTGAGACAGGGCGTAGAAAACAAAATGCCCAACAAAAGCTTACAATGATAATGGTACTTTTTACCATTATTAGTATAAAGGGGTCTGGGCAGAGCATGAGCTCAGGATATTGTCTCGTACTCCCTGTTATCACTTGCCCAGCTGGGAGGGAGTAAGGGGAGAGAGGCTGAGAAGCCATCATTTTTCAGGGTGTTTGCTTCTCTCTGCCTCTTCAATATAATGCCCATGGTGATGCTATTTAAGTACTTCATTGTCTCCTGTACCAGAAGTGGTTGTGGAAAAGAGAGGTACAAGGGAGTCTGCTTTCCTGCCAGTTACATTGTTGGTGAACGTTGCAGTTCGGCCATAAGGAGTTAGAAAAATAAAAAACTGAGGTGATCACTTTGTAGTTGGGGAGCAAGGGGTCTAACGAGAGGAATTCGATTTGCTGAAGTTGCACGTATGAGTAATGGCCACAGTAGGACAGAAGTACCCGAATATCCTAATCCTACTCAGGTACGTTTTCCAGAATACCACAGGAAAGGGAGGGAGAGAGAAGGAAGGGAAGATGGGGGCGGAAGGAAAAGAAGGGAGGAGAGGAGGAAACCCTGAATTAATACTGTTCATATCTTCGGCAAGTGTATAATGTGTTTTCCTTGTCTTAATTACTTAACCATTTATATTTTGTAATGGAGAAATGTTAGGTCCCGTATTTTCAGGAAAAAAATCGATGGTATTTTCCTCTCACAAGATGGATAGCTTCTGGAGTGAGACAGAGAAAGATTCTAGTTGTTTTGATTGGGAGAGAGACACCTTTCCTGTCGGCCTGCTTTTTTCTATTTGCACATATTGACACTCTTTTCTGAAAATAACAACAACCAGAAAGGAAAATCTATACTATAAAAAAAATTAATCTGAGCGAGTTAGAAATACGCTTCCAGGTAACAGAGAAGAAAAAGCTTGCTAGCTCAGGATCGCAATTTGATAATACTCTACCTTTGTAAAGCACCTATAAAAGAACTTTGGGCCTAATTATATTGGAACAATGTGTGCTCTATTTTAATCCTGATTTGAGATAACAGAGTCATTTGGAAGATTATTTCTGTCAATTTTAGGGTCTTTGAATGAAAGCAATAAAGAAGTTATACTATTACAAGACTATTTTGTGTGATTTCAAGTTAATACGGAGTGACTCAGAGTAACAAAAAGTTTTGAATCTGAGGAAAACTAGTTAACTGCAAGGCAATCGAAAAGGCAAGAGTGAGTGTATTAGCATTGTTTTCTTTTTTCTTTTGAAAAAGCACTACCAATGTAACACTTTGATAAAGAGAAACTTGAGAGCTATCATCTACTATATTTTAACAATTACGATGAATTTGTTTACCTATTGCAAAAGTATTATGTTACATGTTCATCGATATCCTGAATTTGGTAATCAAGTAAGTATTGTTAATATGTTGGAATTAGTATATAAACAAGCAAAAGAAGAAAATTTTAAAAATGTAATTCCAATACCCAGATATAACCATTGTAATATCTTTCATATCTTTTTACTGTCTGTGTATGTTTTTCTTAAAAACAAGCAATATTATAATTTAAAATTAAATTATTAATTACAATTTTAAATCTATAATTATCAAGCAAATTATAGTTTGCTCTTTGCACAAACGTCCTCTGTGTCGTAAGTGTTCATCTTCATTATTGGTAGTCTCAGTACCAGTAATACTGAGGGATTAAACACAGTCTTGATAGTGGTATTCTATGTCGACTCTTTTTTTTTTGAAGGGACAAAGAGATGGGGCAGACAAGAAAGAGTAAAGATGGTCAGTTTATGTCACAAAAATTAATGTGACTAATACTAACATGCAACATCACTTTTAATGATTATATAAATTACAATGTTTTAAAAAGAAATTTCTAATTGTTGGTTATATAAGTTTTTCTTTTTAAATTATAATGTGTAATATTGTGACAAACATTTTTTATAGCAAGTTTCCTCTCCTACAAATGATTATTTTCTTATGATAAATTTCTAGATGTAGAAATTACTCTTTGAAAGAGTTTTTCCTTCACTAGTAGTGTATTGATTTTAGGCTAATGCCAAATTGTCCCCAAAAGTGTCATACCAGTTGATAGAATTGCCAGTAGTTTATGAGATTGTCCATGTTCTACCGTTTAGGCCAAGATCATTAAAAAAAATCCATGCCAATTTGATGATAGAGAACCTTGATCCTTGTTTCATTTACATTTTAAAATTGAATAATGAAGCTGAACATTTTATAATCTTATAGATCATTTGAATTTCCTTTTTTATGTCTCTCGATAATATATATATATTACTGAATTGTTAGAAATATGACATTACTCATTTGTATGTCATTACTTGTTGCAATTTCTCCCTCATATGTTGCTTACTTTTAATTTTTATGTTGTGCGTTGACAAACAGGAATTCTTACAAAGTCAAATTTCTCACTCCTTTATTTTTCCTGCTTAGACAAATAAATTTTCTAAAATTTCTAAATAAAATTTCCACTTTCATATCATATAAACAGTTTCTTGAGCTATAATTTAGCATTCACGTGGCTCCATCTTTTTTTATTTATATCTTTAAGACGTTTATTTTGATGTCTTACAAAAGATAGGCACTAAGTTAGTGTTTTTTTTAAAATGAAATTGTTATGTAATTAATGCAATACCAGCTCTTAAAATTCCATCTCCATTAATGTTACATGCCACATATTCATACACTAACTTCTGAAGTTACTTCAGTTCTTTCTTGACTTCCAATTCTAATTTATTAATCTGCCTTCTTTTTTCTGTATTTTGCATCACATTGTTCTATTTACTGTAGCTTTATAAAATATCTATTAGTCTGGTTGGGTAAGTGTTTTTTTTATTACTGTTCTCTTCTTTTTCCCAGAAACATCTTAATCAATGTATATATTTAATCTTCCAGGAACAATTTAGAGTATCTTTGACATACATCCCGAAAATCTCATTGAATTGTCGTTAAATGTATAGATGACTTTGGGGATAATTTACATCTTTACAATATTCAGTTCTGGAATGGTTGTGCTCTCTGTTTATTCTAGTCTTCTTTTATGTTCTTCAAGAAGGCTTTATCAGCTTTTCGATAAGGTTTTGTTATGCTTATTTCAAGGTATTTTGTATTTATTGTTGCTATTAGAAGGCCCCCACCTTCCACATTATGTTGTCTTGATTATCGTTGGTATATAGGAAGGTTATTATTTTTATAATATATTTTGTTACTTTTCTTTTTGAGTTTATTGGTTATCTTTTAATTTTTTCTAGTAGACAAGCATAGCATTTTCAGATCAACCAGAAAAGTTTTCTTCTTTTATGTCTTTGATTATTATCTTGTTTCATTGCTTCTGCTCTTTTATTAGGAGCTCTTTGTGTTAAACATGCTGTGCTCTTTATGCTCAGCCTTTTTCTTTGCATTCTTAAATTGGTCTTCCACATTAATCCCTGTACCATTAGGGTTCTCCAGGGATACAGAACCAATAGGATGTATGTATAGATAGAAAGATTTATTATAAGGAATTGGTTTATGCGATTATGGAGGCTGACAAATACCAAGATCCGTAGTTGGCAAGCCAGTGATCCCCGAGAATCAATGGTATAATTTCAGTTGACATGCCAACAGGCTTGAGACCCAGAAAGAGCAATTAAAGTCTGGAGGCAGAGAAGAACCAATGTCCCAGCTCAAGGCAGTCAGGCAGGAGTTCCCTATTACAAGCAGGTGGATCTGTTTTAGGCTGTTATGGAAACATGAGCTTTTCCTATTAAGCTGTTGCTTTTCTGGGACCCTTCTGGCAATTCCCAGTAGTGCCTTAAATGAGGCAACCCTGGAGTTGTATTTAAAACTTTGGCTTAACCTGGGGCTTTTCAGTGTCATTTTGGATGTCTCTAGCTGGCAGTTTTGGCTTAGTAGCTTGAGTGTTTGCAGTCTCCTTTTACTTCTTCCAGTTTCCTGAGAATCCTCCTGAGCTTTTTGTAGCCTTGGAATTTTAGTATAAACAGACGATGTCCAAGCATATCTATGATCAATGTGAAAGGCAGGGATTTAGTAGGGGAGGGAGAGAAGAGAAAATAAGAACTCATTTTCAGCTTGTCATTGGAACTGGTACCCAGTCTCCATGTCTGGGTTACCCTCTCACAAATTACCTGGCTTGGCATTTGGCACTACATTCCACCCTGGAGGAGTCCTTCCTAGAAGGAGTTCTGGGTAGGATCAGAAGTCAGTCATGTCACCATAGTATCATAAATAGCATAGAGCAACTGCAAACTGCTTTGACCTAGAGGTATAAGTAACATCATGTTTTATTTTTATATTTCCAGATGAAATCAAACCTGGCTTTAAGCTCTACTTGCTGTGGTTGGGGAGGAATTCTGATCATTTTTATTGGGGCTCTCTTTCTTCCTTATGGAATTATGCAAGGAACTCGGCAGTTACATATGTCTTAGGAGATGGAAGAAGGACCTGACCTTAAGCCCATGGTGGTCACCATTGTTGGTATCCTTCCATCTGTTCCTAGATGCTCCAGTTGAGACCATTTCTTCACGTCTTTCAAGCTCTACTTCTATACTAGTCTGTGATGATGCCTGCAGGATCCCTTCTCAGCGATTGCAGGCTTGACCATGGTGATGCTATGCAACCCTCCACTTCCTCCTCCCTCCCCTTTATTTCCCAAAACATACTCATGACTTCCAAGCCTCTGGGACTCTAATCCTTAGGGAAAGAAAGTCTCTCTTGCTCTTGTTACACCAGCGCCCATCCTGTCCTTCTCTTAGATAATCTCTCCTTCTCCAGGGAAGTCCTGTTAACTCATCCTTGAGGATAACAGAAACCAGTGCTGAAGGACATAGAACCGTGTTCCCTCTTGAGAGGAGGAAGAGAGAATAGCTTTAGTTTTTTTGACCGAGTTCATGACAACATCCCACCCCCTAAATTAAAAGCAAGGTACTAATTTATTTCTCATGCTGTTCTAGAATTTCTTTAGTCATTTAGGGGCAAAAGGTCAGCAGTGGATTTTGAATACTCTTGATCACAAACTGCCCTAAGAACTCTATCTCTAGCCAGACTCATCAGGGAAATAAGAGAGAAGACAAATGACCAATATTAGGAATGAAGGAGGGGCACATTACTATAGATCCTAGCACACACTTGTGTATATGTGTCCATGTGTATGCCTATATAGCTGGTAAACTGACCAATTGTTACAATAAGTGTGAAAGACTAAGACACAAAGAGAGCTCTGCTGGAGTTAGAAGGCCTAGGTTCCAGGTATAGCTCTGGTAATAATTATGAGCAAGTCTTTCAACTGCTAAGGACCTAAGTTTTATTACCTATAGAAGAGTGTAATAAACCTGCACTCATAGGCCCTGAGACCCAAAAGGAATCTTGTACATGAAGTCACCATATGAACTATATAAATTTCAATTTACATATGAGATGGTTTTATTATAGTTTTTATTATTAGCAGAGTTCGGTCAGATAGTTTGGAAAGCCTAGTCAAACTGCTTGAGGTCAGTAATTTTCTCTTGAGCTTTACAACCAAATCTCTCTGAGGGGTTGTGTAGAAAGGAAAGTTGCTCACGTCAAGGGAGGTAGAAATTTCAAGGATGTTTTCTCTCTGATGGGCTTCCACGTGCACACCAAGTAAAGGTTTTGATTTCTGTGTTTTTCATCTGCATACTCCAAGGAGCAGAGAGATAGAGGTTTTCACTTGCATAGTTGACTAATAACCTGCAAGGAGAAATGTTTCTCCCATATGGTCTAGAAGTCACAGTGAGATGAGGCGTGTTAGCACTTCATTTTCATGCTTGGTTTATTGTCATGAAATGGGCTATAAGGTGCTGTTGATGAACTCATCTAGAGATATGACTGAATCTCCTGGAAGAAATAGCTATATGGTTATAAAAGGGCATACATTTTATAATTCTGTAGTTTGGTCGTCCAAAGCAATAGCAAAAGAGGACACAAATCACCTACTAGGGCGAGTGGTCTGCAAAGGCTTTCAGACCGCCCTCTCCTGTTCCGACTTCCTCTCACTCTCAAGCTCTCTGCTCCCTGGGCTTCCAGCTTTCCAAGGTTACTACACCTTCTGTGTTTCCAACAGCTAATCAGCCCTCACACCCCAGGTGGTAGAATCAGGAGAGGAAAATACAGGTGGCAGAAAAATTCTGGCACCTTCTCTTTTACTGTTTTACATATGTATGTGCCTGTTATAAGCAGCCCCCCTGCCATCTGGGGAGGTCATTAAGGTGTTTACTCGGAATAAATCTGACAAACCCCTGCCTGCTTCTTGGTTATAATGATGCATCAGCTTTAATCAGAAGCAGCCAGAACATGCTCTTCCTACCCCCCGAGAATAGCAGGTGTCTTATCTTATGGGGTGTGCTGAGCACATTAAGAGTGTCCTTTGGCGATGAAGTCCGTGCTGGGAAGAAGAGAAATATGTCAAGTCTTCCATAAACTAAGTAGCTTGTGAGCCCCTCAAAGCAGACCTAGGTGCAGAAGTAAAACGGGGAATGAGTTGATTAAGGTGACTCTACCAAAACCTCACCTGAAGTTTCAAAGCACCCGGTAGTTCCATCCCAGGGAAATGGCACAGTGAAGGACAAAACTTTCTTGACTCACACTTCTCTAATGTTTTGGGGATATTAAGGCCTTGGTCAAAGGAAACTCTTTAAAAAATCCCTAATTCACTCTCTTTTTCGTACTCCAATCTTCTGAGACTTTCTCACACTTTTATTTGACCTCTCTCACTCATGCCTTTTTGTCCCCGCCATCTTGGTCCCTTAGTCACGTGCAGCTTTGCCTGATTGGCTTCTGACGAGTCACATCTTTCCTTTGTGCAAAGCCTTCTGGGAAGTGTAGTTCTTCCCTCCGACGACTGTTTTCAGAATCTGTCCATACAGCTTTCATCCTTTCTCTCCACAGAGAGCTGGGCACAAAGAAGAAGCCGTCCTTGCCTGCCACCTCACATCACCTCTCCTCCCTGCACTATTTCCCATGTTGGGGAAGAAGTTCCAACAAATTTAGTACAACCAACACCCCACACTCACACAATTTAAAATGCTATGGATGCGGTGATAACCTTTAGAAGATTTCAGGATCTATAACGAACCTACTATTTTTTGGTGTCTCAGAAACATCCTTATCATTACGTTACACCTGCTCCTCTGTTCCAAGCCTGAAAATTGAGGGACTCTGAATTCATGATATATCATTTTTGTACTTTCAGATTTCATTTGCTTATATTTTTTCAGAATTTTAAGAGATTTCATCCTTTTGAGCCTAATTCAAGACCTTGTTTTGCCATCTGGTTACAACCCTTTTTCCTGCTTGGGTGTGCAGTGTGTGTGTGTGTGTGTGTGTGTGTGTGTGTGTGTATGTGTGTGAGAGAGAGAGAGAGAAAGGCCTCACTAGGAGTTTAATTTGCTCTAATCCACTGCCCCCCCTCACCTCTCCCAGCAGCCCCTGCCAGCAGAGTACATGCAATGTGATATGTTTTATTTGTAGCAAATGTGTAGTTGCGTTTGGAGCTGCTCTGGAGTTTCTGAAATTTCTCTGGGGAGTTTAAGGAGATTTTTAGTTTCCTCTCAGGCAGTTAAAGTCATCTCCGAATAAGCACAGTTGTTACTTTCCCCACCTGTTTCAGAGATCTGAAATGCAGTTGTTCTGAAAATACTACCCGTCTAAGGAGTTTAATCAGATGGCGGTCTCCGAAAGGCTGCCGGGTCGGCAGTGGCGGCACCATCTTGAGAGACCCGGATTCGTCAGCAACATCATAACAACGGTGTATGGATTAAAGTTATTCTTTTGCTTTAAATGAGGCAGAGAGTAAGGGAAAGAGTAGGGAGGGAAAGAAATGATGACAGAAAGGGCCAGGGGAGTGACACTTGGTGAGACTCATGTGGGACTACAGTCTTCTTTTGTCGATCATGGGAGAGACCCATTCTTGCCTAGATATCATGGTTTCTTCATGTGAGGCAGCAAAACTTTGCAGTGGAAATAATGCAGACATATGTGCCCTACTGTGCGCAAGGCACTGGCCTGAGCTCTCGATAATCTCATTTTGTAGCAAGTTCATGGGCTTTGAAGACAGGCACACCTCATCTCCTACTTCTGTGTTGTAATCCTGGGCAAGTGCCTTTTCTTAAACCTCGGTTTCTTCATCTATAACTTTACTCTGAAAGGTAGTTAGAGAACCTGCCGTAACACTGGCAGTTTAATACACAATCTTTCATTGATTCTTCTTAACCTGGGTATGGAACACCTCATCTCAGACCCAAACATGTCTTGATCTCGCCCCTGGCCCTCACTTTACATGTGATCTAGACCTATTTACTCCTCTCTTTCACGTGATGGTTTAGTGATTCTGTTTGGCTGCCCCTCTGTCCTGTGCATAGTCACGTGCTGGTCTTGAAATGTGCAGCCCTGCAGAGGGTGGGGGTCAGCCCTCCGCCACTTCCTCTTTTGAAGGCCAGGCTGTGGCCAGACAGAGTTAAATAGATAATGAGTATGCTTCGACGACTGTCTCTGAGCTTTATGGCGACGGTGGCTGAGAGCGCATGCACACCTCCCCAGCCGGAACTGGCTCTCTGTTGGTTGCCTCAGGAGAGCTGAATCATTCACACACTGAGTATATTGGGAGGGATATGTGTACCCAGGAGGGTGAATCTGCGTGCTTGATATTGAGGTGTTTATTTAGAATGTGGGCACGTGCCAGGCATTGTTCTATGCACTGGGAATAGCCATGAACGAAAGAGATCAAAGTCCCTGCGTGTATTTAGCTTACATTCTCTAGCTAGCAGCAAATAAGTAAAACATAGAGTGTGTCCCATGAGACAGGGCTAGGGAGAAGGGTCAAACAGGGAAAGGGAATGGGTGAGGAGTAGGAAGAAGGGTGAAATTCATTTGAGACCTCTCTGAGATGGCGAATTTGAGCAAAGGTGACGGAGTGTCATGCAGACACCTGTGAGAGAATTTCAGGCCAAGGGAAGGGCAGGTGCAAAGGAGGGAGTGGACAGGGGGAACATTGAAGGAGGACAGTGGCCTGGAGCAGAGAGGGGAGGGTGCAGGCGGGGCGGTGAGAACCAGGCGGGGGAGGAGTGGTGGATCTCCATGGGGCCAGAGATTCTGCAGGGCCTGTAGGTGAGAGACGAAGCCAACTGATGATTATGAGCAGATAAGCGCCATGATTTAGCACATTTAGAAGGATCCCTTGGACAGCGGTTCTGAGGAAAGATTGAGCGGGGGCGAAGGCAGAGCAGGGAGACCAGCGAGGAGCACTTGTTAGAGTCAGGCTGTGAGAGGTGGTGCGGCCGAAGCAGCGGAGGGGTGAGGTCAGGTCCGGATATATTTTCAGGGAGAGCTAACAAGATCTGTGGATGGGTAATGAGAGAATTGTGGGGGGCAGGGGAAGTAGAAATAACTACGGCTTATTCTAGAAGGCAGAAATGGGGACAAAAGCTGTTATGGAGGAGCCAATTTTGGCTCCAGAATTAGAGAAACAACAGCCCCAAACGAACACTTGGAGCCGTCCAGTGAAGAAATGGGCAGCCCCTGTGTCGCCGAAGCACCTGTGCCTGGGAGCACCCCGCTGAGGCCCACAGTCCTGGAGGTGGGGCCTGCAAACTCCCTCTGAAAAGGGTCAGATGGTACATATTCTAGGCTTCGCGGGACATGCGGTCTCTGTGGCAACTACTCCTTTCTGCCAGCACAGTGCGTAAGTTGCCATGGACAATACCTATGGCTAGATTCCAAAGAAATATATCGACAAAAACAGGTGCAGGCTGGATTTGGCCCACGCCTGCGGTTTGCTCTCCCTGAGCTAGAGGGCCATGAGAGGTCCTGTCCACCTCTAAAATTCTATTATTTCCTGAATTAAAAAATCATATCTATATCTATTTCATTTGTGTCTAAGTATGGGCATTCAAGGTCCAAGCATAGAAACAGTATATTTTGTTTTAGGTTTATTGACAAAGTTCACTGACCAAGGTGAGTTCTTTGTTTCAGGTTGACTATGCAGTATTTTAAAAATATTAATAACTCCTCAAGAACTGCATACCGATGCTATAAAAATTTCCTCTAAAGAGAAGAGAAGACAAATCACCTGTTATTCCACCAAGCAGAGATGGCCATGGTTAAGATTTGCTGAATAGAAAATACCAGAATCTGTACTGTGTGTCCTTCCAAACTTCTTCATTTAGGCCAGTAGTTCTTAAGCGGGGACATTTTTAGTCCCCAGGTATACTTGGTATTGTCTGGAGCTATTTCAGGTTGTCACACAGGGAAGTAGCTATTGGTATCTAGTAGGCAGAGGCCAAGGATGCTACTAAACATCCAACAATAACACAGGACAGCCCCCCGAACAAAGAATTATCTGGTCCAAATGTCAATAGTGCTAGAGCTAGAAACCCTGATTTAGACCTGTTAGATGTGCTATTTGTACTTAAAACAAAAACAAAAACAAAAACCAGAAATGGAATCAAAGGTAGATACTATTTTGTAATCTTCCCCCCCACTGAGCGACGAACATCCATCCATGTGTATAAACCCATCCCTCCGTTATTATGAAAGCCTTTGTGTTCTCTCATCCTTCATATGGCTTACTATGACTTATCCTTATTTTTAGATATTTAGGTTATTTTTAGTTTCTTTTTTGCAATAATAAACAACACTATGAGGAGAATATTTATACATTTATTAAATCTGTAGCCCAGGGGTTCACACTGTGCCCAGAGTAGGGTGGGAAGTTGGTCAATGTACCCCAAGGCTGAGCTTCCATTTCTCTCTCATTCCTCTGCTCCTGAAATGTCTGGGGCCAATTCCCTGTCTGTTACTTTGGCCAAAGGGCCTTAATGTACCTCACGTCCTGGCGGGAGGACCAGATGAATCAGAATATATGTGTGCCAGGAATAAGGCTGAACCGAAGCAAAGGCACGAATATTGGCACAGAAGCCTGTTAGCCGCATGTTGCGCTGAGTGACTCAGAGTCTTCTTAAAATCTCCATGCTCTGGCACCACCTGAAGGTCTGGCGCTGTAGGCATGAACTAGCCTCGAGGGGACCTGGGTTGATCTCTGACAATGTGGGAAGCAGGAAAAAAGCATGGCCAGATTTTCTAAATCATGAACATGTACGCTGTACATTTTATATGCTTTTTAGAACAAGGAGGGAGCAATGTGATATAGTTTTTGAGCCAAATGCTGATTTTTGTCATGGTACTGGGAGCATAACAAGTGCACAATAAATGCTTAGGGAAGGATTAAGGTATCTTGCATTTCTGTAATTTTCTTTTGGAATCATGGCCTGGGTAAAACCTTGTGAGCCTTCACTGTCTCCTGGGTTGATCCTTTAATTTTTAAATGTTTTCTTTTTATGTTCCCATGTTTTTTTTTTTCTTTACTTTTTTTTTGCTCTACTTCATCAGAGAGTTCCTAAGCCTGTATTATGATGCTTTGATTGAAATTTTAACTGCTTTTATCATATCTTTAATTTCTTTTTCCTTTATCTCACTGAAGGTAAATATGATAAAGTTTTTGTTGTTGTTGGGTCTTTTTAAAAATCCACTCTGACAGTCTCTTTTAGTTGGTATAGTCATACCATTCACATTTAAAGTAATTATTACTATAGTTTCGATTAATATCTACCATACTTCTAGTTGTTTTCTATTCATTGCCCTCATTCTTTGTTTCTTTCTTCTTCTTCTTCTTTTTTTTTATTTTTTTTTGGTTGACTACTTTTTTTTCTACCTTCTCCAATGTTAATTGAGCATTTTGTATGATTCCATTTTCTCTTTTGTCTTAGTGTATCAATATTTAAAAACTTTCTTCGCGATTGCTCTGGAGTCTGCGTTTTGCAATGCACATTTACAATTAAAGTCCACTTCCGAATAACACCATACTGCTTCACAGTTGGTGTAGGTAATTTATAACAAAGAATTTCCAATTCCTCTCTCCCATCTGTTACAACATTGCTGTCATTCATTTTCACTTAGCCATAAGCTATAATTATTGAATACATGATTACTATTATTATTTTATATAAATTGTTGTATGTTAGATCAATTAAGAAAAGTAAAAATGTTTCATTTATTTCTTCTCCAATGTGTTCTTCCTTTCTTTATGAGTTTTCGGCATATCATTTTCCTTCTCTCTAAAGAACTTCTTTTAACATTGCTTGCAAGGCATATTACTGGTGACAAATTCCCTCAATTATTGTTTGTCTCAGAGAGCTTATTTCTCTTTCACTATTGAAGGATAATTTTGCTGAATACAGAATTCTATGTTGATTGGTTTTTCATTCAATGCTTTAAATATTTCACTTCATTCTCTTTTTGCTTACATGGTTTCTGAAGAGAAGTCCAATGTAATTCATCTCATTGATTTTCTGTAGATAAGGTAGAATTCCTCCTCTCCCCGCTTTGGTTTCTTTCAGTACTTTCTCTTTTTTCTTTGATTTTCTGCAGTTTGAATATGATATGTCTAGGTGTGGATTTTTGGCGTGTATACGACTTGTTGTTCTCTGAGCTTTCCTGACCTGTGGTTTAGTGTCTGTCATTAATTTTGGAAAATCCTCAGCATTATTATTTCAAATATTTTTCTGTTGCTTGCTTTCTCGCTTTTCCTTCTGCTATTCCCATCATGTATATGTTACACCTTTTATAATTGTCCCACAGTTCTTGGATAGTCTGTTCTATCTTTTTTCATTCTTTTTTGCTTTTTGCATTTAGTTTTGGAAGTTCGTATTGACAGGCATATATTCAAGCTCATTTGTTCTCTCTTTAGCCATGTTGAGTCTAGTGATAAGCCCACCAAAGGCATTCATTATTTCTGTTATAGTGTTTTTAATTTCTAGAATTTAATTTTGATTCTTTTTTGGACTTTCCATCCCTCTGCTTACATTAGCCATCTGTTCCTTTATTTTGTCCACCTTTTCCATTAGAGCCCTTAGTATGTTAATGATAGCTATTAAAAATTTCCTGTCTGATAATTCCAATTTCTCTGCCATGTCTGAGTCTGGTTCTAATGTTTACTTTATCTTTTTCAGACTGTGTTTTTTTTTGCCTGTTAGCCTGACTTGTCATTTCTGTTTGAGAGCCAGATATTATGTATTAGGAAAAAGAAACTGAGATAGATACGACTAATTCTTTATGAATGAGATTGTGTTTACTGTAGCTGTGGTGTCGGAAGCTAAACTTTTCTCTAGCGTCCTTATTTTAGTCTCTCCTGTTGTGTTTGGGTTTCCTTAGAGACTCCTTAAATGGGGTCTGAGACTTGCATCTCTTTTAGCTGTGATCCTCTTTTATTACATAGGAGCCCTATTGATGTGGTGGTAAGGTATGGCAGGTGGTAGTTTCTGTTTTAAATGTAAGTTATCACCTCCTTACAAAATCTTTCTTTTCTCTCAATCTCTCTCGCTCTCTCTTTCCTTCCCCATTTTTTATGATAGATACTCTCTTCAGATATCTGATATTCTTCAACTAGCTGTTCCTATTTAAGAGAAAGGCACTAAAACACCAGTTGAAGCTTTATATGTGGATGGGGATGCTTGTAGTTTGTGGACTTTACCATGGCCTGTTTTGGGGAAGAATGTCTGATATCAACACATTTGCTTTTTTTTTTTTGGTTGGGGGGAGGCTGGTCCAGATTGCTCAAAGAAGAGTCTTCCAATGTCTTACCTGGGAGCTAAATGCTTATCTGCCAACATGCTGATGCTAAAGGGGATGAGGGCTGGGTCTCTCCTCTCCCTCCAGAGATGTTCTGCTTTACTCTACCCAAAGACTAAACCTTCAGGCTTGTTGAGATGAAGGCATTTTCTCTATATATGGGGCATTGCAGGGAATCTTGACATTAGATTTTCAGCCAATCCTCCTATTTTCAGCCTTTCCTCTTCCAGAGGAATATATTGCTTCCAATTACTAAGTTTTTAAGGGTATTCTGTCTTGGATCTCCAGAGTCAAGTACCACTCATCTCTTTGCTCTTCAGGATCCAAAATATTGTTGCCGTTCTATCTTCTGTCATCTTCTTTATCTTTGTACGCTATGCCTTAAATAATAATTAAAAACAAATCTCTCGTGTACCTTTTAGTGGAAATTTTGCAGGAAGAGGAAGTGAGTATGTCAGTTTTGTCTACCACCTTTAGGTGGAAGCGTGCCTTCCTTCTCTGTATCTACCATTTTGGTCGTGGCAAACATGGTTACTTTATAACAGGTGTGCTTAGATCTTCTTTTGCAGTTTGACCCTTATTTTCACCAGCTTGGGAGAAGTGGGATTTGCAACCATAATTTGGATGGGAGAACTTTGGCATGTTCTTGGAGTGAGATGCATATGTCTGTCTGTCTGTCTACCTGCCTGTCTATCTAATTTCCTCCCGGGAGCCTCGAAGAGGGAAAACAAATTGAGTTCAAATCTCAAAGAGAAAGCCTTTGAAAGGATCCTTTCTTTCTGCCTTGCACTTGAACCAGACTGCTAGTCAATTATACTTTTGAAGTGACCAGTCTAAATTCTGTGGTAAGTCATGGTTAAGTTTTTGGTCCTTTTTCTTTTAAATTATTATTTATTTTTTTAATCAAAATAATACATTCATGTACTACCATTTTTTCTTTCTTAAGTTTAGACAGGACCTATTAACCTCCTGTCTTGGTAGATAAAGATTCCGTTTTCTTAGACCACGATTTCCATTTCTCCTTCCCCCATCTTCTCAGTGTATTTATGTTATCCTTTTAGCTTCATCATTAATATTTGGTGTTTATATCATCTTGACATGGGGCTCAAGAAACAGGAAATCCAACTCAGGAGGGAAGTCAAGTCAAGACCCAGGAGTAGCATCTTCTCCATAGCTGCCTGAGAAAGGGAATACATTTTTTTTTCCCCCTGAAAACTTGCATGTCTAAAAATGTGTTTATTCTACCCTTATGCTTGTTTGAAATTTTAGCTAGGAATCGAGTTTCAGGTCAAGGAAGATATTTTTCTCAAGATAATTGAGTCGTTCTGTTGTCCTTTCGGTTCTTGTATTATAATTGGGAACTACGATGCTCTCTGATTCCAGTTCTCTTTTTGTGTGTGAACTGTGAGCTTTCTTCCCCGCGCTCCCTTGAAACTTTTTCGTATGCATATTCTTTTTAGCTCTGGTATTGTGAAATTTTATGATGATGTCCCTTGATATATGTCCTGTTTCTCATTATGCTGGGCACTATGAGGAGGATGCTTTTAATCTGGAAGCTTGTGTCCAACTCTGGGACATTATTGCTCTGATAATTTCTTTCACTCCATGGTTTCTTTCCTCGATCTGGAACTATTCTCAGTCTAATGTTGGATATTCTGGAATGGTCTCTCATTTTTAAAGATATTTTCTATGATTTTTTAAATGTCTTTTAAATTTTTTATTTAAAGTTCTATTAGGTTTTTCATTAGGCATTATGTATTTACTGCCTTCGCGTTGCATTTTTTTCTATCGTATATTTTTTGTTTTTAGTAGCTCTCTTGTTCTGCTTCTTTAGTTTGAGTAGCATTTTACTCTTGTTTCTTACCTGCAGCATTTTATCCTACCTCTGCAGAGATAGTTATTGTTTTCCTTCAAGAGTTTCTTCTCTTCCCTGAATCGTATTGATTTCTCCTGGGTTTCTTTTTGTTTTTTGTTTTTGACTCTTACAATGTTGAATGCTTTTCTTAAATATATGACAATCATTGTCTGTACATTCATATTTAAGAGCAGTGAAAGCTAATAGCCAGCTTTCTCTATAAGACTGGGCTTGTCAGCTATTGGGCTTTATGTGGGGTAATTGCATAGCTTTCTAGCTGGTCTCTTTTGGGAGAATCACATGTTAGTATCTATTTTATTTTCTCTGAATATATCATATTATTTTCTCTGAAGCTTTCAAGTTTCTCAAGAAAGAATCGTCTAGTTTCTTGCCTGAGCAGAATGGGTGGGAAATATTTGTCTGGCTGCCAGCATCCCGGGAATAGGAAGCAGGTTTAGACACTGTCCATCCTCATTCTTACCTTCCACTGGACCTGGCTCCTCAAGTCTTTGGTTTTACCAGGGTTCAGCAGGGTGAATCAACTCCTCATTTACAGTGGTCTAAGCATTTTGATTTTAGCATTCTCTCGTCTGGTACCATAGCCAAATTTTACCTTTTGCCCTTTATTTCTGCTTCCAAATATTTGGCGGAATCTTTTACCCTCTTCTACATATTATTTTTGTTCATTTTTATTCTTGTAGGGTATTGGGTGAAAGAGGTGAAGTGATAAAACTCTGAACTTAATTGATTATATTTAACCCAGCATCCCCTGTACCTGTGCTTTTAGCCCAAGAAACTCTCTGTTACTTCTAAGTGGCCACTGGCCTAGGTGGGAACCTCTCTCCTTATTGAATAAGATGTAGTTTTATGTGGCTTGTCATGTGCTCCTCAGTCACCTGGGGAAATGCCTCAGTCCCAACTTCTCCATGTGAAGCAATCCCACCAAGGCCAAGGGAGGGCTGGGAGGTCTCTATGGATGCATGTGCAAAGTGCAAATTGCCCATAATCAACCAGCTTCTCCATGAGTGGTCAGTGCCTCTGGCAACAGTCTCCAGGAGACCACACCAGAAACACAATGGTTAAACGGCAGTCACCTCCTAAGTCATCTTTTGCCCTCCATCCCCCTTTTGGCGACATGCCATGCTGTGAAAGCAGTTGTCACTCCAGACCCCTCAGGAACGAGTACAATTTTTCCTGGACAGTTGCTTCCTGCCAGATGGGAAAGGAAGGAGGGAAAGGGGTTGACATCGACGGAGGTAGGCATCATGCCAGGTGCTTTATATAGGTCACTAACCTCAGTTTTGTAACAACTCTTTGAGCATAGTATTATTACCCTCATTTTATAGAGGAGGAAGTTGGGATTCAGGGAGGTTAAACAGCTTGCTCAAGGATATGGTTGCTAAGTGGCAGAATGCGGATTTGAACCTAAGTTTTTCAAGTTCAAAAACTAGTAGACTTCCAGTAGACCACTGTGGTTGATGAAGAAGAAGGGGACCTTCGTTCTCAGGAACCATGCTCTGTTAGGTCCATACTCGGGAAGTGCTCGATAGATGTGATCTGAATGAATGAATGTGATAGAAGGGTTCTAGCTTTCTAATTAAGAGCTTTAAGAATGCCTGGAATTATAGATCATAATTAGAGGAATCCAGAAATCTAAATACCCAACCAACCTTCAGTTGTCCTTGACCAAGAATTATGTCTTGGATATCGAGAATACTCAAACCAAATTGTTATTATTACTTTCAAGTAATTCCCTTGATGGGGAATTCATTGTAAGGATAACTTTGTTGATTGACATCATACCCGTAAATTTGAGAAGCAGGCTGATTTCCCTTTGTGATAATTTTTTAAAGAATATTTTAAAAAAGCACAGGGGAAAAACAACTAATATTCAAGGGGTAAGAGAATTTGGATTGAGTCTTGTTTTCTTAATTTCCAGCACTATGGTCCTGTGTCTAGCCAGGGAATCCAGTGTGGGAAGTGACAGCAAGTGTGACAAAAATGTTCAATCGATCCTGTCTATTGTGCCATTGGAAATTCCACAAGGTGATGGTGAAGTTGTCAGTTCTTAAAGGCATGTTTGTCCAATTCTTTCTTTTTCTCCAGCACATTTGTCAAGTAGTGGGGAGGCTATAGAAACATCAAGTCTGGCCCCAGGTGAGGATGGAGGTTGGGACTAAGTTGTTCAGCAAAGAGAAAGTCAGAAGCAGGAAAACAAATGTGTGTGTGTGTGTGTGTGCGCATGTGAGTGCGTAAATCTGTGTATGTGTGCATACATGTGTGGTCATCTCAGGAACTGCTTCTGAAACTGCTTGGTGTTTTGGCCTCACCTTTCTTATTCTGTCAAGTAGGTGGGTCACGATGGGTCAGCTTAGATTAAAGGGCAGGGTCAAAGTGTTGACTCTATAAGGCATTATGTATTTACTGCCTTAGCCAAGACTGAAATATTTACATGGTTTCCTGAAAAATTCAAATAAAACACCATCTTCACTTTTCCCTTAATTTAGCAGAGATTGGCAGCTCAAAGAATATGGCATGAGTGTAATTTAAGGGAAAGTAGATTAATATGCCACAAGCAGGAATTTCATTTACGGCATCGGATGACTAATGGGAGCAACCAGAACTATGGATTTATTCTTCTATCAAACATAGCAGAATTTCCACCACTTATTTCCTCAAATAAGAAACTTTTCCTTAGGAACGTCATAGTAAAACAGCCTGAGGTTCGATCATGCAGAAATGTTCCCTTCCTCTCTCCCTCCCTCCCTTCTTCCTTCCCTCCCTCGCTTCCTTTCTTTTATTCTGTCCACAAAAACTGAGGGGTGGCCACGTGCCACTGGCTGTGCTAGGCACCTGGGGTGGAATGGAGTCTTAAGAGGCTGTTCCTTGGCACAGACTCACTCGCTAAGGAGGCATGCTTTAAAAGAAGTGCGTTGTGAGTGCAAATGGTAGTAGGTTATGGAAAATGGGATGCATGATGTTAACTAAATGTATAGTGGTAATCATCTCACAATGCGTGCATCTATCAAGCCATTATGTTGTAACCTAAAATGAATAACAAAACAACAAAACAACCTCTGACTAAATCCCTCCCACTTAATGAAATAAAAAGAGTGAAATCTTTGGAATCAGATAAATCTGGATCATTGTCCCAGATGTCCTATGCATCTATTTTTCTACCATCTTGCTTCTGCTTTGATTCGTAAAGGATTTAATTTGGCTTATAAGAACACAAGAAAAAGTAGAAATTAAATAAAACCCATGATTATATTTATGATTTATGATCATTTGAATTTGAGTTTAACAAAGGGGCAAATGCGATCATTTATATAATTCTCATTGTCCATAAGGAGAAAGGCTCTCCAAGGTCATGTAACCTTGGGCAAGTCACTTAGCTTCTGCGGACCCAGATCGCTCAGCTCTAAAACAGGGAAAATAAATGTTCGCATGCCTCAGGGTTGTAGTGGGAATGATGTGGGTCGAGGTCTTTACGAGGGCTTGGTACAGTGCCTGGCACAGCAGGGCTCTGCCATCGTTAGTTTCCCTCTTCTTTCCTGCCATTTACCTTGTGACTCTGTTTCTATTAAATGTGGAGTGCAAAGAGTCCAACAGAATGAAGGTTTAAAAATTGTTATTTTGGAGATATTTTATCATTTCTGTTCGGCATTCTGTTGTATGACTTCGCCCTGTATTCCCCTCTGAAGAGAGGTTTAAAAAAACCTTCCAAAACCATGAATGCTTTCTTCCTCTGGTTTTAGTCAAACTGCTCACCTGTTGAGTGATTGAATTTCAGGAGGTTAGAGCTCGATTCTCAAAGTTGTGTTGGGAGAACATCAATGCCTAAAGGTATCCATCAAAAAGGAGGTCAGTGGGGGTGTCTATGGCCCATTAAGGCTGGAGAACACCGTATACTGTGCCCCATTTTGGAGGTTCCTAATATACCTTAGCATGTTAAAGCTCTCAAATGCTCTACAGTAAAAGAACTCTCTTCATATTTTGTCACCCAACATTTTAATAACTTGTTCAGCAAAGAGAAACTTTTATAACTTATTTGACCAAAGGCCATTTATGATGCTAATTTATAATTCTGTGCAACATATTGTTATGGGAAATATTGGCCTAAGCGTGTGATGGATATTTGGACTCAATATCTGTTGAGGCTGGGGAGGGGCCAGGTGCCAGGGACCTAGTATTGAGCTATTCTGTAGGCACTTTATTTACAGCCTAGTTTGTTTAGGTATCATTTTTGGGTGAAGCTCTGGAGGATATATCCACATTTGCATAAGGATCGGCGGTTTCTAAAGTTCAAGAAGTGGAAAGAACAGCTTCCCCAGAAGTAGCAATCTAATTGTGCAAACCGATTGATGAAGAACATATTGGCTATATTAGGATGAAGTGAAGCCACGCATTGTTTTTGAGGCCCAAAGTGGGCTGTAGAACTATGAAAATAAGCACTTGTGTCTCATTTGGAATTCCCTGATCCAGGTCAAGGCCAGCGTGATTCTAGGCAAGTCACGTAAGCTCTGCAGCTGCTCACCGTGACACGGCAGCAAAGGGCAGCCCAGTCCTAGTGGAGGAAAGATGCTGGGAGTGACACGTCTCAGACACCATTGTCTCGAGGGAAGAAACTGAAGACGAAGGTGGGACCGGATGTGTGCCCTCAGAGGGCCATCCAGTTTGCCTGCCCTGGGAACACAGTCTTTGATTACTGCTTCATCAGAAATGCTCCCGCAGTCTGATTTCTTTCCCCAGGATATTTCCAGTCTTCAAGTGATCCGAGCACGCAAAAGTCTCTTTTTGAACAGTGGGACTATTTTTCTTAATACAATAACAAGATGATTTCAGCAAGGCTTTATTTAACATTTCCTGTATGTTCTGGAGAACAAATTAGCCCAGTCCTTGCCTTCAAAGAGTTTATTTAGTATAGAGGAGCAGAGTGTCTTTTAAAGAAATAAAGGCAATAAATTAGTGGACAGAGATGCAGATCTTAGCTGGGTTTAGGAGGCAGGCAGAAAGGAGTGTTCTAAATTGTTTTGGGGCAGGTTGCGGCTTGGGGGATTTGGAGAATTGGGGAGGCAGTGTGTAACTTGGGGCCAGAGCCTGGATAGAGGCTGTTATTTTAAAGAAGCGCCAAGCAATGTGGCTGGAGTTGAGAAATTTTGCAGGACTGGCGAGGATAGGTGAAAAATAAGAGATAAAGCTGGACAGGAGGTAGGATTCGGACAGAGATGGCCTCCATACTACATATCTGGGACCTTATCCTAGGTGTATTAGGGAGCCACTGAAAGACTTAAATCTGGGGAGCCCTGTCATCAGAGTACACTGTAGACAGAACCCTTGGACTCCTCTATAGGGATATGTAAACAAATGAATAAATAAGGCTTGGGATTCAGATGTAGTTGTGCGGTTGACAGTCTCAGCTACTCTGAGGTGGTCTCTTTATCCGTTGCGTAATAACTGCTTCTTTTCTTCCTCAGCTGTTTTTAAAGTCGCATCGAAGTGATACCTGTGAACTTAGCACTAGATAAAGGAAGTTACTTGACGTTAGGAAAAATCCACACGCTCTCCTTTGCAGTCCAGCAAAACGACAGGTGCTTCCCCATCTGCTGCTTCTGTTGCTTGGTCATTCTTACACTGACACAGTCAAGAATGGGGGGAGGGGGAGGCTAAGGAAGGATAACGGGTTGAGTTCTTGATGTGGGGCTTTGAGTGGTGGTGTGCTGGGAGCGGCTTGCAAAAGCGATCGTTAGCATCTCTTTCCACCTCTGTGTTCTGTGACATGACGTTGGTAGCTTGAATTTGGCCATGGTGGGAATATTTCCACCACAGAAATCAGAAATGCTACAGATGAACCCTGTCCCCTACCCTTCCTTCAGAAAGTGAGTTGTTTAAACATTTACCAGCGCACCATTGCAATGGAGGACACTCGCATGAACAAAAGAGAGATAGGCAGGGGGCTCACACACCTCCTGCTAGAGAAGAAGGCATCCTTTTCCATCTATTTCTGGGTCAGAGTAATACACTCACCTCATTAGGCCATTATCCTGAGTTTAAAGGTGAGCCAGAGATTGTATCTTCCTGTGCCCCCAGGATAGAAGTGTATAGGACTTATTTGTCCCTTGGGTTCACCCTGCCAACAATGTTAAAAGCAGGCAAGCTTGTGTTGAGAGCCTGTCACCCCAGGCATCAGTGGGCTGGCTGCTCAAAGCTGGAACACTTAACTCTTTTGGCTTATCTTCTGCCCCTCAGTGTCTTTGATCAAGTCACTGGATGATAAAGAGAAGGGTCATGTGTTCTGTGTCATCTGTCACAGTCTAGATCCCATGACACCATACCAATGAGACTCCTTGAAGAGAGAGTTCTTTGCCAATTGATAGGTCACAGGAAGACAACAGACCAAGCCATGGCCCAAAGTTGGAATAAAAATTTGTGGAATGAATGAGTGAGCAGTACAAGCAAATGGTGTGACTCAGCCTCTGAGAAGTAACACCACCTTTCTGAGCAGCTGAATCTTATCTCAGCTGATTTCATTGATGTCCCCTCAGTAAGACATTGGGCCAGAGTCCTCGGGTAGATTACTCAGGGGAATAAATTATAATGACCAGAGCAAGAGATACAGTTGACTCTTTGCAGAAAACAGATGTAAAAGGCAACTGGATTTGGAAACACTCCCAACTGGGAAGCCTGCTTTGGGAGTCGGCTGGGGGGACTGATACTGGTGTGAGGTTGTGTGTAGGAAATTGGGGGTTCACATTCTGCAGCAAATTCTCACCAAGGACTCTTGTTATTGCAGAAGTCTGGCTATTAACTGGGTGGGAAAGAAACCTGTTCTTCTTCAAGGCAAACCCCTGGGGAGCCATATTTACTTTAACTAGGGGTGTGCACTTTTGATTTTCTCAAGGAAATTTTTAAAGACTTCAGTTATTCTACTGAATTTCCCAGATATTCTTGAAATGATTGCATTTTCTATGTATATTTTCATTTCAAGAGTCAGCCAGGGTGACCATCTTGCCCTGGTTTGCCTGAGACTTTTCTGCTTTTAAAACCAAACGTCCTGCATCCCAGAAACCCTCTTGGTCCCTCTCAGTGCCAGGTGCGTGGGGTCAGTTGACCATTCTGGAAGCAGCTGTGGTGAAAGCTGTCATTTAAAGTGCGACATCTGTCCTGACTGGCTGGATCTCTTTGCTTCACCTCTCTCAACTTTCTTACTGAGACGCCGGCCTCCTGGATGTTGTGTACACTCAGTCAGGCAACAGCGCCATGCACACAGTAGATGTGCAATAAATTTTCCCTTACAAAAATATAGTTTTCTATCATCTTGGCTTTCCTATTTTACCATTTTAAATTTTTATCTATTTATTTATTTATTTTCAAATTTATTTATTTATTTTTCTTTATGATGACGTCGGTTGATGAAATCCAAGAAGTTTCAGCTGTATACTTTAATAGTAAGGCATATATATATATATATATATATATATATATATATATAAAAATATATATATATTTATATATATATTTATATATATATTTATATATATATTTATATATATATTTATATATATATTTATATATATTTATATATATATATTTATATATATGTATATATATTTATATATATATTTATATATATTTATATATATATTTATATATATATATATTTACACTGTGTGTTCACCTCCCATAGTTAGATTTCTTTCAGTCACCACATATTTGACCCCTTTACTCTGTCTACCTCCCCCACCCCACCCTCTGGTCATTTTGGCATTTTTTAAAAAGCACACCTTCAAGAGAAGTAAGTGGGAGACTTACCCCCTGTCTATCTGTCTGCACTGTTAGCCTCCGGGGACCGTCTCCTTGGCTGAGCAGTGTGATCCGGAAGCGAGCTCCTGACTCACTCTTGATTGTGTCCAGAGCTGATGGCTTGACATTTGCCGGGCAGCCTCGGCTAACCAAGAATGCTTGTGTTTTTGGTGTGGGAGAGGAGACAGCCTGGGCTTCTCAGGCTTGGTGTCAGACTCAGGTCACCTGGAAGTCATCGTCTGCCTAGGGCTTTCAGTTTCAGAAGGCTGAAAGCACCAGCCTTTGGTGGCCAGCAGAAGGTGTGTCCCTGTACTGACCTCGCGTCCCGCAGAGCAGGAGAGAAGATCAGACGTGAGGGAAGGCCACAGCCTTAGATGTGACGGTAAGCAGTAAGGCAAAGGAAGCGCTTTCCCAAGCTCGCTTTCCAGAACGCCAGTCGAGTGAAAAACATGCACTTTTTAAGGAACTCCTTCCTTTTCCTTTCTGCACAAGGCTGCACAGAGTAACACCTCTCTCATGGACAAAAAGAAAAAAAGAAACATCTTTAGAAAGTGCAAACACCATATTATTTCCCTCAGGTTGGTTTTGAGGCCTTGAGAATAGACGGCAGGCTTTCAAGGCTCACCTTCTCTCGACTGCAGGGAAGACCTGAACAGACGGCAGTTTCGATCTTTGGGCCAAAAACCTTGGCATTGCCCTTAACTCCTCTCTCCTCTCACACATCCAGAACATACTTCTCTCCACCCCCGTCGCTACCATGCTAACCAAGCCACCATCATCTTGTACCTGAATAACCGGATGTGGCCTCCCACCCCAGCCCTAGCCCTTGCCACGCTTCATCTTCAAAACAGCAAGTGGTCTGTGGAAGAAAGGAGTTAGACTATGTCGCTGCCCCGCCCCAAACATGCGACGAGTTCCCGCTTCACTCTGAGCAAAAGCCCGAGTTCTTGCAATGACCGAAAACGTGATCTTTCTGCAGCCCCCCTTTACCCCTCTAGCCTCACCTCCTGTGACTCTCCTCCACCCTGCCGGCTCCCCTGACTGCAGCCACACTAGTTCCTTCTTCCTCGAGCCGCCAGGAGGGCCTGGCTGCTGTTGTCCCCTCCCTGGCACACCCCACTCCTCTGCATGGCTCACCCTCTCCTCTCCTTCAAGGCTTTGCTCATCTCTCACCTTCTGGAGAGGCCCACGCTGACCACGCTGGTCAGTGCTGCAACCTGCCTTGCCCCCTCCACGACCTCCCAGTCCGCCCTCTCGACTTTTCCTGTTTCCCACAGCTCTTTGCTTTAGTCTCAGAGAAGACTGTAGCACATGTTCACCAAGGCACAGGAGAAAGGGGGCAAGCAGATTTGAGTTCCAAATCCCACCTCTACCATCTATCCCGTCCAATTTACATGTTACTTGACCTCTCAGAGGCTCAGTTTCCTCATCTATCAAATAGTAATAATTAATTCACTCGGCAAGTACTCAGCAAGCACCAGCACTGTGAAAGGCATTGGGGTGACAGGGGGGAATATGAGAGACTCAGTCCTTGTTGTCATATGCTGGTGAAGAGTAGTGACTGCACTCACACGCATCTTACACCTGGTGGAGAACTTGGCATATATTCGGTGCTCATTAAACAGGTCTCTTTCGAAGAACTTAATATCTTTTTTATTAGTTATCTTCTCCTTTTAGGTCATGCCATTTTCTTTGCGTGCTAAGAGAAAACTAGATTAACATACACACGTCATTGATCCACAGCAGGATTCTTGGGAAAAGAGGCTGGATGAGCTCCAGGAGTGTTCCAGAGCCCCTCCTAAAAATATGTGCAAATCACAGTGTACATGTTTTATTTAAATAGGTAGAGAAAGTCTGTAGCTTTTATCAGAGTCTCAAAGAGTGCCCTTGATCCATCAAAGTTTAAAACTTTTCCAAAATGCCATGACTGGTCTACTATTCCAGGCTTCTCTAAATCAAGATCCGTAATGGAAACTCTGAAATGATGATCGATTCCTGGGTGGAAGATGGCTTTTGTGTGGTATTGGTGCTGAGCCTCCAGCTTCCTGAGTGGTGAGAAGAAAGCGTGTGTATGTCAAGGTCTTTGACTTTCGAATCCCTGGTACCACTGGAATTTAGAAGCTTGCTCCCACGCAGATGAGACCGCCCATGACATGGCTGCAGAGACAGTGTGAGAAGCGTAAGCACAGATGTTATAAATGCTTTGTTCATCTAGGTTGAGTATAGATCACAGAGGGCAGGGGCCCTTGGACCCTCTGCCTAATTCTGTGTTCTGATTTGGGACATCTGAGAACAGTACTATCCGTAAGGAGATGAATGCAGAAGTGTTGTTGTTGTTGTTGTTGTTGTTGTTATCAAATATTATTAGCAATAGGCTGCCGGCTCACTTAGCTCCATGCATTATTTTCAGCTCTAAGCATCCCAGCTCCCATTATTCAGTCTTCATTTTCATTATCATTCTAGGAAAAAAAATATATATATATTTTTGATTTCTTCTTATAAGAGAAAAATTAGGTGAAAGGAATGGGGGAATTAGATAAAAGGCAAGAAAATGGTACCAAGAAACGACTGTCTTTTCTGACTTTGGGAAGCAAAGCAAGTAAACTTTTTTACTGTGGTCTCCTCTTCTCTTGGAGAGAAAGCAAAATGCTGCTGGGGCAAAAACAAAAAAATGGAGTGAGGTGACGGAGGGGTTTCCTGGGTGCGTGACGTGCAGGATTTCTCATCCCGAGTCCCTGATTCAGCTTCCATTACGCACATTGCCCAGCGTGCTTGCATATTTCCGGTTTGCCATTCGAAACACTTGGGAAGAGAACCTGCCTCCCTATGACACCTGTGTGGGACACACGCGCTGAGGTCTGCGGCGCCTGGGCACCAGCCTCGTGGTGCTGTGGCTTTCGGAGGCTGAGGGTATATTTGTAGACCCTCAAATGGTAGAGATCTGGGCATATATTTGTTGCTCGTTAAATACAGTTCTCTTTCGAAGAACTGAAATATACTTTTTATTAGTTATCTTCTCATTTTGAGTCATGCCATCTTTAAGTCGTGCTACTTCAAATGAGTGGTGAAAGCAGTTCTCATTATAAGAATTGCAGGCTCCTTCTCCTCTCCCCCCAGCTTTATGAAGGTATAATTGACAAGTAAAAATTGTATATATTTAAAGTATACAATGCGATGTTTTGACATATGTATGCATTGTGAAATGATTACTGTAATCAAGCTCATTAACATATACCTCACCTCACATGGTTGTGTGTGTGTGTGTGTGTGTTGAGAACATTTAAGATTTACTCTGTTACAGTCCAACTCATAAAAGCAGAGAGTAGAACAGTGGTTGGTGGGGGAGTGGGGAAAAGTGGGAGGTGGGGAGATGTTGGTCTGAGAGTATAAAGTTTCATTTACGCAGGATGAATAGTTCTGGGGCTCTATGTGCAGCTCGATGACTACTGTTAAAAATACCCTATTGTATACTTAACATTTGCTTAGAGAGTAGCCCTTAACTGTTGTCACTGCAGGCTCCGTTTTATTTCAGCTTTGCCACTGTCTGCAAGTGTGGCCTTGAGCCCGGGGTCTGCTCTGTACTTTGTCTCCTCCTTCTTATTTGTAAAGCAGCTTAAAGATGCCATGAGGTGGTCTGTAACTGCAAAGTCATGGTACCCTCCCCAGAGGGCTTTGGGTCAGAGGGTTGTCAATCGGACACACAGAGTAAGCCTCCCAAGTCACACAAAAAATTACTACTTCTGAGAGACACCGTGGTCGGTCAAGGACAGGCTTCCATTCGAATCCATGTCTGCCACTTGCTGTGTGACCTTGGGTGAGTTAAGTGTCAGTGTGAGGGTTTCATATGATATGTTTGCAGAGGGTAATAGATACAGCATACAATAAATAGCAGCTCTTATTATTATCACTGTACCACTGCTATGTTGGTAGCAATATTTATGTTTGGGGTAAGCAGAGAGATTGCCTATGTCCTCTGGATGCCATTCAGGGTTAAACTTGCCCTTTCAGTAACAGTGACAGCTCTGTCCACATGTGACCTTTCGGGGCTACATTTTGACAACTGCTTAATTACCCAGAGAGCTGGGGAAAAAAAAAAAAGTCAGCTATAGGTCCCGATGCATTATTGATGTTGGCCCTTCCAGCAGCATTGGGAGGTCCTCGTCTGCCAAGAACAGGAGAGGTATTCTCTCTCTCTTGTCCCCTGGAAGGAGGCCAGGGTGGAAAGCTGCTCCAAAATGTACTTCCCTTCAAAGGTGAAAAGCAGGAGTCACATCTGGTGGTCCCTGCGGGTTATTTCCACGCAGCCACGCCTCTGCACCGCTTCGCCCCTGCACCATTTCGCGGGTGATGAAAGGCAGGCAGGCGCCGCGCGCGCGCGCTCGGCTGGAGTGAGGTCACAGCCACCCCGGCGGTGCAAAGAGGGATTTTCCTCCAGCGACGTCACGGAGCCTCGGGGGCGCTATCAATTGTGCCCGTGAAACCGCCTTCTGACCGGGATATTGACTTGGCATTTGGCGCGATGATTAGCAGCAGCTGGGACAAATGGGGCCTCCTCGCCGCTGCGGGGGCTCCAGCCGCCTGGGCAGACTCAGCGACAAGAAAAGCGTGGCCCGAATGTTTGCAAATACCAGGTGAGACGGGCTCAGCCAGCGGCACGAAAGGACACGGCGCCGGCTGCTGCCAAGATGCCGAGAATAATTCCTTCTCATGGGCTTTTGAAGAACAAACTCCCATAAGCTCAAATTTAAGCACCTGCTTAATTGGTTTAAAAAAAAGGAGCAAGAAAAGCCCAGTCCCTACATTTTCGAATGTCTTTTGAAATATCCCGCAACTTTTTCAGGAAGTTTCCTTTCCTTCCTCCCCTGTCCCCCTTTTAATGTTTTAAATGGTTTATGAGGATGCACTTACTAGTCCTGGGCTAAATGGTACCCGTGGGAGGTAGGCTATGGCTGAAATTCTAATCACATTTATAATAAATTGAATGACGTGAGTCTCCCTGCTAATATTTTGACACAAACACATTTTCCTTTGACGAGAATATTGTTTCTAAAAGCTGCGGTTTTCCAATGAAGCTCAGAGGTTACCAGTAGTAAATGACCACTAAATCCTTGACCAAGGTTGACTTTGAAAGGGTCATGCGTTGAAATTTCCTCTTTGACCAGCTGATTCCAGTACTTCGAGAGAGACAGATAAATCCTTTAACGCATGATGGCTAGGAAAAGTGGTCGGAAGGCCCTGGTCATAGTCACATGTTTAGGAATTGCTTGGAATTGATCTGGCAGAAACGGGTGGTTTCTGATAGATTGAATCATATATAGAATGGGAATGTGTGGGTAATTATTACTCTGATAGTTAAAATGCAAACCTATAGGGCAGTGAGACTGGTTTTTGTACAGGGTGCAGAGGGTGCTTCTATCCTGTGCTCTGGATGGTGAGGTGGGGACCAATTTTCACAAATATTCTTTGAGCTCGGGTGGGGGAGGGGAAGTATTAAATGAAAACTTTCTTATTTAGGGACTAATTGATTCAGAAGGCTCTGTTTGGTTTGCCCATAGTGAAAGCAGAATAGCCTCTAATACGATCTTAATTGACTTGATTGGAGCTATTTTCAAGGACTCAGCACTCTTTCCTTTCAATGCTTTGGTTAAAATCCTCCAGTGCTTCTAAAGCCCACTGAGGAGAATAATTTTCATTTTTTTTCATTTGCATTTAGCCCTGGCAATGGGGATGCCACATAACTACTGTATATATGTGAGAGACCACTGGTTCCATGGTGGTTTGGCATCACATAAGCACTTTTAGAGTCTCTTGCTAAGATTTGCTTTGCATGCTAATTACTTTTAATTTATGTCCCTAAGTTTTCATTCCTCTCCATTAAATCAAATCTCACTCCCTGCTTATAGGAGTCTGTTTATATCTCAGGGGTAAAAATATTAGCATATATGAACTTCTGATGGGTCTGTCTGTGAAGGATTATGGGGCAAATCAAGGCATCTTCAGGGTTTTTTTTTTTTTTATTAGCACGGATCTGTCAAAAGCATGTGGGCGGAAGGTATTCATTGAAGCTTTATTCTTTTTTTCTCCTGGGTCTTAAAAATCCTTCTGCATCTAAGAATCACAGGGGCTAGAGTGGACCATTTAGATGTCCCCAAGGACAATTTAGAAAATACTGTCAGTGGTAGTTAATATCCCTCATTCCCCTTGTGTGCTGAGTCACACAAAAAGTAACCTTTCACTTCTCTGGAGGGTGCAGGGACCAAGGTGCAGCCGGCAGATGATGGAAAGTTAACCCTTTATGCACCAAAAGGTAACCTAGGCGACGCCATGTTGTCTTTCCCTGAATAACCGCCTTTTAGCTTTTGGTCTAGTTGAAGATTCATTTGTTTCCATGTCTCAGATTTGCTTTCTGAATATAGTTTATGTGGCAGGAATCACCTTGGACCATAAATAAAATAAAATTTACGGTTCTCAGAGAATCTCAGTTGGTCATTAGCCCATTGGTCTGTCATACACTGGGGTGGAGCGGGGGACAGTGATGGAAAAGACATTTGTGATCTCTGCCCTCCAGGACATTAGTCTAGTGGATCCTATAGTAACACTATCAATAGGGAAATCAGTTCATCGTCACTGCTGAGTTAGTTCAGTATTGTCACTTGTGGATTTTGGATGCTGGAGCTCATGGGCTTAGACTCTCGCCTCAGTTTAGGTCAGGTTTTGAGACCATTTCACATCTCTGATTAAGTCAGGGAACATTCTTGCTCCTTTCCAACCATTCTTCACATAGCAAGCAGGATAATCTTTTATAAACATATATGTCTTCTCTTGAAATCTCTCCACGATTTCCCATCACACTTAAAACGAAGGCCAGACCTTAAATGTCCCCTCAAGGCTCCATACGGCCCCCACCTGCCTGCCTCCTGCGCCTCATCTCAGCCCACTCCTTCCTTTGCCGCCTCACTGCAGCCACAACTTACCTCCTTCCAATCCCTTGACCACATCGAGCTCCTTCGGGCCCCAGAATCCTTACACATGCTGTTGCTTCTTGTCAGAAAATGGTTTCCTCCTATTTGTTACCTGGACAGCTCCTTTTCTTCCTTCAGGTCTTGACTCAGATGTCACCTGCTCATGGAGGTGGTCCCTAGGTGGATGAAAGATGGCTATGAAATCTGTGTCACTTCCTCCCTCACCTTGGGAGGTGGCGTTTCTTTCTCCCGCTCCTGTGATTGCTGTAACCAACAAACGCAGCAGAAGCGATGCTGTGCCAGTTCTGGACCTGGCCTTTGAGAGGACTGGCAGCTTCTCCCTCTTCTCTCTTAGAACACTCGCTCTTGCGATCTAGCTGCCATCTCAGGAAGTCCAAGCTAGCCACATGGAGGGACCATCTGGAGAGAGCCAGGGAGAGGTGCGAGGGCTCCGGGCATCTGAATGAAACCATATTGGATATTCTAGCCCTGGTGGTCATTTGATTGCAGCTGCACGACAGACTCTCAAACAAGGTCGGCAGAAGAACTGCCTGGCCGACCCACAGAACCATGAGCAATAAAAGTGATTGCTGTTGTTCTGAGCCACTAACTTTGGGGGGATGGTTTATTACAGAACAATAGTTGGCTGAAATGCCAACCTATTTGTAAACGGCTCTCACTCTTGTTCTCTGCACTGGACTCTTTGCTTTTCACTTTACAGCGATGCATTTGTTGGTTTATAATCGGTTTAGGATTGTTTCCCCAGTTAGACTGGCGCTCTGTGGTGCAGGCACTGGATTTTTTATTGATCGCTGCACTCTACTGTGTGCACATATGAATACCTGGCACACAGTAAGTACTCAGCCAATGTTTGTTGAATGAGTGAATGAGTTGAAAAGGTTCTAGCATTTATTCGTTTGGGAAAGTTCCCCTCACCCCCATAACAGAGACAAAAATCTGCAAATCTTCATTTCTGGTGGCAGTTCAGAAACCATTTTTGAAAAAAAAATTTTTAGTCTCTATAAATTGTACTTGTTAAATCACAATTCTACTCTGCCATCTACTGCACACCCACCCAATGGATTCTGATGATTCCCTGTCGGCAGGAGCATAAAAAGACTGAGCTTTCGCATGGCGGCCAGGCCCACCTCAGTCTGCAGACCCGGCCTTTGCCATGGCCCTGTTTTTGACTCCCTTACACACACCCCACCATCGTTGCTATTGGACCACGAGGCACATTTCTACTTTCCTGTGGTCACTCTTCGCTAGTCTTACTTACTTCCCTAGCGACCCTTTCCTTCAGGAAGTCTTTGTCAATGGCCTGTGCGTTTAGTGGATGTTCCTCCTTCTTATCTATGAACCAAATCCTTGGGTGAAAGCGGGGGTCAGTCTTGAGACCCGGGAAGGAAATTCAGGGAAAATAGAGCACTGAGCTCAGAGTCTGGGACGTGGCTTCTGGTCCCAACTCTGCCACGGTCAAGTTTGGGGGCTTGTTTGTGCTGCTCCTTCCTATCAGTATAATTAGGAATTTGGGCAAAAGATTGCTCAGGTCTCTTTCAGGTTTTCTGCATTCGAATTCACTTTACAGCGATAGGAAGAACAACCTGCTGATTGATGTGCATTTGGGCCAGAATTTGGCTGACTGTAACATCAGCAATTTTGCATGAACAAAAATTTTAATTTCATTAGTACAGTCAAGTTAATTCTGCTGGGTTGGCAGTGAGTTCTGAGAGGCAGAGTGACCCCCACGGGGGCCAGGAGTCAGGAGGCCTTGCGCTGTCATGCTGCCTGGCTACTGGCTGGACGGTGGACCAGGCCAGAGGGAGGCTGGTGGACGTCTCGGACCTCATCCACTTTGTTTCTAAACTGGGGGTAATAATAATATGTATTTCACTCACTTCGGGGTTGTTTTGAGGGGCTAATGTGTGTAATATGGCATGCTTTGATAGGTCATTATCAAAAAGCTATTGAAACATAATTATTAATGTACCTGTTTATCAAAATAATAAAGCCTCCTTGTATTTACCTTGGGTGCTCTGCCCATTCCAAGTTTCCCGTATCATTTTCCAGTTTCCTTCATTTCTTCTTGGATGGATAAGATGGCAGATGAACTACTAGTAACAACAGCACCCGACATTTAAGGCACTGGCTGTACATTTTTTTTAAAACTCTTTACAACAATCCTCTAAGAGAAGGGTTGTATTAGTCATAATTCTTTTAGTTGTCAGTGATGGAAATCTGATTCAGGCTGATTTAAGTGAAAAAAAAAAAATGAAGTTATCTGACCCATATCCTTGGGTCAGATAACTTGAAAGTCCGTGGGTGACTCCGGCTTCAGGCAAGGCCAGATCAAGGGCTTAACGACCCTTTCACATGTTTTTCTTTGTCTTTCTCATTCTTCTCTCTGCTTTTCTCTGTGTCACGTCATTTTTCTGGTACGCTGCCTCCACATGGTACAAAGATAATCCCAGGGCCAACATAACCAACCTCAGGCCTTACAGCTTGTTATCGCAGATAAAAGAGAAATAGACCTTCTCTTTCTTTCTCAGTGGCCCCATCAGCTCTCCCATAAGGGAGCAGGACTGGATCTGCTTTAGTCCCGTGTTACCCTCAGACCAATCACTTTGTTCAGAGATGTGGAGTGGGTGGCTCTGATTGGCCAATCTGGGTTTCTACGTCTGTTACCGTCAAATCTAGACTCAGGTTTTCCTATAGCTTTTTGGGGCCCATGAAAAGCTTGATTCGCCCAGGCCAAGGTGTGAGTTTCAAATCAGGGTCTGTGAGAGCTGGTAAGGAATCCAGAGGTCATTGAGTCCAACCCAGCCATGGCTGGAGGAGAAAAGTGGCTTGTTTTATTAGGTCACATATGATTTGGTGCCACTCCAAGTCCTTTCCTTTGGCTGTGCCACCTCCCTTGGAAGGATCACATGAGCTCCTCCTGTCAGAGCAATAGAAGGACACTGCCAGAGAGAGGGGCAGAACCTGTGTTCACACGCAGACCACCCCTGAGCAGGGCCTTCATCCTGTCGCTTCTCCCATCTCTACTCCTGCCTCTCTGGGCCACTCTCTGGGTAGTTGAGGTGTTGGCTTCTCAGAGCCCCATTTCAGATAGGGCTGAGATCAGGGGTCCCCTGGGTTTAGCCAGTCCACTGCTTCTTCCTGCACCTCTTTTTCATAGTGGAGGTAGTTTCCGGGACAGAGCGCGGGCAGGAAGGAGGGGCTGCTGAGCCCAGTGGTGAGACTGCCAATGTCCCAAATGCTTCTTCAAAATTTCCCCCTCATCTTGACAGTGCCAGTGCCAAGTTGCGAAGAGTGTGCCAAGGGCACTGGCTGGCTTCACGAAGGCCAAAGCAAGCGGTCATACTCTCGTAGCTGGAAGATGGGAGCTTGTGGGGTACAATACTGGGCTTTTTCTGATTTGGTCTCTTTGTCCGATTCTCCTCTCTTTGTACCCTGAGGAGCTCATTTGCATGTGGTAGCTGGATTCTTCTTACGGCCCTGGTTATCCTTAGTCCCTTGGTCATCACACACTCCTGTGGCGGGTTCCCAGGGAACTGACCTAAGCGTACGACGCATATCCAGGGCAGCGAGTACCCTCCACGTGTGACTATGCTTCCCTCTCCTTAGAGCCACCTATGGCTCTCTGTCGTCTGCAGGAGAGAGCCCAAGCATCATTCATGACCACGAGGATCTGGCTGACCCTTCCAGCATTTGCTTTTGCTCTTCCTGGTCATACACTTCTGCTGTGGATCACTGGACCTCCTACCCCTTCTCATGCTTCTGTGCTACTTTTCACATAGTACCCTCTTTCTGGAACCACTTGCCTCCACTCACCTTCAAGGAAGTAACTTCTATTCATCTGCCTTCAAGATTCAGTTCAAATATCACCTCCACTGTTTAGCCTTCCTGATTTTCCCACAGTAATAGAGACCCCTTCATCTGTGCTCCTGCGGTCCCACCCTCTGAGTCATATAAGTACTAATTATCTCTATATGCCTGCAGAGGTGGCGTCACAAAGGGAAAAGCTTTGTGCTCTGGTCTGACTCTGCCACTGAGCCCAAAGAACCACTAAGTGTCTTAGGATTCCTCTCAGCGTAGAGGTCTTTGCAAAAGTGATCTGATCTTGGGAGCTTCTTCTGTATTTACTCGTAAATAGGCATAATGAACTATTCCAAAATGTTTGGTTGAGGATGCAGTGAATCAGCTTGCTATGTGCTTAGCAGGGTGCGTGGCACTGGTAGTTCTCAATGACTGGTAAGCGTAGTGACATCTTAGAGGCAAAAGGGAACGGAGGGGTCATTCTCATGCCTACAAGAGCCTGATTCCTGTTCACTTATCAGATAGTCATCCAGCTTCTCCTTGAACTCTGCCAGGACTCTGAATGCTGATGGTGCAGAAGTTGGCTAGTACTTAGGCTAAGTTACTGCATATCTACTTGGGGGTCTATTTCAAACTGGCAGTCATGCGTGCGCGCGTGCGTGTGTGCATGTCTCTATATATTTGGTGATGTTTGACCACATGAGATTTCCTAAAAAGTCTAACTCAAAAAGCTGATTTAAGAAATCGCAATGGAAATTATTAACCTCCAAAGCAAAGCTGCGAGTGGCTTGCATTTTTTTAGACCTTTCATTTCTGCCTGGATTCGCATCTGTTTTTTGCTTGCCTCTGCGAGGAGCTCCAGCAGGAACTGTGGCTGCAACTATGTCACGTTGCTGCAACTATGAAGCATATCCTTCCTATGATAGATGACAGAACCTGAGTGACATAACAGTATGGTACATCTACAAGTAGTGATATTTAGTTGGCAGAGAGAAGGCAAACTTTTCAAACTCACGTGGTTTAGAAGGACTCCTGGATTAGGAGCAAAGAATCCTAAGACACTGTGGTTCTTTGGGCTCAATTCTCATCTGTGAAGTGGGAGCGTTGATCACTCAGGGATGGGACTAGAGCAGCTGTCTTTAGTTTTGAAATCTGAGGTATGTTTGGAGTCCCTTTACGATGTTATTTGAAATAAAATATTTCTGTTGCTTAAAAAATTCTTAAACTTTTAAACAAGAGTATCTTGAAGGTCCCTCTAGCTCCCCAAACTATTATGGCTGTAAAATAAAGCTAAGTTATATTCTTATCAACTTTTTAATACATGTTTAGTTTGTAGAAAATTTTCTAAAATGAAACAAAATCACGTTTCAGAAACTTTTTTAAAGATTATTTTTTGTACTCCCTTTCTGATTAGCTTAATTGCAGTGAAAGGCTATTCCTTTTCCTTTTCTTCCCAAATTTTCTCTTCTCCTACTTAACCAGAATCCTGGTAACACTAGGAAAAATTCATAGGAAGATGAATATCGTTCTTTGTCATTCCCTTCTATCCTGTCATCCCGGCCGGTCCTCGGAGAAAGCATGACATAGTTCAAGTATGTATTCGGGAACAAGCATCTCTTTTTTTTGGCAATTTTTTTTCTCCAGGTCTCTCCAGGTGGCCTCATAGAATCATAAAGGTGGAACAGATCTAAAAAATCCTTTTGCCTAAATTCTTCATTTTAAAGATGTGGAAAATGGGACTCTGTGAGGCGGACGATTTGCATTGGAGAAGCTGTAACTCCAGCTCTGGTCTTTTCTAGTTCAGTTCTCTTTCTAATGGATCTAGATAACCTCCGGGCACTTCAGTTTTCTTATTGTAAAATGGGATGATAATAATATTTGCCTCACAGAGTTGTTGCTAGTAATACGTGAGTGTAGCGCCCTTAGAAGACTGCTTGAACCATAGAAAGTTTCTCACATATGGATGCTATTATCGTCATTACTACACTTCCATATTCTGACAGCAGGCTGCCCAAGGTACACGATCTGATGGAAAGCCCTTTTGGGGACCATGCTTCTGTCTTGTATCCCCAAAACAAATTGTTGAAATAACCTGTTCTTTTAACATCCCATTCCCCCAGGCGACTGTTCCCTGCTGGGTGAAATTGGGTGGGCAATTGGTTTTATTCAGATAAATGAATTTCACGTTAATATGTTGGCTGCTTCATGCTGTACTTGCCTGATAGAAACGCTATGTAACTCATTGAAAATGAATGTGCTTCCAGAAAACCTTTAAGGATTGACTTTAATGAAGGTGATTCAGATGGTGTGGCAGGTGAATGTGCAAGTGCTTTTTGAAATCGAACAGGCCTGTCACCTCACCTCGAGGCAGGTACCCTCTGTATTGGAATGTACAGCTGTGCCATCCTCATCACCCTCACTTCAGTTTCTGGAAAGTCTATGGCACCTATGAAATGGGTGAGCATTTAGTATTTAGACACTATTATTTTATTTCTTCATCAAGGTCACATGAATGGAACTTGCCTGATGAAAAATTAGTTCTTACTTTTAATTTTATTCTACTTTTGAGAAGCAGGAAAATATATCTGATGGTTAGAAAAAGCAAGCTGGGATTGCCGCTGAGAGACCCATTACCCGCCAGTGAGGAACACTACCGCTGTGGGGGAAGCTGCACCCTGATTCTCAGGAGCCCTGAGTCTCAGGTTCGAAACGACTCCTTGGAGGGGATGGCGGCTTCATCTGGAAGGGAGTGTGACCACCAGGAGCTCTGCGATGTCAGGGCTGCAGTCAGCTTGAGCTCAGGTCTTTTCTTTTCCTGTCTTTGGTCCTGCTGTTCATCTCCCCCTCCCCATGCCCGGCCCACCCTGCCACAGCGATCTGCTGCGTTGACACTGTGAATGACCCAGGGGGACACTGACAGTGAGCTGCAGCTTTGTGGAGCGGAAACTCTTGCTAGTCTCAGCACCTGCCCACCTGTCACCCAACAGGGACCCCTTGAGGAGCAAGTCGCATTTGCCAGCAGACACTCCTACCTCCTCGTTTTGGTTAATCCACCCCATTGAGGAAGAGAGGGAGGGAGGGAGTGAGGAGGAGGAGGGGGGTGGGAGAGACCCATTCGACCAGGACTTTGTAAGTGCGATGTGTACCTATCAATTGCTTTAATATTTCAAAATGAAACCGGCTTTCCTGTGGCGGGTGAGTGAGCGTTGTAAATGAAAGCTCCAGGCACAAACTCCGCGGAACCTCGGCCACTGCTTGCCCCACCGGCCCTCAGGGAGGACACAGAACCCCCCACCCCCCGCGCCCCCGCCACTTCCCTCGGATTTCTACGCGGTGCCGTTACTCATCTTGTGCGGGCTTCGGGAGCCGTGGACACACTGGGCGGGGGCCCTGGCGTGCGGGTCTCAGGGTCCGAGGCTGGAGCCCGACCGCGCGCCCCGCAGACGGCGGTGCCCGGCGCCCCTCCCCGCGCGCCCGCGGGTGCCAGACCCGCCGCCAGCCCCGCGCCGACCGACGACTTTTCTCAGTTGTCAGTTTTCTCGCTTGTCAGCAGAGCTGCTGCTGGTAAGTGAAAGACAACAGAGAGGGGGCGCGAAGGCAGCCGGGCAGGGGGACTAGGGCGCGCAGAGGGGCAGCCGCGGGGTGCCCGGGGCGACGGGGGCGCGGGGCGGAGCCGGGGGCGCGGCCTCGGGCCAGACCACCCCCCCCACCCCGCCTCCCACCGGCTCCCCCAACCCCCGCCACTTTCTCTCCGCTTCCTTTCCTCCCCATTCAGCCCTCCCTTTCACCTCCAAATCCAGCCTCCGCACTGATCGCTTCTGTGTCTTCGTGAAAAAAAAAATTAATAATACATACATATATACTCGAATAGACACGAGGTGCTTTCTTCTGGAGCAGGGACACAGTCGCTACCCCTGAACCCCAGCCCGGGACCATGGTCGGTCATCATAGCCTCCCAAGGGCCCCCGGGCCCGGGGCCGCCTGCGATCCAAACCCACTTTAAGTGCGGACTTGGTGGGGCACAGACAGGGGAGCGCACCCAGAAAGTGACAGGCAGAGGCGCGCCGCGATCGGCTGGGGCTCGGCGGACCGGCAGGAGGCGGGAGGGTTCAGCCCAAACTCGCTCAGCCTCACTCCCGGTGACAACCTGCAGCTATGGAGTCCCCGACCAAGGAGATTGAAGAATTTGAGAGCAATTCTCTGAAATACCTGCAGCCCGAACAGATCGAGAAAATCTGGCTTCGGCTCCGAGGGCTGTAAGTAAATCTACGTACTTCTTTTGCCCCATTTCCCCTTCCTATCGATATGTCAGCACACAGCCGTGGCCATGGCTGCTCGCCCAGGTCCTTCGTGGCCCTTTAAATGCAGTCCAGAAGTTCCATAACTGCTTCTCTGTTAATTACAGTCACTGCTACCTTCTTTTCAGCAGAGAGACTTGTCTTTCTGAATTAGGATGCCTTGCTATTTCCAAGCCATGCCTTCTTTGGGGGAAGGGGACATGTCCTTAGATTTCGATTGCAGTAGCTCAATAACCACAGAGATGTTTCTGGTCCTTTTTGCTCAGGGAGAAAAGTTTGGGGACTCAGGTCGCAGACTTTTAATTAAAAGAAGAGTATTCTCTCTAAAGTGCTTACAAATACCTTGGCAGGTGGTCCCAGAATTTATCAATAGTTCAAATTCCACATGCATTGTGGCTGCTAAATTCTCTTCTCCATATTCGCAGCCTAGTTCAACTTCTGATATTTTCTTAGGATTCTTTCTGGCAGGGAAATGGTTACTGGAAGGAAGGGCTATTTTGAAGAAAGTGGGGGTCGGAAGCAATATTGGATTTCCTGGCAATCTTTCAACAGTGAAGTAGGGTGTTTGCTTTCAATACGGTGGCCAGGATTCTGAATAGACTGGTGGACAGAGATCTCTGAATTCCGTTCACTTCATTAGGTTCTGTCTGGTTTTGATCACTGAGGAGAGGTGACCTGGAATTATGGGGTATTTTCTGTGGAATAAGTTCATAAACAATGAACTGCTGGTCACCCCGTTGGGAAGCTGTAGTGATGGCTGTATATCTACAGTTTGCTTCTCAGTTGACCAGGCAGGTTCCAAAGACGCCTTGCCTTCCATACCAACCAGAAACTCATTTCATCAAGATATCTAGCATCAAATACCTACTGCTGTTTGAAAGAAAAAGTTTTTTATTTCCAAGGATATTCTCTAGACATTCTAGGCAGTGATGGTGAAACCAGCTCCCTGGCATTTGTTTTGCTGCAGTTAATTGATTTTGGAAGCACGTGCCCATGAACAAAACCCCCCAAAAAACAAATAAAAAAAGGCACTGATCTAAGTTAGCTGTTAGGGGAGGCCACATCCCAATCAGGACATTCAGAGTTGTGAAGGGAAGCAAAGCAGTATGTGTTTCCTCAACGGGTCTTTATTTAAAGTGCAAATTATAAAAGCCTGTCAGTCAATAATCTAAATGAGCTCCCCTGCCATTGATCTAAATGGGAAACCGTGCCCAGTAACAGGATGTTTCAATTGTCTGGCTGCTGGATGCAAGCAGAGGCTGTAACTTGTTCTGAAATCTTGTCTTTCTGGCTGGCAGACTGTCGGGACAGTGGGGCACATGCAACACAGTGCCTCTTTCAGAGTGGTGTTACAATAAGCTAGTGTCATATGTAACGAACATGACATATGATCATGTTTGGCTGGGCACAGAAAGTTTGTTGCATCCACAAAGCCTGGGTCTGAGGTATATAACGTCAAAGCGTTATCCAGCTGGTCTCCTTGCCATCCTGTCTCAGGAAGTGCTTCTCTCTGGCTGCTTTGCAATTTAAACGGACGCCACAGGGCTCCTCTGGCTGGAAAGGAGTGTTTGGGCGAATCACTGAGACTGAGGTGGGATTTTGTAGGATAAAGCATTAACAGCTCACTGTCTTGGAGCTTTCTGTGTTTCCTATCTGTTAGGCTTCTCTCTCCAAGGTGTCGGTGTGTGTGATGCATCCACATCTTCCTTTTCTAGTCTTTCCTATCTATGCAGTGCCTTTGAACTTAAAAGGTGTGGGTTGATTCTTCTCCAAGTGTGGTTCTGAAGTCCTCTCTTTATCCTTCCTACGGAAATGCCCTGCAGAACAGCACTCCTAGGAGATCTGCAGCTTCACCTTCTAATTTGAAAAGGATGTTACTATTGTTATTACAACGTATACTTTTTTACTACTGTTATGGTTCTTACTACCATTTTTTTTTTTAACATGACAGTAGTGCTATAATAAGTTGCTAAAGACTCTGGAAACCAAAGCACATGCTTATTTATACAACTTGGAATAACACTTTTTCAGTTCGCAAAATAGAAACCTTTCGGAGATGGAAGGGTGTGCGACTATTTGTTCACACAACAGACTCTTGGTAAGAAAAGAAGCTGTTCTTTCAACATTTTAGAAAGACCCGGTAGCCACGATTGGATTTTCATATCAATTTATTTCCATGACACCTTCTAGAAAGGGCTTCATCAGTGACCGCAGATAGTTCAGCTTGTTTGAGAAATGTCAGGTTCAGGACTTGATCATCTCGTGCCTGGATTATTTGGTGGTGTCTGTCTTCTCGTCAGTGTCTGTCCTATTTAATCGACTGTTGAAGTTTTCATCTTCTCCATCAGTATGTAAGTCCCTCAAAGACAGACATTTGTATGTCTTGCTTACCGCTGTACTTCTGGCACCTAGAACGGGGTTTAGCACATAGTAGGTGCTCTAGCTCTATGTATAGATGATGAAAGAAGCATAAAGACTCAAGTATGAACTTTTTAATATCCAAAATAGAGATAAATATATATTTGGATCAGCTTATAGGCCATGTCACCTAGCAACACGATATTCCATGAGCTAGAGAGGAGGAATGTTCTATTGACATCATTATCCAGTTCGGGCACAGAAGTCTAAACCGAGGTAGGACTGGGCAAGAATGTGGCAAAGCTGCGACCCGGGGCTGAGTGCCACCCTGCGTTTGCCCTGGTTTTCTCTTTCCTCCTCTGAGGTCTCCCCTTTGCTGCACTGGCCAGGAGTGGTCCTCGCGAATAGCAGGAAGGTTGCTGAGGTTGTCATCTGTCCAGAATGTACAGTGTGAGAGAATATAGGGGTGAGCTTCTCTACGCCACATCTCCCATCCATCCGCTTTCCATGCCTTCTCGTTCTTTCTTTCCTTCTCACCATCTGAATACTAGATATTTCATTTATTATGTGTACTGTCTTTGTCCTCTGACTAGGATATACACTCCCTGAGGATGGAGGTTTTCTCGTCTGCCTGGGTCACTGGCTGTCCCCAGTGCTTACGATACTGCCTGGTATACAGTTAATTATCGATAAGTATTTGAAACCCAGGGCTGTTTCACATGTTCTCTAGGACAGGCTTAGGGAAAACTCTTAACCTTGTCTCGTAGCATCTTCGACATGCTAATAGTGCATCGAATATCGGAGATGTGAATTTCCAACACTGTCTACCCCAGCTGAGATCACAAAACCCTGTAACGCTTAGGCATTTACCGTAATGATGACGACTCCCGTTTCCCTTGAGCGAGGTGCTACCCACCAGCCTGCGATTCCAGGGCTGTGGTGTTCCTCGGCTTCCGCCTGCACCTGCCACCCGCTCACACAAGCGCTCACGTTACGCTGATGAGAAGGGAGCAGATACCACGCCCGAGCTTTCCTAAGTACAGCTGTCAGAGGGGTGCCGTCCTCTTACACTTCTAGGAGGAGCCTCTCTTTTGCTGTTCCGTACACCTCAGTTGCCCTGCTCATGCTGTTGTCATCCCTCTTTCCCGTGTAGGAGTGGGTGGAATATTTAAGGGCCCCTCCCAGAGGCTGTTTTCTTAGGGACTCTTCCAATCACAGAAGATACGACTGTGGCTGTACTTTATTCCTCTGGTGATATGGGGAGACTTGTGCTGCATGGGTTGGAATCATGACTTGTACCTTGGGTCCCAACCAAGAGTTTTTCTATTGCCAGATTTCTATATAATGACAAAAAAGTATTTCGATATATATATTTTTTAAATTGAAAACAAGAGAACAGATTTTATTTATTCCTTGGCATATATTGTCACAATTGTAATTCAGCTATCATGTATTCATTTTGCCCAACTATGAGGTAGTCAGTATAATACATTTTTTTTTTTTTTTTTAGACAAGGCAACCCTTGGTTGACCTCACAGATTGTAAGGACCTTGTCAGCTTATAATTCCTTATTTTTTATTTTTCACACCTACAGCACCTGGTCTTCCTAGGTGGTCTCCTATCCAAGTGCTAACCAGGCCTGACCCTGCTTAGCTGCCAAGATCAGACAGGATCGGGCTTGTTCAGGGTGGCCTGGCCGTAGACAGTATAATACATTTTATGCTTATGCGACATTCTTTATGAAGATGATGATGTTTTTTTCCTATTATCTAAAGTAATATCATGAATATAAAGGGAGGTAAACAGTTATTAGAGCAACAGACAGGCACTGTTGTTTTTGTCAATCCAGCAAGCTTTCCCGAACCCCACGTTATGGTAACAGACCCTGCCCCCCCGGCCACCCACTGCTCCCTGCCCTAGGGATGGGCTCAAGATCCAGGACTGGCCAATCATCCAGTTTCACCTTACTGGTCACAGTGGTCGGTTTCAAGAGTGGCACAGAACCCAGGAGGCACAGCGAGCCACAGAGACTGCTCTGTCAGCTGGGGAAGACGGCTGCTTTGGCTTCTTCTAGGCCTCCCTGGGAGCTGCTACTGGCTCCATTTCCCACTTCTCGGAGAAGACCTTCCTACAGGAGGACACAGTGAGGCCAACATTCAAAGAGGAGCAGAGGGCAGAAGAGGGAGCAGATATCCCAGGGTCCGCTCGCAGAGGCCCAGCCAGTCGGGCTCTGTTTCCGTTTGGGTTGCTTCGAGTTTGCTTCCTCTGAAAAGAGTCTTCACTAATACGCGCAGAAGTACAGAGAACTTAAATGACTCTCCCAAAGAACACAGCAAAGACAGGGGTGAGGGGAGCCATGGGCAAAGAAGCCTGGATCTTTGGTTTCCTATGTCTTATTTAATGAGACCTTGTGTTTTCTTTCGACTCATTTGAAGTTTTTAATAGTGTTATCAGTATTCAAGCAATGTGAGTTTACTCGGTGAACATCTGTTGAGTGTCTCTGATAAGCTTGGTGCTTTGGTAAGCTGTGGGTACACAAAAGTAGATGAGATACTTACCTGCCCCTTCAGCAGTCTCCACGAATAGTGGAAGTGGCGACCATAGTTACAGAGGGATGCATGAGAGTTACCTCAGGCTGGGAGGACCAGAGAGGGTCGCCCATGAGCAGAGAGCTGTGGATTTATTCTGGCAGAACCTTTAGAGTCACAAGGAGGAAACTTGCACAGATTCCTTTCATTCATGTCAGCCTTTTGCGAGGAAAACAAGGACTCATCCAGTTAGCCCAGAATAAATCAGCCCAGAATTCCGAGCTGTCTTTATAGACAACTGCAAAGCTGCTTCTACTTACTAGGATAGAGCCTGAGTGCCAGCACCCTTTTTTGAGCTCACCTCATTGATAGTTCCCAAAGGAGAGGGTGTGGTTCGGTCTATTTGCTATCAGTCAGCATGGAAACGTTGGACAGAAACCTCCCAGGTTACTCAGGACGTGGCCCCTGGCTTGGTCCCTGGTCCAAGTAGCAGGATTTCTTCCCCTACAGCTCAATCCCAAGAGCCTTAGCTACTTTCCTTAAAAGGGAGCTGTGTGATAACCTCATGCGGCTCATCTGGTGCAGTACTGAAGGACAGGCCGAAGTTCGTGAATGGAGTATGTGTAAAGATACAGAGGCATGGGGGCCCTCGGCCCGTCGAGGAGGAGTGACAGATGATGTTGGGAAGGAAGTCATGGGCCAGGTGGTGATACCTGGAATTTAAAAAAATTTGCTTTTTGTTTTTCTCAAAATTATACACATGCTTATAGTTTAAGGAGGCAAGTATTTGAATATATTTTATTGCATTACACAAAATAGTGTTATTATGTTCAAGGCACTTTCAGAGTTTTTTTTTTTTGGTAATTTAAGGAGTTTGTATTTTGTTCCTTAAATTGTAAGGAGTGATTAAAAACTTTAAGCTGGAGAGTAACAAAATGAGATTTGAATTTTAGGGTGGCTATTCTGGAAGAAGCATGCAAGACAGAGATTGGAGATGATACTTGAGGCTCGGAGACCAGTTGGAAAAATTGCCCGAATTGGGGTAGTGCCGCTGACGATGAAAGAACAGGGTGCAGATTTGATGTGAGAACTGACAGAACTTAGTTTTGGAGCGGAGAGAGAGGAAGAGAAGGAGAAAGCTTCCAAGTTGGTTTTGGCCTGGATGTCAGTGTGTTTGGTGCCTTCTGCCTTGTCAGGGACCGTGGAAGGAAGAGCAGGCTTCGATAGAGCAGACTGATAAACCTGAGTTTAGACGCGTTGAACTGGAGTAGCCTCTGGAATGTGAAGTAGCTTTTGGTTCTAGCATTCTGGATTCATGGAGAGACCTTTGGCCTGGAGTGGGGAGTCGTGGTTCTGAGTTAAAGCCTTGTGAGCAGACACCTAGGGAAGAGGGGCTTGACCTGAATCTCACTAATAAAGCAATTCCAAAAGAATAATTTAAACGATTATTGTTTATTTTCTTCAGATGACATATTTTAGTGTATTAATTGGTCCTTCCAGTCTCCCATTTAGTTGGACATGTCAGGTGGTTCAGCATATTTTTATTGGGCTCCAGTTATGTACCAGATACTACGAGCTTCGAAGAGATATGAAATGTCAGAAGAAAAGCTCTGCTCTCAAGAAACTTTGACTCTAGTCATGGAGACAAGATAATTTTATACACGTGCAAAAAATTAGCACCAATAAGAGACAGAGCAATAATTAATTGCCAAATAAGTGATATTGACACTATCTCCTAGGGATCAGAGAAGGCAGAAATTTACATTTGAGGTATTATTTTTGAGTCTGTCTTTCTCAAATAAAGGTCAATTAAGTTTCCCTAAAATTTGTTCTTAATGTATATCAAAGGAGAGGAAGAAGGGAATATCAAAAAGGGTCAGTAGGTTCTTATGTTTAGAATGGAATTTTCTTTACTTGAATGCAGTGTATTAGTACATCGTTACTTGCTGATCATAATGTGGCCTCTGTAGTTGGGGAAGCAGCCCCAAGCAGAGAGATTTCTGCATTTCTAGAAATCTCAGTTTTCTGTCTCTAATTTTCTTTGGCTCATAGAAAACTACTTTCCTTGGTCCCAGTTTCCTCATAGGGAGGGAACGTGCTTACGTGACCTACTTCACGGGTCTTTGAGAAACAGCTGAGAAAAATAATTGTTAAAACAAGGCACATAAAATCATCTGTAACGGCTTTGAGAATGAACATCACAATTTCCTATTTGTAATAAAAAGTGAATTCAACGAGTGAAACACTCTATTTCTAGAGAAAGTATACTGAGTCCATGTAAAGCATTGGTATTTTTCAGGCGTATTGGAGTGTACTCTTTATTAAAAGACCTTTTGACAGCTCTTATTAAACAAAATAAACAAGTATTCATGAGTGTAAGAAAAATCTAGATGTTTCTAGGTCACGAAATCATGAAAAAGCTTAAAAGAATAATCAAAAAGACAATTTGTGATTCTAGCTAATGAGTTTTATTTATATATTTGAATGAGTATACACACATCTAACATGCAGGAGACTCATCTATTACTCATTCACTCAGCAAACATTTTCTCTAGCACTTACCATGTGGCAGGCACTGTGTGAGGCACCAGGGATACGGTGGGAGATAAGACAGAGGCTCCCTCCCTTAAGAGCGTTCAGTCTATGTTAATGGCAAATATTAAACGTGTGATTTCGTAAATAATTATTCACAGTGATGAGTGCTGCTTGGAAGTACAAGGCTCTGTGAAAACATAAGAGAGGCTACAAACCTGGTCCATGAATCAAGGAAGGCTTCACTGAAGAAGTGAGATTTCAGCGGAGATATATGGAATAAGTAGGTATTAGGTAAGAAAAGAGCTGAGGACGAGTGTTCGAAGGCATTCAAGGCCTGGGAAAAACACCATGTGCAAAGAGGCAAAGAAACATGGCAGCTCTGAGAAAACAGAAGAAGGCCAGGTGCCTGCAGTGTAGTAGGCACTGTGGAGACAGGAGGCTTAAGACACAGCAGGTGAAGAGCAGCTCTCGCCTCATCTTTTAGGGACCTTAGCAATGGGAAGCCATGTGAGTCTGTAGAGATGGATTCGAGAGCTTTTCAAGAGGTAGACTCAACAGAGCTTGGACATGGGGGATGAGGAAGAAAGCGGAAGCTAGGACAACTTCCAGGTTTTCAGCTTGAGTCCCAAGGCGCTATTTATTTAGATCAGGTTCACTGAGAGGGTAACAAGTTTGAGGTTTGGTTGTGGGTAGGAGCAGAATGATGGAGAGTGGGGATCGTGAGTTCAGTTTTGGACATATTGAATACCAGGGCCTATAAGACGTCCCTGAGGAGATGTGGTGAAGGCATGAGCACTTAGATAAGTGGCCTTGGAGATGAAAGGAAAGGTCTGGATTAGAGATGTAATGTACAGCCCAACAAAGAAGAAAAATTATATATATATGTAAAATATATTCATAGTGCATATATGTATATATGAGTGTGTACATGTGTATATGCTAAGTTCATATTCCTGTAAGTTTTACAAGTAGAGAAAACATAGTTTAGTGTGACCCCCTAAATAGTTTGAGAGAAGGCTGTCAGTTCATGTCTATTTCTCATTGGCATTTACTTATTCAACATATGGGAAAGACCAGCTAGCAATCAATATACATAGCTTTGCTAGGAACCCTTTCATTGACTACTTCGTGTCATGCCCAGCAAAGGACTTATAGCAGAAACAGAAACCTGGGGAGTAGGCAGGATCATTTCCAATATTCAAAGGGCAGAAAGAGAACATGACCCGGGAAGCTAAATGGGATGAGGCTGTCATCGTGGACCTTCTGGGGACTGGGCACGAGCCAGGCAGTGAGACCCGAAGCTGGGGCCTAGTGCACTTCAGAGGAGCCTGGTGAAGCCTGGCTGGCAGGAGGCTCCGTGGACTCAACAGGGGGCTATCCTGGTGTCTAGGCTCCGTCAGTGGACACAGCCTCCTGCTGCCCTTCAATGGACACACTGTCTCTTGTCCCTGCCATGGCGTTGCCTGCCCACACCACCTCTGCCTCATTTGTGGCCCTTTGCTGGCTCTCTAAGACCTTCCAGAAATGGCCCTCCCTGCCTCCGTTTCCACTCTCTTCCGAGGGCCTATTACAGGGACCCGATATTCCATATTCTGCTGAAATAGATTTCCTTTCCCATGGGCCACCAGAAGAGTGAAAATTTAGACATTTGCCATGAGAGTGCATTGAGCGTTTTGGCTGAAAGTCACTATTGAACATCCAAAGAACATTCTATTCTGTTGACCCAGAGTCCAAACAACCGAAATGCTTAAATAACCAAGACTTTTTCTACACTCTAGAGACAAACTGAGTAAGTCGGCAATGAAAGATTAATCCTTGAAAACTACTTCCTGATTTTAGGAATAGTTCAAGTTCAGACTGACTCACCTCCTCCTTTTTTTTCCTCTACCTCTCTGATTTTTGTCCCAGGATGACTCTGAGGGGTCTTACACTACGTTTTAATTGAAACCCCCAAAGCGTGTTGCATTCAGTATCCTATTTTAGGGGGCTGTTACTAGGAAGTTCTGCTGGCTATGAGGAACTGTAAACACTTCTGCGAAGAGGGCCCCGTGTAGCTCATCTGTGAACTATTAGGATTAATTATCACAAATCAGGTTTCACAGATGTTGTTTAGAACTGCCGTTCTTTCTATAAAACCACTGATTGAAATTAGCCATTGTTAAAAAAAAAAAAAGAATTGTTCAAAGCACCCTTTCTGGGCGTGTTGGCATCGTTTCAGTGAAGGTAACTGTAGCGAAGAAGTTGGTTCGAATGCTCAACTGATTTTAGTTGAGATTCGAGCTCAAAACGAAGTTTTCATTGTTCTGTATTTTGGACAATGGCCTCATTTTTTGCTGTATTTAAATTGTTGAGATTTTCAGCGTCTGTGTCCAGAGACGAGCCTTCTGTAGATGCTGCTGCTGTGAGACAGGGGTCCAGAAGCAACAGGAGGGAGTCCTGCTCCCAAGCTGTCGGGGTGACTCAAAGTCACCACCTGGAATTATAAATGGTCTGTAACTGCTTCCTGCCAGGAGTAGGTTTTTTAAATTACATTTTTTGGGGTAACATTGGTTAATCACATTACATAAGTTCCGGGAGTACAATTTAAGAATCCAACATCCGTATGTTCCATGTGTGCCCACCACCCTTGCGACACCAAGTATTTGAGCCCCTTTACCTTCTTCATGCTCTTCCCACCCCGTCCCCTCTGGTGACCACCATACTGTCGTCTGTGTCTATGAGTTCGTTCCTTTATCGCTTTCTGTTTTACATCCCACATGTGAGTGCGGTCAGCTGGTTCTTGGTGAGAGCTGAGAAGAAGGATGTAAGAGAGGAGAGAGGGAAGGGATCCTTCTGGAGTAGACAAAAAAGGCTTAGAAAAATTAGACTAGTTGCTGAAGTTCAACTTGGCAGAAGATGTAGGTTTTGTTCTGGTTAAATCCACATGGGGAAAAATAAGAGAATTCATGGAAGCAACTCCCTGGATAATTGAATTAAAAAACCCTGCCCTTCCCCGAAGTCCAAAGATAAATCTGCGAAGAGAGATTTTTGTCTTCATCCTTTGGATTTTCTCCACTTTGGATGTGTTGTCACAGATATGAAAAAACATTTCTGTTTTCAGCCTTTCTTATTGATATTTATCTAACTAGGAGCCAGGCACCCAGGAAGGAGGTCACGAAAATCTCTTCCATTCCCACCCACACAGTTTTGCTGTACTTACAACACAGCGAGTGGTTGTATTTATGTGAATAGAGGGATAAATCATTTATGCAAAGAAGTACTACTTGGACTTCTACAAGTGTGACATTTACTTTCTGTTTTCTTTCCCTAAAAACCTTGCCATATTTTCCCACTGCGGCCACTGATTAGCTCACTGCCCAACTTTAGGCAATAAATTTTGGTCTGCTCAAAAAATTTCGCTTTCTAGAGGAAGAGTTCACTTGCTTTGGGGGGGTGGGTCCCATTTTGGGGCCTGTTAGACAGTAATCTGAGTGCTGGAATTTTTAACCCATGCCCAGGGGAGAAGCAGGCATGAACGAGAGATTTGGGTTTCTGTGTCTAGCCAGCTGTCTGCGACAGATGAGGGGTCTGGGAAGGGGAAGGGGAGCAGCGAAGAGTCAGACCCCAGGGCATCGTGTGCATTGGCTGTGTGAGTTGGTGCCCTTCCAGGTGGGGTTTCCTGTGGGGGTGTTTAGTTTCGATTAAACCTTCTCCTTAAAGGTTTCTTCGCCTCCCATTGCTCAGCCAGCACTAGACAGAAACACATTTGCTTCTAGGAGTGAGTTAAAAATTGATCGTCTTATTTATTTAATTTTTGGATTAGCTTTCTCTTCGTCTTCAGATTCACCGCCCTCACCCCCAAATGTCACTGTCAAAGGCTCCCTTAATTTGAATTTGACCTCATCACTTTTGGGTAAACATATGGGAGTTTCGTGCTCTGAGAGTTGCTGACCCTGAATATGATCATCCTTTCCTAAGTGGCAAGATGAAAGGGTATGTGTCTCTCGGACAGTTTTTTTTTTCCCAACAGAAAACCTCGCAGGAAAATTCTTTAGAAAATTTAAACAACAAAAAAAATTCTTTCCTAACTATTTGGTTATTTGAGGTGAAAGTGAATTTATGTCATTTCATTTTTTTTTTTTTTTTTTTTTTGTCTTTTTTCTTGCCTCGGATCTTTGGCCAAGCGGGAGAATGTAATCATTGCCCACATGGATTTTTCATTCTATAGCTCGTCAGTTAAGAAATTCTTGAACAGGTAAGAGAAGACAGGCTCTCTTTTCTCTAATATCTTCTCTTTCTCACCGTAGATAGTCTGCTGGAAGGTGCCTGGCGACTGCAATTTATATATATTTTCTCTCTGGCATTCACTTGTTCAAAATACGGGAATGGCCATCGAGCAGTCGATATACACAGCTTTGCAACTCTAGGTTTTAACGTACACAGCATGGAAATGTAATCACTGGTAGAAATGAAAGAAATATGCAAAGACCTTCCATTCTCAGCCACACGTAGAGTAGTTCATATACATGGCTTAAGACAGAATTAGGAGAGGCTTCTACGGATATCCGCTTCTGTACAGTCTGCACTTCAAATGCCAATGAAAAGCGAAACCAGAGGATCAGATGATCATTCGGATCCTCTCATTCCACGAGTATTTGTGGCATTTTTAACTCAGTCCACTTTCCCATGAGTGAACTGCATGCGATCTGAACTTCCGTGAACATGTCAACTCCATGAGTCTCACCATGCTCTTTGTCTCCTTGAGTCTGTCCTCCCATCACCTCTCCCTTGAGAGAACTGAGGGCTGAGAACCAGAATTTCTACAGCTCTCTGTGCATCTGCAGCAGTAGTGACCTCAGCAAGGAAGGAGGGAGCTGGGCCCCGACGGCATCTGGAGCAGAGTGAGTCATCGTTGCACAGAAACCCCGGAGTACACTGAAGGCAGAGTGGGAATTCTCACTGCGCCTGTGTGTAGTTGTTACTCACTCAGCTTCCCATACCAGAGAACGTTCTTGTGCCCAACTGGGAGGTATCTTGCTGTCAACTTAGAAACTGAACACAAGTGTCGGTTTCTCTAAGCCAGCTCGTTTGAATATTAAGCCTATTTATAAACCTTATTATTGCAGGACCCATATGGCTCTTACTCAAAGATACTCACTTTAAAAAAGTGAAAGACTGCCAGACGCTTCGTAATTTAGCATCAGTGCATAACTGACTCTCCGGCTATCAGGAGTGATTCCCAAATCATCTGTTTGACTTTGGAGTATGCGAAACTTACATTTGATTGTTGGCGTGCCTGGCGCTCTGAGAACTCGGGGGCATCGACAAGCTAATGTAGCCCCTTAGAAGCATCCTTCCTCCCACCTCACTGTTGTTTTTTTGCTGTTTCCTTGCTGTCTCTACTCCGGGCAGGTTCAGGTTTACTATGGGCAGAATCGCCCTCTATGCTTACTTAGTTTCATCCTTTCTCTCCCTGTTTGGGGCCAGGACAGGTAAAATGAAGTTCAGGCTCCAGAAGTCTCTGCTGGATGACACAGCCATGGAGAACTTGGGAGAATCTTTTTAAATGTTGGGGGAGGGTCAGTGCCCTTTGCTCTTTGATGATGCTCTGATCTCACTATCCACTTAGAATGTGATCAGCTTGATGTGGATGGGCTGCAGCCTTTAAGGGCTGATTTTCGAGCTCATCCCTTCCCCTGCTCTGTACACACATACACACACACATCACACACACACACACCCCATTTGATACTTCATGGAAAAGCCACAGTTCCCTAGAAACATTCCAGACTTAAACAGACTTTGATTTTCGGTGAAGACCAGGAGTCTTTTAATTTGCTGTTGAGATGGATATGGGTCAGTCAGTAATTCTCGCGATAGCACGTGATGTCTCTGCATGGAGTTATGACTTTTAGAGAATGTAAGCGACTCACAGAGCTTCAGTTTTTAGAGAATTATTGATAAACAGGATCTTTGCTAAAAGATAATTTTAGGTATTTCTAGGGAGTAGTATTGTGTCCATTTATATATAAATACCCAGTTTTACCTTTTCCACCCCCATCTTCGGAACGATGGCCTAACTTGTCAAATTAGAGGTAAAATGTTAAATTAGAAAATGTCAAATTAGAGGGAAGCGTGCAGTTCTGCTGACCCCGCTGGGACCACGGGCAGGCGGGCGTCTCCGAGTGCGCAGCCCGCAGGGTCCCCTGACCATGGGGGGACAGGCACTGGGCAGGGTTTCAGTTCCTCCTCTCAGCAGGACTGAGATTAGCACCTGCTTTCTTTGTGGTTCGAGTGTTCTAAGCGAAAGGGAATTGGGAGTCTTCAGTATTCCACTTTAGAACACATTCTTCAACCTTTTTTTCTTCACTTTTTTTAATCAATGAAAGACTATATTTTCCCCCAAAACAAAACTTGGAAACCTCTTGAATTACAATACCATTACTATTTATTCAATACTATTGTTATTAATAGAGTGGCCGACTTTTTCAGACATTACCTGGATACCCCGCGTTGTGCTAAATGTAAATCATTAGGTCCATTTTTTGCATTCGGCTCTCACATCACTTTGTGGAGCAGGTATTAATTACCTAGATTTTACAGTTGAAGAGACTGGTGGTTGGGAAAGTGATGAAGGTTACTAAAGTTCACACAGCTTATTGGATGCAATAAGTTGGAGAAAGCATTTGAGCTCAGGCAAGTGATCGTAAAGCATTATGGTATAATGCTTTAAAAAAACTGAAAAACGAACAGTGCTGTGTGTGTATCTGTGTGTATGTGTGTGTGTGTGTGTGTGTGTGTGCGCGCGCACATGCATACACCTGTGTCTGTGAAGGGCAGAGAGCGTTCTGGGGAACAGTTTAAAAAGCACTGCTTTAGGCCCCCATGGATGCAGCGTCCTTAGCCTGGCCTCGTAGGGATGGATGACTTGCCATCTCCCACACTGCCAGCTTTGCCTGATCCCAGAGCTCAATAGCTCCTGTTTATTCTCTGCTTTCTACACCAGCTCCAACCAGCTATGTGAATCTCCAGATTAGCGGTGTATTGTTTCAAGTTTCAAAAATTAGAAATGTAAAGTAAGTTCGAAACACAAAAACAGAACATTTAAAAACAGTCTCTTGGTCTCGCAGGTTATGAATCAGGGATAAATTCCGTTGACGTTCTTAAAAACAAAAGGCCAAAAATAAACTGGGTTCTTTTCCAGCTCATTTCCTGTGTTTGGATGGAAAGAACCCAGTGTGTTCTATTGTTGTTGGTTTTGTTTGTTTTTGTCTAGTGTCTAAGTTTCCTCCTGGCACCCTTTGACTTTGCCTAATTTCCTTAATTTGCTTTGAGAGTTTCAGAGTTTGCTTTCTGTCTCACCTACTTTAAGATTCTGTATCCTTAGGCAAATGACTTAACCTCTCTGAGCCTCACTTCCATTGAGTATAAAGTGAGGTGAACCTCCCAGGATCTGTAGGAGGTCAAAGTAGATTATTATATAACGGGCATGGAACAGAGGAGGTGCTCAACAGTTGTGAGCACCCCCTGCTTCTCTCATTATCTTCCTGTATAGATCACCACGGTAGATGTACATGTCCTCACTGCTCGTGGGAAACTATCACCAAACAGAGGGGAAATGAGCAGGAGAAAAGAAAAGCAAGTTTTGGATCAGTTTCTCGATAAATTCATTCATTCCACAGCAATGTAATGAACAGCTGCGTTTGCCAGGTGTCGCGTTAGACATAAGAGAAGCACTAGCAGGTAGTGGACAAGCCATCATTCCTGCCCTCAGCGGAACAGGTCATAACCGTCTGGAGTGACAAATGCAATGATGCGGGTGGGCTCTGGCCACTGTGGGGCGCACGAAAGGGAAGTTACCCAGTTTAGGAGGCCCTAGAAGGTTTCCAGGAGGGATATCTGAGCTGACAGCGGAGAGATGAGTCGGGCTCAGTCAGGCCTCACGAATCTTGCTCAGACAAGATGATGCGTGAGTCGAGTCACAAGATCTTGAGCAGGACGATTTCCTTGGATCTGTGTTTTCTATTGTGCTTCTGGTGCTGACCTTCCCATTCCAGTGTAAGAGGACACTATTTGGATTGGGCCTGTCTTGATTTTGGGACTATTTATGTCTAAATGGGATAAGATGGGAAGCGAGAACTTTAGGACCTGTGAGGCTGAGAACACATCTATGAGGGTAGGGATGGTTGGGAAGGTGAGCCGGACCGAACAATCAGATTTTTGGTCTCTCTTTCTTTGGATCTACCAAATATACAACACATATTTTGATAGGCGTGAGTGGCAGGCGCACATGATTCATTTATTTTGCCAGCAGACATTTGTCGTGTGCTGACCATGTATGAGCTGTTGAGATAGATATAGAGGTCCAAACACTAGGACCCCTGACCTCAAGAAGCTCAAAACAAGGGACGAAGGGACCTAAAATTTTTAAAATGCCCCTTTCATGGCATGCACGATACCTGGCAAATTCATTCAGCAGATTATGTCCTCTGAGATTATTCTTTACATTTCATAGCTGTGGAAAATAAAACTTGATTTAGCATAGAGCTTGCCTGAGGTCTCACAGCTAGAGAGAAGAGGGAGTTGGGTTTTGAACCAGGCCTGTCACATTCCAGAGCTCTATTGTCTTTCTGGGTAAGCAGAGATGAGATAAGACAATACAAGAAGTGACCCCTTTCCCCAGGTGTCATCTTTAAAAAAAAAAGGACGCTATTACTTTTTTCGACTTTGTCCTCAACACTTTTCAGCCATGTTACCTGCTGCCTCCTTCTCTGTGTGGCCGGGCTGGGCTGAGCTGGCCTGGGCTGCTGGTCTGAGACTCTGAGGCACGCCCTCCTCACTGGCCCGCCTCACACGGACATATTTCTTCTCCTTGAAATCCCACCCATCAATCAAGAGCACCTCTTTCACGAAGCTGCCCGAGCTTCTCCTTGTATTGGTTGTCATAATAAAATAACACTCGAGGCACATGTCTGAACTTCCTTTTTTTAGAATTCACATTCTTTCAGAGAGTGGATCTTAATGTTATTATGAGGATTAGTGATGTATGTCGAACGCTTCTTACTAGTAGTGCTGAAAATGGAAGAAGCCATTCTTAGTTTTGTTCATCTTTGATGTTTTTTTTTAACGCTCCCAGCAGTATGTATGGTCCTTGACAAATGCTGGGAGAAGTCTGTGGAAGCCAATAGCGAAAGTCTCCTCCTTCTGGCTTCCGGAGATACCGTCTGCTGATAGAACTAGTTGGGCCACTGGACAGAAGCCAGGGGCCTCCGTCCAGTCCTCCTGCCCCTCGCTTTGGGCCTCGCACACTCTCACCGGGTTATTTCCTGGTCCTGCCAGAGGCTCCTTAGCCCGGTGTGTTAGATGGCGGGGCCAACACGGGCACACCCACAGCCCCCCGTGCTCTGTGCCCGTAGATGTAACCTGTGCCTTTGGCTGCCGCCGGGAGAGTGTGAGTTGTCACTGGCGACAGGGTCCAGTGCACATGCATGCCCGCTTTTGGAGGGAGTGCGAGGCCCTGTTTTAGGCTCTGGGATACAGTGGGGATGCATACAAAGAACTGCCTCTGGGGAGCGGACATTCCGGTGGGTGACCTCATTTATTTTTCACCACAAGCTCCTGAGAGAGGTGTTCTGATTATTCCCGCTTTACAGCCAACACACTCAGTTAGCTGACCATCCTCCCTGTTTATGTAATTCATACGTGTAAATATCTCCATATAGTCATATAGTTCTATATATGTGTATATCTACATGTGTGACTGTGTATATACAGGTAAATATTTTGTTTTTTTTTTTCTAATTATATTCATAGTGCTTATTATATAAAGAAAATTTGGAAAATCCATAGAAGTGAAAATAGAAGAAATGATCCATTAACCCATTAGCCTGGGATCATGGCTGTCATGCTGGTGCGTCTCCTTTCGGTTAAGTAGATATCAGTACATATCCAGTCGAGACCACACTGTTGGTTATGGGTTGCTTGCTGCTTTCTGCACTTAACACGTAGTGCTGCCACGAATGTCTTCATTTGAGCAAAATGTCACAGGCCATCAGGATTCTGCATTTGAAACATCTGTGCCTTTAAAAAAAAAAACAACAGGTGACATACGACTCTTTTCGCAAGTCAGTGGCTTGGCTTCCTAGGTGCAGTGACTGTAATGGGGACGTAGATGTGGAACTAAGGGCGAGCGGGAAGCATTGCCCTTCCCGGAGATGCTACCAGGAGGTCCGTCTTCCTCTAATCCCTCCCCTATTAAAACTCCGCTGACCATCTTCAGAGTCTGACACCAACGTGAAAAGCATTGGGATATCGGGGGAAATAAACGTTCGTGGTCATTCTCCCTTGGATTGTTACTATGATGGGACCTCCGTGGGATAGCCAGAACAGATGTTCTCCCTGTGAAAGACTAAGAAGCCCTAACCCCAGTAGATTTGCCCCAGGCTAAGTGAGGACTGAGGTGGGCAGAACTCCCTGCGCTTCTGCTTCCTGAGAAGTGTCCCCCGAGCCCGCAGCCGAGCCCTTAGCACGTTCCCAATGCTGCGCTCACCACTTTTGCTTCTAGACTTTGTGATTGTCCGGTTCCTCACGTCTTCCTTTTCTGAAGACTTATGTCTGATCGTTTGGTTTTAGCTGCATGATTACACATTTATATTTTAAAAGGCACATCTTTAAAGGGACTTCAGTGGTAGACGATGGGGGTTGCAGTACAAATAGCCAATGGTTATTGACCCTTTACCATATGCCAGACAAAAAGAATGCTGTGCAGCCTCTGTCAGCACACCCTGTGGATCTGGTAAAGGAGGGGCTGAGATTTGAACCTGGTTCTTACTGTCTTTAAGTCCTGATCTCAACCAAGAGGCTCCAGTGCCCTCAGAGGGGGAAGGGAAGAACATAGGGGGCAGAGCCATCGAGCTCTTGGATTGCTATTTGTAACTGTTAATGGCCATAGGCATCTGACCAAAGCTTTTAACTGGGTTTTGAGACCCACAAGCCTCACAGAGAGAACCTTCTACAAAGTTTTCCCTCCGTGTTCATCCCTGCTGAAGCTCCTTTTCTAACTCACTGCCTGCCGCAAACCCTTTCCTGATATGTGTTTATGCTTCTTTTCCTACAGGAGGAAATATAAGAAAACATCTCAGAGGTAAGAGTGTCTTTCTGGGAAAGGAAAGCTGATTGGTGGAGTCATTTGTGGCACAGCTCTTCACAAATCTGGCTCATGGTAGACGCTCATTTGTAATAAACAGTCTCTTGGTTCCTCCTCGGTGCGTTGCCTGCTTTATCTTTGTGTTGCTATTGCCTTTGTAATTATAAATTGATTGCGGGCCCTTCGTGTGGCCCAGCATGTGTCTACCTTCACGAGAGTGGGTCTGCTGGGGTAAAAGGCTTGCTACTGCTGAGCTGTCTCGTGATTTTACTAAAACCTTGGCTAGGGGGTGGTGGTGATGATGCTGAAGGCATCACTTTTTAGTGTTTGAATTCTCCTTTGCCTGAAATCTCCCATTACCTGCTTCATGGACAAGGTGCTGTTGAGCTCAAAGCACAGGTACAAATTCCTTGAAAAGCAGTGATGGTCTTTCTGATTTATCCGCGGAAAGGGTGATTTAAAGAAGAATATCAACTGTCGTCATCCTCCATTACTCTGTTTTATTGAGACGAGTTTGGAAAGCATATTTCAAAAAAATAGAATTGCTTAGGCCTTTTTGTTCGCCAAGCATTCAAAGCTCACAGTTAGTCCAAAAAGTCCATCATGTCTGCTTTTCATTGATAGCGTTCGACTTTGGTATGATAGCTTTAAAGCGTTTACCTTCATATTAAAAGTCACCTGTGCAATTAAAACCTGCCAGTAGGTTTCAACAGTGGTACTTTCAGACGACCACGTCACCGTTACCTTTTCTAAGGAGTATCATGTCATCGCGCGGACTCCTATGTGCTCTGTTTTCCAGATAAAGTCAGGAATCCCAAGTAGTGGTGTGATGATTTGATATGCAGTGGAGAGGTGCACGAGTCATTGAGAGAAAACGAACTGACACTATAAAGCTTCTGCGAGGTTGCTATACTTTTCTAAAAATAGTGAGCTCAGACAGATGGCTAAATAGTTCTGTCTTGTTTGGGTTCATCGGGCTCATGGTAGTAATTGGATGTGAACCACTGAGCAGGATGTAAATTAATCACTGAAGTTAGAGGGCATAGTAGTCGTCAGTAGTAAATGGTAATTTCTCATTGTCACATGTAGTTAACCTGGGGTATGACATGTTTCAAAGTTGCCTCGATTTTATTTTAAGGAGAGATAGATAGGTAAGAGGGAGTCTTACAGGAGAGCTGCTCACACCTGTCAAGTTTTAAATTACTATGTTGATTATTTTTGAAAGCATGTTTTTGCATATCTGACACGAATGGTGTTGCAAATTTTATTGTGTCGATGTAATAATAATAACAACAACAATAATAATAATAATAATAATAATAATAATAATAATAAAAACCGACCTGTCTTGTACCAGCTTCAGTGAAGTCATGCAAAGTGCAAATTAACAGAGGATTGTTTTGACCTTTGCTATTTTTAATCACACCCTTATTTTCACATGAAATAGACCCATGTCTCCTAATCTGTCCCTGAGTGACAAACCATCCCTAAACTTATGGCTTAAAACAGCAGTTCTTATTTGCTCATGATTTTATGGGTCAGGAATTCAGGAAGGACTTCGCCGAGTGGTTCGAATCTGACCCATCTGGTGTTCACTGGGGCTGCTGGATGGAGGGTCCGCTTTTAAGACTGCTTCTTCACTCACATGTGGGGAGTCTCGGTGCTCCTTGTTCCTTCCTGTCTCTCCACATGGCTTTCGTCCTTTGGGTGTCTCTGCGGAACTAGGGCTTCTTATTGCATGGTGGTCTCAGGGTATCTGCACTCGTAGCTGGCTTCCTAACCCAAGTGTTCCAAGAGACAGGGAGCAGAAGCTGCCAGCTTCTTAATTATGGCCTAAGCCCAGAAACTGGCATGGTGGAACCCGCCCTCATATTCAAGAGAAGAGGGCGGAGATTACATCTCTTGATGGAACGGTGTTACAGAATTTGAGGTCTTCTTCATGTACCAAACCGTCAACCTTTTTCAGAATGCTTTTGCTTGGGATTTTTCCAGGGGTCTATAAATTCGAAGAGTGTGAATACCTCATATGATGAGTGGTAGACACTTTAAAATGTATTTTGATCCCTTCGTCAGGTGCTGGTCTGTTTGAATGTTGGTTTGTCTATTTGATGGTTCATTCAGATTGGGAGGAACAATGATTTTTTTTTCATGTTAGGGACAAGCATGCTCATGTGGACTTGGTTAAGTTCTAAGTATAGTTTTGTGGCTTCAGTTAGTAGTTAGCCAGATTGAGCTGGTAGCTTCATGTAGAGAAACAAAATGACATAAATGTTATATTAAAAAGCTTAAGATCACATAGGTTTGCTTTAGACATCAGGGGAAGGACAGTCCAGGATACAAAAATTATCTACCTTCATTTAAACTTTTTTTGCTAAGTTTCATTTCATTTCACTTATGTATTTATTTATCTTTAAAAGCCATGTTGAAGGAAAAAAATCCACTTGCTTTCAAAGTCATCATCATCATCCTACTGCAACTCATCTGAGGTAGATATCTTTCTTAAAGAGTTCACGAGGCAGATCTTAGTAGCCCAAGAAAATATTTCTATGACAGCGAGTCCACTGAGCCTCACTTTTAGCATTAAGGGGAGTGTACTCATCTCTTCCAAGACCAGAATTTCAGCTGAAAGAGTGTAATTATAAATACCTTTTACTGGGTTAGCAAGGACACCAGTAGCTTCACTCTGCACAGAAAACCTTATTGAATTGGGATTTAAATAAACATGATTGAGAGGAACCATCGCTTTGCCTTGTGAATGAGTCTTGTCCATCAGAACCAATCCTTCCAAGAGATTTGCTGAAGTGGTGGAATGGTAATTTGATAGCTAGAGAGGATTATACAGGAAACCTGCTTCTCCATAAAATTCTCGTCAGGTTGTTCTTAATACAGCTGCAGCTTCAAGTTGTCAGGGTTGGGCTGTGAGAAATTTATATCTTTGAGAAAGCGTATCGGGCCACGTACAAAGTAATCACAAGTACCTAGAAATAATCTAATACTTCTAGGATGCCCCTGAAGAAAGGAATTGCTATCAGAGATGACGTTATAAGCCAAATCAATGTTGGAAGTGCTTCTGAAACATGCACACACAGATACCTTCCCCCCCAACCCCTTCTCTCTCCCCTATTCCAGTCTGTTAGGAAATGCTGTGATTTGTCAGCACAATCAGAGGTACAAATAAAGGTACATCCATAAACCTGAGCGACCTCTGTATGTACATGTCCAGTTTTCATATGTCTGGACTGCGAACGCAGGATGACAGGCAGTTGGGGTTTTAAACCACACTGGATATTGAAACTCTCTTTAGCTTGAAGGTTTCTGTTGATTTGTTTGTTATTAATCCTAGCTCTGTTTAGATAGTTTAAGAAGTTCTGGTTCTGACTACATTTGATTTACTCATTTTATAAATCTGGAAATATTTCTGTGAGCAACTAATTTTAGCCAAAGGCATCTCTCATCTTTTTGATAATCATATCATATTGATGGGCAGGCTCATAGTACTTTACAAAAATATTTCAATTCAATGAAAGTTTACTTAGTACTTACTATTGCCTTGTATTTAGGTAAATACTGGAAATAAGATCTGTAAGAAACACCCGCTGTGAAGAGGTACACAGGCTTGTAGGTGAGACGTGTGAATAAAATAATTGTAACAGAGGGTGTAAGTGCTATAATAGATATGTGTTGAGGTCACTGGGGACAATTAGGGCTGTTGGGAAGAGCTTGCATTATATATACTCTCCCCACACTAGACCAAAAAGGTAGCCTGCAGTACTGCCTATTATTCATGGGGCTTGAAAGTTTGGGCTTATAAAAGTCTAGAAGGATGGTTCAGAATCTTTTCTGTGTTTTCTTCATATTTTTAAGTCTTTTTAAAATGTATGTTTTGTTGATTCTTTATGTTTTCTCTCTCAAAGGGCCAAATGGCTCAAAAATATTCTGGATATTAGGAGGAAGACAGCCCAGGACATAAACATAGGTGGACAGAATTGATAAAGTTGATATCACACATGTAGATAATACAGTGGCCTCTCTGTTGCATGGTAAACATGGAGTTATTTCTTCCCCAAGTGTCTAATCCCTTCTTTCACTTGGATTTTTATGTGGCCCAGTAATCACATTCGATGAGCCCAATAACTGATTAAATCCAGCAAATGATTCCCTTAGTCAAGGCTGCCCATGTTCAGCCTTTATGAGTCAGCATACTTGTGAGTCATCAATAGAACTGCTGCTTTTGCTGTTAATAATAGATCGTCTCATGTGGGGGTGGGAAGGTGCGTAGATCTCACCCTTTGGGGAGGTTGCCTCCTAAGCAGTTGTATTGCTGTGTTAGCAGGTGCATTTTCTGCTGAATTGTGCCCGTTTCATTCCTGGTTCATATTAAGACTCATGAATTCTGAAGCTCTTTCAGCTTTATTGACTTGGAATTGGCAGACTGTTGTCCTCTGCCTTGCAATGAAAAATGACAGCTAAATACCTCATTGAGAAAGTTAAAGGGGCGATAGGATAAATTAAGGCATGCATTTTTACAAATTTGTCGATAACCAATCTATATACTACATACTTAGTAGTACTAATATTTAGAGTCTAGGGATCAGTGATGACATCAGGGACGAGAAGATCTTCTGAACGATAAAGTCCTTTAACAAGTGTTTTCCTATGCTTGAGATGACTAATAAAGGCTCAAAGTAGTAAGAACATGTGTAGCAGCCATGAGAATATGTCCAGTTTATATTTCAAGGTTGCCAAATGAATCAGGGCAACATGCAAGTGCATGCAGGATGTCAGGGCTGACTAGAAAGAGAGCAGTGCAGTGGTCTGGTTGGAGCACAGATGACAGATGGACACATTATCCCACAGGGGATAATGCCCAAGGCAGTTTACATGGGGATGGGTCAACAAATACTGTCATTTCCGGTGAACTCTGGTCAGAGGTCAGAGTTTCGGGCAGCTGCTACTCGCTCACCCCTTCCTCACTCAGTCACCCTCCTACTGTATCAGCAGAAGTCTGGGCAGCAGGGGGAGTGATATAGACCCAGAAAGACTGAGTAGCAGGAGTTAGGAACTAGGTTCGGTACGAGAGGGTGCTGAGATGCGGTAAGAACTGAGGCTGGGTAATATATCTGGCTTTTAGTAGCAGGAGTGACCCTGGCATTGAGCTGTCATGTTCTGAGTCAAAAGGATCATCGAGCTACAATTCAGTCTTCTTTTCTCTTCCACGTTCATGTCTCATGATGACTATCATTTTCCCACTCACCTGGAATCCAAACTTTTGAGTCACTTTCCATGTTCTTCTGCTGTATGTGTTTCTTCAACTCTAACTTTTCTTCTTCCCTTTTACCCATGATAAATGGGTCTCTTACAGCTCGCGGGCTTTTCCTTCTTGCTGTTTTCATTCCCATGATCTTGGCCCAGTCTCATCACTCATCTCTTAGATTATTGAATAGCCTCCTGACTGCTCCACTTACTTCTGGTTCCTTCATCTTCTCCATCCTGCCCAGCCATGTCTGGTAACTTCTTCTGATAACAGTGTCTCTGATTGTGCTGTGTGTGTGTAAAAATAACAACAACAAACCTCCGTGGGCTTTCTTTTGGTTCGTAAGGACCTATCTTCTTGTCTAGGATTTTAGGGATTTCTATATATCTGTCTCCACCTCAGCGTTCCTGCTTTGTCTCTGTTGCTGCCTGCCACTCCCCTTCGTGACAGTCCAGTTGAGCATCTCACTGACTGTCATATCATATTTGCCTTGTGTTTTCTGTCACCGTTTATTCATTAATAATCTTTCTAGAATTTTGTATGTTCTTATTTTTTAACTGCTGAAATCCCATCTCTCTCTCTTTCTCTCTTTTTTTTTTTTTTTTTTTTTTTTTAAGACTGAGACAACCCACATGAAGTTTGACCTCACAGATTGCAAGGACCTTGTCAGCTTACAATCCTGTATATTTTATTTTATTTTTTACACCTACAGCACCTGGTCTTCCTAGGTCGTCTCCCATCCAAGTACTAACCAGGCCCAACCCTGCTTAGCTTCTGAGATCGACAGGATTGGCTTGTTCAGGGTGACATGGCCTTAGACCCATCTCTTCTTTAAAATCCAATTCAAATGTCATTCCCCTCCCCGCCCAGTGGAGTCTCCCTAGATCTTTTTACCTAGGAGAAATCTTGCTCTTCCAGTTATTGATGCTCTAACTCCCTGTACAAGAGTTAATTGAATGCATGTCATTCTTCTTGGCATCGTTGTGATTTTATTAAGTAGGGGATGTGCTCCCCCAAAACATGGTGCCTTGGACATAATTATTAAATATGGGTTGACTTTATGAGTAAATCAGATTGGGATGCTCCCTATATGTTTACCATGGGTCCGAACTAAAGTCAGAATTACCAGGTGGAACCGTGTGTAAATAAGCTCAGGTTGATAAATGACTCATATGTACAAATGTCTTTGCAGATCACCACATACATCCCCATTCATGCTTTATTTGGCCCTCACACTGGCCACGGTGGAATCTTATGAGATCAGCAAACCAAAGAGCATGCATGGGCAAGAACCAGAAAGCACGTAATTGCTTGGGTCATTAACTCTGCTTTTCTTTTCTACTTAAGTTTTTTCAATGGAACTCTAGCTTTGGGTAGAAACTCTGAGAGTATTTTTGCTCTATATCAATGCTTCAGTTTCTGCCTTTCCTCCACTCCAACAATGAATCCTGGAGATGTTCGGTAAAATGTGTTTGTTTGAGGTGCATTATTCTGAATATTTTGATCATTGCACGGTGTGCATCATTTGACTGATCTGTGGTGTTTTGCCAAAATAGTTTTGAGAATCATTTTCTTAGATTGCCTGTTAAGAGCTAAGTGCCTCTTTGAGACTTCAGTAGCACTTACGCTGGACATATCACTGTGCTTCAGAAGTTAAGCCAAGACTTTAAGTTGCCTGAGTAGGCAAATCTCTAAATCCGTCCTAATCCCAGTGGCCCTCAATACCAAACAGGCAGAATTGACTCGATTGATTCAGTCATTGGTGAGAGCATCCAAACTGGGGCCAAGTCTGACTCCTAATAGCAGCAGCTCAAGAGGCAGCTTTTGCAGTCCTTGGAGGTGCTGCATCCAACAGTGTGGATCTGAGTTTCTTAGCCTTTGCACTGTTGATGTTTTCATTTTGGGAGCTGTCCTGTGCATCACAGGATGTTTAGTAAAATCCCTGGTTTCTATTCACTGGATACCAGTAGCAACCTCCCACCCCCTTCTTCTATTTGTGAGGATCAAAAAATGTCCCCTGGAGGGTAAAATCACCTCTGTTTGAGAACCACTGTTGTAGATGAAAGATTAAGGACTAGATTAGGATTCTGTCACTGGTTTAGCTGTGTCAGATTTCTCCTCTGTGGTCTCAGTGTCCTCATGTTTAAAGAGATGAGATTGAACACGAGGAGTTCTCTAATTCCTTTGGCTCAAAAATGATATTCTCTAATTCTGATGACTGAGGTCCTCCCACAAGAAATCCCAGACCACTGAACAACATTTGTTGTAATGGCAAACACTCTATGCCGTACAACTGAATTACCTGCAAGGAAAAACATTGCCAGTTAGCACAGAGGTCCCTGGGTAGAATCTGGCCCCATAGGAATGGTCCTTTGGCCACTAGCCAGATCACTCTCAGTTTACACGCTTCTAATTTCACCTAAATAATGTGAACTAATTATTAGAAGGACATTTAAAGGACAATCGCCAAACACAAACTTTGGCAAAAACATCGATATGTCTAAAGGGCACCCTGTTGATTAAATTTATTGTGTGTCTATTATGTGCCAGGTGCTTCACACGCATTATCTTATGTAATCTTCACAGTGATCCTGTTTTACAGATGAGGGACTCAGGGAAAGTAAGTAACTTGACTGAGGTCACAAAGCAGAGAGGCGGTGGAGCCAGGGTTTCAAGGCAGGTCTTTGAGATGCCAGAAGCTTCTTGAGCTCTTTCCATCCCAGAGATTTCATAACTTTTTTCCAGTTGTGGAACCTCCCCACCTCCACGAAGCTGCTCAAAGCTGAGTAAAATCAAAGCTTCATAAAGACATGCCTTTTGGAGTTCATTTCCCCACTCCATCAATTGTTCTTTTCTCATCAGGATGTTTTATTTATGAAAATTTTCATATTTGGCCTCAACCCAAAGGCTCGAGCTCTCAGGAAAGTTTGTTGAAGCCTTAAAAGAAACCCCAAAGCAAGTTACATTTAAATAATGTGACTGAGGGGAGAAATTCTCCCTCTACCACCAGGTTCTTTTTTTCAAAATTGTCTATTTTAGTTTAAACAGCTTAAAGTGCTTTGAAGTGATGTCATCAGTCATACGTGAATACACAACTCTTTGTGCGTAAAAAGCTAATGGCGAAAATAGAATCAGATAAAAGAAAGCGTGTTCTCGCCTCAGATTTAATGTGATCATGCCTTTTTCAAAGTTCACGAGGTCACTGCCTGAAGTTTCCCCTTTGCCTCTCCACGCTCAGCTCTGGATCCTCAATTCCTCTAACTTTTGGATGTTGGGAGGGAGAGGATACCTGAATGAAAATTTCTGAACAAGCTGGAATGAGTAAACTAAGCCAAGAACATGCTTTGGAAGAGGCATGTCTGTAGCCTTTGCTCATTCACGAAATGAAAAGGGCACAGGGTTAGGTCAAGAGCAGCAGTTGGGAGTCCCCTATGCTTACTTAGGTTAAAATCCTGTACGATGCTTGGGTAGGTTCCCTACTTACTGGAACCTCAGTTTCCTCTTGGTCCAATGGAAATAATAGTACTTGCTTCCTAGAATTCTTGGGATCCTAAAATGAAATAATATATATGGAGCACATAGGAAGTCTTTGGCACATGGGAAGTGCTCAGTCACTGAGGCTCGGAGTCCCCTCAGAGAGAAACCAGAATTCAGTGGCCACTATGCAAAGGGCTCAGACTTTGAGCGGTACAGGACCATCCAAGGGGACTGGTAGGAAGCAGATATGTCATGTTCTTTATAGAGCTCTGTGAGGGCTGGGACCGTGTCTTATTTACTGAAGGGTGAAATCAGCCCTAACAAGTGATTGGTGATTGTCTTTTGGGACAGATGTAACAGGACAGAAAGCAGGTTGGGGTAGGTTGGGGTAGGTGAGGCTGGGGAGTAAGCTACTCAAGGACGATAGCCATCGGGAAATGGGTCTTCATTAGGAAACCAAAGTAGAACAACCCTGTCTGGTGTGGTCATAGAAGACCTTTCTGTAGGAGGGCACTCGTAGTTCATCTTCATTTTTAGCTTTCTCTTTTGAGAGAAAATTCATGTCCTTTAAACTATCACAGAGTGACTAGCTTTATATTTTATTGGTTGATGGCATGCCTGTCCCCTAATCCCTGCTCAACTTTTTCCTAGGTGTACGATCTTTAATAAATGACTTAATTTCTCTAAGCTGGTGGGTCTTAAATGGGAGCAATTTTGCTACAAGGGGACATTTGGCAGTGTCTGGGGACAATTTTGGTTGTCCCATCTGGGAGTGGGGTTACTACTGGCATCTCTCAGGTAGAGACCAAGGATGCTGCTGAACATCCTATGATGCACAAAACATCTTCACCATAATAAAGAATTATGTGGTCCAAAATGTCAGGAGTGTTGAGGTAGAGAAAGCTTGCTCTAAGACTCAGGTCTTATTTTTCATCTGTACGAAAGGGAATAATAATAGTACTTAACCACACATGGTGGTTGTAAGGGTTAAACGAAATGAAGAGTGAAAGCATTAGTGTACTTCCTGGCTTTTAGTAAGTGTAAAGGGTTTAGCTGTTGTTATTAATATTATTATTTTGACCTGATTCGTTGTTTATGTAGCAAATTTATGAATCTTGTGTCATAGTTTATGTAGCTGACATATAAGATTTTATAGGTATATTAGATGCATTTAAATTTTGTAGGAAAAAATTTAAAAGCACTTTTAATCATGCATTGAAAGGGATTTTGAAGTTGTTTTGAAGGGATAATATTGTTTGGTTTATGTAAATCCAGTATATTCTATGCTGAATCAAATCAGAAACCATAAATTCTACATGCTGTTATATTCTCTTATCCCTGAAAAAGCATTAAATCACAGATCTTAAAAGAAACATTTTGATACTATTGCATATTGATACATAGGAGGCCATAAAATGAAATAAATTTACTGGTACATGAAGTCCCATCCCACTTATGTGGGGATGCAGAAAGTAAATTATCATAGTCATTTCAGTGAAAACTAGTAGCTACAAAGTGAGCCTCATTATAAACTGGAGTGGATTCCTGCTTAGTACCCCAGACAACAAAAAGACCCCTTGAAGGTGATCTGAGTCTAGTAGCCAGTGTGGTACCTCTGAAAGCATAGCTCTGTCTGGAGTCCAAGGGCAAGCTCCTCCTATGTTGTTAGTAATAGCGATATATTTACTAGTCACCACTGCTCATTCATAATCCATTATCAAGAAAGAAAGAAAATGAACCCTTTCGGTGATGCAAACAGTGCCTTTTTAATGGGTCCACAGTAACCTCATTCCTTCAGAGGACATAATAATGAAGGTCCTAAGTAATAACAGTACCAGCGATAGTGATGATGATGGCGGTGATGGTGATGGTGATGATGATGGTGATGGTAATAGTGGGGATGGTGATGATGGTGGTGATGGTAATAGTGATGGTGATGATATGGTGATGTGATGGTGGTGATGGTGATGGTGATGATGGTGATGGTGATAATGATTATGATGATGGTGGTAGGTGGTGATGGTATTGGTGATAATCGATGCAAGGCGACGGCGACGACGACGGCGCGACGGCGACGACGGCAGGCGACGACGGTTGCCGACGACGGCTTTATCATGACGGCGATGCGACGGCGACGACGGCGGCGACGGCAAGCGCTGCTAAGGCAAGTAAGGGGCGACGGCACCGGGCGACAAATGACGGCGGCGACGGCGACGACGACGGCGGTGACGGCGACGACGGTGACGGCGACGACGGCGACGGCGACGATGGCGGCGGCGACTTCTGCGACGGCGATCATCGACGACGGCGGACACGACGACGGCGGCGGCAAGGTGATCATGACGGCGACGATTTGCGACGGCGACAGCGGCGGCGGCGATTGCGACGACGGCGACGACGACGGCGGCGGCGACGGCGATGGCGACGATTTGCTGCTGGCGGCGCATTTATTTTAAGTATGACGGCGACTACGACCGCCTATGACGGCGACGACGGCAAGTAAGCATTTATGATCATGACCCACGGCGACGGCGACGACGGCAAGCGGCGACGACGGCAAGGCGACGGCGATCATGACCGCCATGACGCGATGATGGTGGTGGTGATGGTGATTATGATCATGGTGATGGTGATGATGGCAGTGGTGGTGGTGAATGGCTATTCATGAGCACAGCTATTCTTTAGGACCGTGGTTTATGCTCATTGGATCACACTAACTCCGTGCTTTCACCTGTTTGCTTTACATCTGTATTTTCCCCCTATTGATTTCTCTATGTTGAAAAATGTGTTCTGGGAGCACGATTTGAGGATTTGACAGACGAGGCTCTGATGAAGCCATTGTAAAGCTTAAATCGCTTCTCATTTAGCATCATTATTTTGAATAGAAATAAATTTTCCTTAAATCAGTCTCTTGTGTGGAAAATGAATCATGTTTAAAGGTTACGTTTGATCTTTAGATGGGTGGAGTGGATAGTTCCCCCTCCTTGGAATCAGTGACTTGCTGCTGCCAGGGATTTGTGTGGACCTCGTAGGGGCATGGTTATGCTAGAAATCTATAAGCAGGGTAACAATGGCCTTGGCACTCGGAACATGGATTTTGGGATCTGAGGGGCCCCAATTTAAATTTCACTGCTACCCCTCCCTAACTTTGTGAGTTTTTAGCCAGTCGAGCATCCATGTTCTCAGGGTATGGGCTATTAATCATACCTAACTCACAACGTTGTTGATAAGGATTAAATGAGACAATGCATGTGTGGCATATGACCCAGTCTTTGGTATGTAGTAAGTGCTTAATAAATATTAACTGTTAATATAATGCCTTCCCTCCCAACAAAAATTAACGGCCACAGAATGCCATTCCTCATCACAATTAAGAGTGAGATCTTGCATACTCTCTGTAAAACTTGACCTGCCCCAAGGACTTACTCTGCTCGTACAGGAGACTGATTCTCAGGGTTTCAAGTCAAGGAGTTGGAATGGTGCCGGAAAGCTGTGGGCAGAGGTAGGAGAAGCTGCTGCCTGGTGCTGCGCGCTGCTCCATAGAGCTGGGAAAGACAAAGTGCAAGTCTGCAGAAAGGGTCTAAGAGAAGGGATCCAACTGTTTTAGCCAAAGATCCAAGGTGTCGTCAACTCACTGCTGTGCTCTCAGCCCTTGTGGTCATCTTCTAATAGATCCTGCAGTACACAGGTCAGTGGGCATGGACCTAACACACTCACCAGGGACTTAAAAGGGGGAGGTCAGATATGCAAATGAAAGGCAGTCCACGTGGTTTGCATTAATGATATACTACTGAGAGGTTGCACAGAGAGCAAATTAAAAGTACATAGTTTTAAAAATGAGTTCTACCAAAAGAATTGAGTAGAATCAAGTGAAGCATATTTTATTTATGGATGTAGATTTTTGCCTTGTCTGGCTCCACTCCAGTCTCTCCATTTCACTATATTTACTGAGTATCAACTATGTGATGTTCGAGCACTGCAAAATATGAACAGAAATAAAGAGCAAGATGTGGTTTCTACCTTCAAGGAGCTAGTAGCATGATGGGAGAGAGATAGGGACCCAGGTGGGTAATTTCAATGTGGGTGTTTTGATGGAAGCATAGAGGAGGGATGTTCTGCTTAGTATGGGGTTCAGAAAAGACTTGCTGGAGATGACAGCTGAGCTGAGACTTAAGGATGAATAAGACAAAATAGCCAGATGTGGAAAGGTTGGTATGGGTATTTATTTAGAGGAAATAACATGAGCGGATAGTTAATTTTTATCACTGCTTTTGTTATCTGCATGCCATTTCTGCTCTGGCTTGAGTGAGATTTGCTATGCAGGGATAAGGCGGGATCACTGTGCCATGGGTATCCCCGTGGGTGAACCTTAGCTAGCTACTGCTTGGAGAAGTAGATAATCATTCCTCTAAGGGCTGCAAGCAAAGGAAAGAGGACAATTAATAAGGATGGTTCCCTCTTTGAGAGAGTGCAGTGTGGCCACCTGAACACTTTGGACCACTTGTGTGTCAGAACAGCTCAATCCAAAGAGCCCAGGAATCACTTCAAGATGGAAAGTTCTCCTACATCTTTCATAAGGGAGTAGAGATTAAAGACAACGGTGAGAAGGATTCCCTCTTCCTCTATTTTCTCAAAGAGTTTTTGTAAGGCTGTTATTATATGTGTGATAGAATTCATCAGTGAAACTATCTGGGCATGGGTTTCTTGTGGGAAGATGTTATTCAGAGAGTTCTAAAATGACATGAGAATCACTAGGAAGGTCTGTTAATTACAGTTGACCCTTAATGCAGGGGTTAGGGACATTGACCTTCACACAGTCACAAATACACATATAACTTTGACTCTCCCAACTTAACTACTAATAGCCCAGTGTTGACCGGAAGCTTACTGAAAGCATAAATAGTTGATTAACACATATTTTGTCTGTTATTTATATTATATACCATAGTCTTATAATAAAATAAGCTAACAAATAAAAATGTTATTAAGAAAATCAAAAGGAAGAGAAAATACAATTAGAATACTGATCGAAAAAAATCCACATATCAGTGGACCTCTGCAGTTCAAACCCATGTTGTTCAATGGTCGACTTGCTGAATCTGCCCCCCAAATTCTGATTCTGTAGTTCTGGGGTGGGGCCTGATGATTTGCAATTCAAAAAGTTCCCAGATGTTGCTGATGCTGCTAGTCCGGGGAACCACACTTGGATAACCACTGTCTTTAATAGGTATAGGGCTGTTCCGACTTTCTATTTCTTCTTGTGTCATTCTTGGTAAGTTGCGTTTATCAAATTTGTTCATTTCATCTATGTTGTGATATTTATTGGTATAATGTCACTTACCGTCTTTTTACCGTCTGCAAGATCTGTAGTAATATCCCTTGGTTCATTCTTGATATCAGTAATTTGTGCTTCCTCCCATTATTTATTTCTTGATTAGGCTTGATACTTGTTTATAACTTTTATTAATGTTTTTTAAAAAACTAACGTTTGTCTTTAATTTTTTATCGTCTGTTTTATATTTCGTTGTGTTCTGATTTTATTTTTTAAATTTTTTCATTTTGTCCTTCCTTTTGGTTACTTGGGGTTTGATTTTCTTAGAGCATTAATTTTAAACCTCTTATCTTTTCTAATACATGCACCTAAGTGCTCAGGTTGCTCTAAGCACTGTTCCTCCTTTGTATCTCCCGGTGCCTCATCCGTACTGGCAGTGTCACATTTGTCAGCGCTTAACTCTTGTTTGTCTCCCCAACCTTTTCATAAGCAACTTCATGGGAAATATCCTCTTACTCATTGTTTTTTTCCCAAGTAAAACCACCGGATGAGTGTGTTGGGGAAGGTGAATGAGTGAATGTGGCTGACCTGGTGGCTTAGATACTTCCTTCTTTGTCCTTATTTCTTGTGTATGTGGTTCTCAGAAAAGGAACACCATTTGCAGGAAGAAAAGGCATTTCGGATGCAAACTATATGGCGGTAGAGAAGTCCCTGTTTTGAAAAACTATTATAGTAAGTGGAAGCGAGTCCTGCCTGGCATGCAGAGGACATCGCTCCGCTGCCTAAGTGAGAATTTTCTTTGAGCTGCCCCCTCTCTGGCACTTCCTTAGGAGGCCGGGCTGCCCTTTGTGCTCATTCTCAAATGGGGTCAAGATGAAATTTCTCTCCCTTCAAGTCAGATTTCACAACTGACCAGGTGCCTTACGGCCGAAACACGGGGTTGCTTTTCTCATCTCCTCAGCAGCAGCTGGCGTCAGACTCTGTCAGAGGCAAGAACTGCCCTCTGCTTGCACACCCCAGATGCTAGGACAGATGTACTGCACAGACAGTGGATTCGTCCTGCCGGAATTTCGAGCTTCTGGGCCTTTAGATGAAAACTCTCGAATGTATGGATTTTTTTGGTGTTTGATAACTCATTTAAAGAGAAAAGGATTAGATGTTCATTCCTTCAGGAGAAATAAGAATTTCTGTGGGGGGCCATCATTATACAAATCGTCTATAATAAACACTTATAACAAAATATCATTTCTTTATTCTTGTACTTTTGAATCTGTACCAGTGCTGTAGATCTCAAAACAAACAAACAAACAAACAAACAAACAAACAAACAAGCTAGGCTGAGGAGAAAATTAAACTTTGCTTTGAAATAATAACGAGTGCTGATAAAAATAATAATAATGCGTGATAACACATGACAGTCAGCATGTTCCTGGCCCTGAACTAAGTGCTTTCCATATCGATCTCATTTAATTTTTACTATACCCTCTGAAGTAGGTTTTATTATTGTGCTTATTTTATGGGTGAGAAAATGTAGGGTTTGGTTTTACTTGAGATCTGTTTGGCTCTTGACCCCCAAGCCCTTACACTCCTATGTTGTCCTGTCTCTCTGTTGGACTTTGGGACACTGAGATCTGGTGATCGAAGTGGGTTATGACTTGGCGTTTGCATTAGATTCATCCTCAGTGTTGATTATGACTGTTCTGATGTGAGTTTTGGACATCTGCTTAACTCCTCAGTTTAGTTTTTCTGTGCATTTAAAGCCGAGCTTGACGCGGGGCTACTGTGAACATACCTGAGGGAGAGAGAGAATGAGAACTTTGGTGAAAACTGTGCCAGGCAAAAGGATCGAACTGCTCAGCCCCTTCCATCCCCACTAAGGGGATGCCACACGCCAGATTGGCATCTCTGTGCAAGACACAAATCTGTGCTGGCACGAATCAGCTTTTCTTTCTTTTTGTGAGATTTGCGATGAGATGCGGCTTCTGATTGAGCCATAATTGGGAAGGGGGGTGAAAGGGGGAGGGGACTATCTACAAGCTCCAGTCCCATCTGTCAGGCCACAAGAGGACTTGATTTCTTTCTCTTTTTGCTTTAGGAGCTCATGGGGGAAACCGGTTTTTCCAGTTCCCTTCCCATGATTCCCTTCCCTTCTCTTTCCGGCCAATTTCTAGGTGCTATAAAGCTGTAAGTGGCTTTCTTGCTTACTGTGACCCACAGTAAGAGACACATTTTATACCGTGCAGGACTCAGCTTGTATTCTTTCTCTCTCTCTCTCTCTCTCTCTCACACACACACACACTATAAAATGAAAGTTTTATCTTACCATCGGTGATTAAATCTGATATTTTAAATTCTATTCTATTCTATTAACGTAAAAAATGTTGTTTGTGACCCAGTAAACTAATTTTATTATCTACCAATGGGTGACAACCTGTATGTTGAAAATTACTAAATAAACCGTATCCTCTGTGATGAATTTGAATGTCCAGGTCTAGCCTAAATGCGTGAATACATCCAGGTGCCATATTTCTTTTCCCAGGGCTAACTCCATATCCTTCTAGGAGTCTTTGGGTTTTCCTTCAACGAGAATTAGAAGCAAGTCACTTAACAGCCCTCTCAGGTCTGCGGATGAAGCCCAAAGAAATGGCCCCCGGGGAAGAGAACCTGGTAAAGTTTCATGGCGAGGGCCCAGGGCCCTTGGCCTTCGCCTACCTACATGGTCCAAAGTGAAAACAAGGTACCAGGAGCCGACTGTGGCTTGGGACTCACTTCTTGTGATTCTTTAGAAAGTCCTCGAGAATCTACATTCTTTATGACTTCATGGTTGATAACAGCAATAATGGAAACAGGTTTTTGTTGTTTTGTTTTTTTCCTTTGCCAAAGTAGTGACTGGAGGTCCATTTATCCCTTGAGTCACAAAGGGAATTGGGCTTTTCGGAGGCGCGGGGCTGCGTGAAATCTCCCGCATGCGTTCTTCACCCCTGCCTTCCAGACTGTAAGTTCGTTAGCACCACCGGAGGAATCCCAGGGTGAGGAGGAGGAAGCTGTGATTTACTATGTTTCACGGCTGGCTTCTGACTTTTCTTTACACCTATTCATCTGAGGGTGAGTCACAGAGACAACAAATTCACCACAGAGCATCACACATCTTGGGACAGCTTTGGGAACTGACATTTGGTTTTCCTGGATGCCACTGAGAACGTCTGGCCCTCCGCTCTTGCCGCTCCTTGCCTGCGCATTCGGCTCTCGGTTGCCTCTCCCTGCCTGCGGATTCAGCCCTCAGTTCCCCGCGGGAAGGCCGGAGCGCTGTCAGTCAGGCTTCGCTGCTGCCACATTATTCTCAGGAAACTTTACAAACAGGACTTTTCAAACTTTGGTGTGATCGCCAGGGGACGTGGTAAAAATGCAAATTCTGATCCAGTAGGTCTGGGCCGGGGCCTGGGACTCTGCATTTTTAACGGGTGATGCCGATGCCCCCGGTTTGTGACCCTTCTTTGAATAGTGAGGCTCCACAGGTTGGTGTGTGGGTGGCTGAGAGGTGTGTGTGTTTATTAGTTTTATAATAACCAGTAAGTGGCTATGGGGTGGGAGATGTTAACCTAGATTTGAAAATGATGATTCTTCATTTTAGGTAGAGTTGATTTGTACCCTCCAGTCTGATCACTTTGCTTTATGCATTCATCCTGTATGTTTACATGTGCCTTTCAGGATTAAAGGTCTTGTTTTTTTTTGTGTTTTTTTGTTTTTTTGTTTTTTTGTCAGCAGCTGTCTCACACACCTTCAGTGGTGAAGGGATTTACTGTGAACTTGATTCTTGCCTTGGAGTTGTGAGGAGCAGGGTATGCCCAGGTGGCAGAGAGAAGGGAAAACACCCAGGTTGTGAGAAGTTCTTGATAGTGACACTTTTAACCAGAGAAAGGCAGCCTGGGCTTGTCGTGAAGTCGCTGCTGATGTGGGACACAGCTGACAGTCAAGTGACCGCAAGTAGCTTTTTTTCCTCTCGTGCCATGGGATATTTACTCCTCCTGTAAAACAAAAACGAAAGCAGAAATGCAGACGAGGACGAGCCCTCGTTGCAGCCTCCTCTCTCCAGGACAGTACATGGCTTTTGTAGCTCGTTGTGGCATCCTGGATTTCTGAAACACGTGATGATCACGCAACACGCCACCACGAGCGGTTTAAGAGGAGGCGTGTCTGCTCTTTTGATCCTGTTGTAGTTTTGGCCCTAGAAGGAATCTTAGCTGTCATCTCATTCAGCGTCAGGCGAAGCAACGAGCTCCTGTGCTGGGGGGCCGTGCCTGAAGTCAGGCAGCCTCGGGTCTAGTTTCTTTACTCATGTCACCAGCTCTGGTTGCTTCTCCACCAAGCAGTGCTGCTCCTGGACGACAACCCTGTGGCCTCCGCCGTGTGCTGCCCTCTGACAGTGTCTGGATACAGTATCTTTGCCCTGCCTGCTCCCACTCCCAACGCCCCTGTCTGTGTCCTTGCCTTTGGACCCTGTGGTTTGTGGGCCTCCTCCTGTCCTTCACGCCTCACATCCACCCCGTGCCCTTGCCTCTGTTTCCTGCATCTTGCCAACTCCGTTGATTCTACGTATTCATCAAGGCCCTGGTCAGATTCAGCTTCTTCCTTGAATCCAAGATCAGTAGGCTGGGTGTCAGGAGCCCTGAGTTCTCGTCCTTACCTAAAATAAGCTGCACGACATGGATAAGATCTTTACACCTTTGTGCCTCACTTTTCCCATATGACAAAGGAACTTGCCCTTGACATTTGTATCATTCCATGATATTCCAATTCCACACTAATCTCTCCTTTCCCAGAGTGGTTGCTCTTGAGACACCGTGGAGAAGGTGTCAGCTGGACGCGAGTTTAGATTTCCGGCTCTGCTATTAATCAATATGTGGCTTTAAACAAATTATTGAATCTCTCTGGCCTCCATTTTCTCATTAGTGAACGATAAGGTGGTTAGGGTTCAGTGCGCAGTAAAATTATCTAACACATATTAAGCGCTATTGGGATAACTTTCAGAAAAAGGTTAAGATATAAAATGAATATGTGTTCAAGATTTTATTTCACTCATTATTAATCAGAGAACTGGTACAATGTTGCAACCAGTTCAAATGTCAATCCAAAAAATAGATAGTTTATAGATTAGGAATTTACGAACGGGGAACAGCCCATTTTCCACAGTGGGGCAGAGAAGTCAACTGACTCTCTTCCAGACAGAATGTATTGGCTTGTCTTCAGACAGGAATTATTTTGTGTTATTATCAGTTGTCTGTAATTTATAGAGCTGTAAAACAGCTGAAAGGCTATGTAGAGCCTGTCTCTTGTAAAGAGGACAGAAGGGAAAGAAAGTCAAAACACTTGGTCACGTTTAAAGCTTTTGCTTGATTGTGGTGTACAGCACCACTCTCATTTCTATGGGCAAAACGAATCTCCTGGCCAAGTCCAACATCAATGGGATGGAGGAGTTTAGTCCTCCTGTGAAGGGGTTGGGGTCCATATTAACAGATGTTAACGATATCTACTACAGTTTACATGTGTTTTATAAATTCGTAATCAGATTTATAATAAATTCTTAGGTTTATTATAAAGTCAACAAAAGGAGGAGCCTTGCAGTCCTGTACCAGGCTCATCATTAGTTTATTTCTTTGTTTTATTTTTATTTCAGTGTCAAAGATTCTGATTAATGCACAGTTAAGTAGAAGCGTGCTGTCGTATCCAGTTTTCCATGAGAAGACTTGCAGAGATCTGATCTTTTTGAAAATAAGCAGTTCATAGGCACTGCTTCTCCGTATTCAGGATGTTACATCCACATGTTCAAATATAGACAGGGACTGGTGGGAGAAGCTTTCTTCTTAGGTCAGTGCAAACGTAGGTGTGGAGGTTCTAGTATATTAAATTTTGATTTGGGAGTGTGTGTTGTTTAAAAACTTTTTTTCCTATTCAAATAAAATATGAATATATTCTCTCTATAAAAAAATATCGCCGACAAGGCTAAAGTGTCCAGTCCCCTTTAATTTCCCTCCATCCCCTCAACCATCCTTGTTCTAGGTTCTTCCTGAGATGTTATAACTGTCATCAGTGTGGGGCGTGTGTACTTTTATCATACGTATTTGTCTGCCAGTTCCTTTTTCGCTTCGTCATATCTTGGAGATTTTTTTTTTTTTTTATGCCAGCTCGTAAAAATTTACTTCTTTAAAAAAATTCATAATATTGGCTAACTTGGACATAACTGGGCTGTTCTCCTAATGATAAGCATTTAGGTTGTTTTCAGTTATTTGCTGTGATAAGTTCTGCTCCAGTAAAAATAAGGAAGGCCGTTACTGTGCCGACTAAGGAGAGTCTTTAAAATGCACAAATGAAGTGGCTATACTCTGCAGTGCTACCTGGGGCCTGCAAAAAAACAGTGGAGGCAGGTGTAGTGGGGGGTAGGAGGACAGGCAAGAGGAGGTGGAGGACAGACTTGGGGTGGGGGGTAGGGTCAGATATTACAGCATGTCATAGAAATATTCCCAAAGAATCAAGACTTTAAGAGAAGAATTTTCACATTTAATGACTTCCACTCAAACAGGTAATGTGACCTAGGTTTTAAAAATTGTGTAAACGTTATGAAATGGATTTTCAAAGCAATGAACATTGATTACATGCACCAATACACTTTTTTCGCAGGCTTCAGGTAGCATTGCATACATTATCTCTTGGTTTATTCTGCTTCTTTCAAATCTGTAGATTATTGTTAGAACCATGTACAATGTCCCTTTGAGTCACAAAGATAAACTTGAGAGGAGAAACTCTTTGCTCTTCCAACAACATGGGAAGGATATAAACTGGAGAGAAAATAATAATAATAAACTGAAGTTGAGCTTGTTTTCACGTTAGCGTAGATCTTAACCTTTATTTACGGTTTGAATAGATTGAAGTGGTGAGTCAAGCACTCTGCTTGCTTACTCTGGTGAATTTCTGGGAGTAAGAATAATGAAATGCCTGAGGAATTTAATGATGAATACATAAATATATGAGAAGGGAACCCTTTAGATTTGCACTGAAATCTGTGTGGCTAGTGAGCCCTTGAAATTCAGCTACTCCTGCCCCATGTGAAATGGCAAGCATTGGGATACACTGAGTTAAATCAAATATACCATTACTATTAATTTCACCAGTTTATTTTTTTTCAATGTAGTTACTAGAAAATTTAAAGTGCCATATGTGACTCGTGAAATCTTTCTATTCGACAGCAGCGCTCGAGCTGTTAGCGGGGAGGGAGGCCGGTCCCGAGCCAGGACGGCCTCGTTGAGGGCAGACTTAAGTTCTGAGCCCACCTCTAGCCCCTAAAGGTGATTCAGTCTGAATCCCGAGACTTGCCTGTGCTTTTTTCCTGATTGTTCTTTCAATATTTAATATGGATTTCAATGTAAGACTTATTAGACTTTCATTGCTCTGAAAACGTGACGAATTTGAAGAAATGGTAATCACTACATTAGCCTAACAGATAAAAAACATTTTTCTCTTCTTTGCTTTCCCCTCTCTCTCTCTGTCCCTCCTTCCCTCCCTCCTTCTCTCTCTCCTTCCCTCCCTCCCTTTCTTTCTTTCTTTTTCTTTTTCAGTTTTTCTGAGGTAGTTTGTAATGCAGCCCATGGCTCATCTTGATAGAGGATCAGGGTTGTAATTTTTAATCACTAAAAATTTCTTCCTTTAGCTAATTTCCCTTTTCTGATGGGTTTCTTTGCCTTTGCAAAGAAAATCCAAGCAGTTGCATTCGTTTGTGTGGTATATTTGGAGCCTTCTACTTTCCCCAGTTGGTACAACAGCATTCCTTTCTAATACTGTCACTTGATATCTACACACACACACACACACATACACACACACACACATGCACGAATATACTATACTCCACTAATTTTTACATTTCAATATTTTGGGTTTGACGTTTGTCAATATTTGAGGCTTTCTTTCTTTCTTTCTTTTTTAATTAATAAGCTTTATTTTTTAGAGCAGTTGTAAGTTCACAGCAAAACTGAGTGGAAGGTACAGGTGGTTCCCATATAACCCTGCTCCCACACACATACAGCTTCCCTCACTATCAACATCTTGAACCAGAGGGCACATTTGTTACATCGAAGAACCTGCATTGACACATCAGTATCACCCAAAGTCTATAGTTTACAGTAAGGTTCATTCTTGGCATCGTACTTTCTATAGGTTTGGACAAACGTGTCGTTACAAATATCTATCAGTGTGGTATCATACAGAGTAATTTTACTGCCCCCCAAATCCTCTGTGTCCCATCTATTCGTCCCTTTCTTCCTCAGCTTCTGACCTTATGACTTTTTCAGAATGGCTTATAGTTGGAACCATTCGATATGTAGCCTTTTCAGATAGGCTTTTTTCACTTAGTAGTATGCATTTCAGTTTTCTTCAGGTCTCTTAATGGCTTGATAGCTCATTCTTTTTAGCACCGTTTCATCTTCTGCATGTACCACAGTTCACTCATCCATTCACCTACCGAAGGACGTGTTGTTGCTTTTAAGATTGGCAGTTGTGAATAAAGCTGCTGTATGCATCTTTGTGTGGGGTTTCGCATGGACATAAGTTTTCAATTCGTCTGGGTAAATACCAGGAACTGCGATTGCTGGATCACATGGTAAGAGTATGTTTCGTTTTGTAAGAAACCTCCAAACTGGCTCCCAATGCGGCTGCACCATTTTGCATTCCCACCAGCAACAAATGAGACTTCCCGTGGCCCCACGTCCTCACCAGTGTTTGGTGTCGTCAGTGTTCTGGATCTTGTCCATTCTAATAAGCGTGATTGCTTTAATACAACCAGATCAGTGAATGGCTCAGCTAGAATTCTCTGGTACAGCAGAATGCCATTCTTAGGAGTCTGAAGTGTGTCCTTGATGTGCTCGGGTAGACAGCAAGTCCTTTCTGAGGCGACTATCGAAGGCTAAGGGAAGATGGCAGAGCAGGAGATGGGACACCAACATTTCATCCCAAACTGCAAACTGTGGCCGGCTGTGCTGTGTGGGTGAACATAAGTACAGGCTGTGGACTTGGCAAAGGAAAGTGTGGGATTGCCGAGTCTAAGCTGGAGGCCACTTTCGTTCCACTTGGTTCTGGATTCATTCTAACTCTGGCTTCTGAATCGTACTGGGGGAGGGCATGCGCATGCGCGCGTGTGTGTGAGTGTGTGTAATATTGGTTACCTCGACATGCAGCTTTTGTTTTCTGAGAGCAGCTTGTATACCCAGCTGTCAGATGGAGGGGCCTCATTAACAGAGCAAATTCCCGGGAAGGTATTACAAGGAAACAGAAGCTGCTAGGTAGGTGTTCTGATTCTCCTTATGATCGAGAGGAGAATGCGGTCCCTCGTGGGCAGAGCAGTGGAGCGGGGCCCTGTATCCGGGCCGTGTGACCTTTGGCTGTAAGTACGAATTGGGAATTGCGTCCATAACATAACATTTATGGGCACGCTAATCTGAGTCAGCCAATAATTGACCTTAACCATCCTCCTTCTGCTGTAGTTAGATTCCCCCCATGATGAACCTACCGCATTTCTGACGCTGTTAGGACTGGCTCATCTGGAGCTGCTGTTTCCACTCTCCCTGGCACTGTCCACTCCCGCCGGGCTCCTCTGGCTGTCTGCCCTGTCTTGGAAACCTTGCTGGGAGTAGCTCTTGTTCTGAGTGGTAGCAGGCAGCTGTTTCAGTGATGTCTTCAAGTCGCGAATACATACAGGCTCCTAATTACCATCTTGATGCCCTGTTGCCCATTGGTTTCTGCTGACTCTCCCACCCCACTTCCTCTCCACCCCCACCTGGACCTTGGCTTTGGGTTTCAGGCTGTCCTTGTGCCTGACCTCTCTCTTCTACTGTCTTTTTGTGTCTGGCATGCAAATTTATATAAATAAATAGGCATATTTAGAGAGAGGAAAGTGTTTTCTGAAAAGATGGTAACTCTATATGAAGATGACTCTTAGGGTACTGCCCATTTTCTGCCATCTGTTTTGACCCTTGAGGTCAGCGAGGATATTTGCCTCTGTCAACTGGTTCTGGGACCACTTCTGGCTTTGCTGGTCCTTGGCCTCCTTGATTGCTCTCTTTGAAAACTCCTGGACGGATTCTCTCATTGGGCTGGTACTTGAAGACATTGCTTTGCTAGTGTTCTGTTTGCCATCTGTCCAGGTAATTATAATTCATGAAAAGGAAAAAAAAAAGGGTGATTATATTCAGTGAGAGAAATGGAATTGCAATTACCTTGGGAAGGAGACAGAAGTACATAGCTTGGGTGTTAAATGTTCAAAGCATGGCTCTTATTAATGAACTACAACATTTTAGTCCCGTGGCTGACCTGTGTACGGGACTCTGTGCTTCTAAGAGCTTACAGAACTGTGACTCAGTGGTTCTGGGATTGAACTTAGGCCCACTTACAACATATGTGCCCAGATGAAATGAGCTCTGATTTTATGTTTTATCTTTGCTGTCTCTGAAGGTTGTTAAAGGAGGAAGAAATAATTCTATCAAGAAGCAAGGTCATGCAATAAGGGAGTAAGGCAAGAAGAATGAAATGATAATTTTCTTTTTCTTTTTTTTTGCTTACTGAAAGAGAATTAATACTTTTTGAGTTTTAGACTCTTACTGAATGCTACATATATATTTCTTTAATTTACACAACTACTTAATCAAGTTGGCATTACTGTCTCCATTGTATACAGATATACTGAAAACTCACGACAACTTTGTACCTTGTTCCCCAAATCAGATTTTTCATCAATGTTAGATCTACTAGGGATAATTGTACATATTCCTTCCTTTTCCCTCCCTTCCTTCTTTTCTTCAAAAAAGTGTTTATTTTGTACCTTATTCTGTACCCAGTACTATATACTGCTTGACTCGGCAGAGATAAACCTAATGACACAACCCGATGTGAATTGACCGTATTTTAAAAACTTTTTATGTTTAAATAATGATAGATTCATAGGAGGTTACAGAGCAGTGTAAAGGGAAGTCTTGTGCATCCAGCCTCCAGCCTCTCTCAGTGTTAACATCTTACATGACTGCAGTAAGGTATCAAAACCAAGAAATTAACATTGGTACAATCCATAGAGCTGATTCTGACTTCATCAGTTGTGCACGCACTTATTCGCACACATGTGTATCTCTCTGTAATTCTGTCACATATGTGGCCTGTGTAATGACCTCCACTATCAAAAGACTCTACTGTACCATTACTAGGAGCTCCTTCATGTTATTCCTTTCTAGCCCCATCCATCCCCTCTCCTCAATCCCTAATCCCTGGCAATTACTAACTTGTTTTTCATCTCTATCATTGTTATTTCATAGATGTTATATAAATGGAATCATAGAGTATATATCTTTTCAAGTCTATCTTTTTCTTTACTCAGCATTATTTCCTCGAGGTTCATGCAAGTCATTGTGCATTTCGATATGTATTTTTTTAATTGCTGAGTAGTAGTTTATGGTATGGATGTACCACAGTTTGATTAAGATTTACTCATTGAAGGATGTTTGGGTAGTTTCCATTTTGGGGCTATTACAAATAAAGCTGCTACAAATATTTGTGCTTAAGTTCTTGCAGGAGAAAAAGATTATCTTTCTGAAGTATGTTTGAAAATCATTTGAACTTAAGTATGACAAAAATCATTATATTGTATAAGAAGTTTGACAGCTCTAGAGTGAAAACTGAATTAGAACTTAATGATGGTGGCTGAGGTTGTTTTTCAGCAAATATAATCTTTAACAAACTCATGGTTCAGAAGAGATTTCAACCATTGCAAGCCATATGCTAAAGCTTTCACTAATCCCACTGGCTTTTGTACTGATTTTGTTTTATCCATCTTGTTCTAAAGTTAACATGTCTGCCAGAACCAGTTGTGCCATAGTATGTCCTATTTCTTAATTTTTTAATGGAAATAACTCAGCCATAAAAGCCAGCAGGAGAGTACTTCACTGACAGATTGATCGGCCAATCTTTAATGTGTATGTGTATTAAATAGTAGGGAGCAAATAGGTTAAAAAATATCAGAAATTAAAAAAGGCAAGAAAAGAAAACATACTAGATTTTTTTGTTGGTAATAGAAAGATAACAATTTATTTTACATTACTATTTTATATCCTTGGAATTAAAATAAAATGATATGCAAACATTGAAATAATTAAAATTCTTTCATTCATTTTTTATTCAATTAGATCTAATTTGAGGGAAGAAGGTTTTCTTATAAGATCCTTTACAGAGAGATAGAGGTATAATTTGCAGTTGACATCAGCAGGTGGATTGTAGAAACCATATATTTCTTTTATCTTTAAAATGCCAGGCCTAAGCTAGTTCACTTGTTTGTTTGTTCATTTGTTCATTCACTTATTCATTCAAATGATCTCTTAAATCATTGGTAATACTTCTGCTGTATTGTTATAAGCCTGGATACTTAAGAGGTCCCCATCCCATAATCTCTATCCCCCTGAAACCACTTTATTCCCCATCACCCCATGATTTCTCACATTCATGACTTCTCCTTGGAGTTGCATTTGCCCCGTGTGATCACTTCTCTGAGTTGTACCTGTTTGGACCTCAAATACCTCCTCTGTGGACTCGCTCCTGATTTTTCCTGCCTAGAAATGACATAACTTTTTTCTGAATTTCCCCAACATTTCATCTGTGGCTTTTAAATATCTTTTACTTTGTATTATGGTTATTTATGTACATTTCACTTTTTTGCTACTCTACTGTTAATTTCTCCAGTCTGAATAAACGTTTGATCTTAGTATTTATTTGTTCTTTCCTTCTCTCCCTTTACTTTCTCCCTTCCTCCAACTCTTTTTTTTTATCTCTTCTCTTTTCTACCCTTTCTCTCTACATTCATTTTTTTTTTTTTTTTTTGCAGTCTTGTCTGAATTCATTAAATATTTGCTGATCACCTACTGTGTGCCGGACACCGTAATAAGGGCTTTGGATAGAGAACGTTAAAGCTCTCGGAGTAACTTTATTTATTTAGGTTAAACATTAGGACTTAAAAAAAAAAAAACAAAAAACCTCTCTGGTTATTCGATTGAGTGACTAGGGACATCCTGAGAGAGTATTAAATATTTCTCTTCAGAAATTTTAAAGGAAGGTAAACTACTTTATTCCTGAGAGAAGGAGCTGTAAATATAGTCTTCCTTAATGCCAGTAGGCTGAGTGAGATTTATTTCATTTCCAGATCCAGGCTTCTGTGTATTGAAAAAAAATTATTATGTCCCTACGTTTTACTGACAGACATCAACTAAATGTCATCTGATAATATAAACTACAACTGTCGAATAAGACATGACTGGAATTCAAATTATATGTCAAAATAACTTTTATTGGTACAGAAAATTCTTCAGCCAAACATTTTGGAAGCTCTGAAAATATAAAATAAGATAGGCAGAGTAGAGAATAAGTATTTCGTTTGCTTATCACTTGCCCATGTGGTATCTGATTTTGTATCTTGTCCTGTGGCTGAGGTGCTCGATAAATAGTAAACTGGAATTCTGTCTATGAAAGGCAGGATGTGTTTTCCTTATGTCAACATCTAACTCTTCTCTGCCTTTCTCCCTCCTCAAAAAACGTTATTGTAGGAAGAACATTCTCAAAGCTGGGAACTTCCACTGAGCATAATTTTTCTAAAGAGATGTCAGCAAGGTAGAGATTTGTAAGGGAAAGTATACAAAGCTGTCAGAAGTTTAGCGCCCTGAATTTTTTTTTTTTAAATGTAAAGAGACGGAAGAAATACATTTCTAAATAAAATCTCCGGGAAATATTCCTTTCAGAGATAAAACGCGAGGAAGGCATATGGAACAATGAACATAGAAATATCAAGGGAAAGGGCTGAGAAAGCAGAGTCCAGGCAGCCTTAAATGACCAGCTTCATATGTGATGAAATCAACAGTGATGGCGCCAGTAAAATTGGATCACAGCGCAAACTAGGAAAAGACTTGGAGGGATGAATTGATGAGGTCTTCCTCAAATTCGCTTATATACCTTCCTCATATGTTAGTTTAGTGGAGTTTGTCTCCTGCGTATAGTTCATTTCTGTCTGGAGCAAAGCGTTTGGCCTCAGAGAATAGGGCTACCCCACCCGTCCAGGATCAGATCATTTTACCAAATCGAAGATACAGAAATTTCTGCAACGCAGAAGGTGGTCTCGAATTTTACGTTCCTGGCAATCGTGACGAAAACAAACACAAGATTTGTACTTTGTCAGGAAGATTTGGATTTGCTCTCCAGGGGAAAATTTTAGATTCGTGTGAAATTTGTCTGACACAGACTGAAATCTTTCGGGCCTTGTTTGACTACAGTTTATCCTTGTAGAAATTGCCAGAGTCGGAGGCTCTAATGTGCTTTTCAGAAAATGTAACTGCCATTTTGCACTAAATGTTTTCACTTTGTAAAACTAAGAATCTGTGTATATTTTTTTGTCTTGATTTTAAAGGATCTTCCAATTTTCGTGCTTCGGATCTATGAAATTTGGCTCATGTGCCCAATTTTGAGAAAAGGACCTATTAACATTTTGGTAGTTTGGAAGTTCTTGTTTTATTTTATGTGCTTACTATTTCAGAAAAACAAATCCAGGATTTATAAAATTAGATCACTTTATTTATTTTTTGTCCACGAAAAGTAAATAAGTAAATAAAAGAAGGAAAAACAATTCGGAGAATTTCCGTGTGTTTGTTTTGGTTATTTTTCAGGTATGATGGAGAGATTCAGAAATCTTAATTGCATCAGTGGAAAAACTACCTGGGAGCTGTCGGTCCCCTGCGGGCCAGTACAGCTGCTCCTCCCGTTACCACTGTTTGCTACAAGAATACACGAGCTTATGACAAAATAATTGTAAACCAACATTTGTATTGTTCTTTCGAAAGGCACCCTGGTGAGTGGGACCTGGGATCTGGCTCATGGATTAGAATTATCTTTTTACTGCTTCCATTTTAAAAAACACGAAGCTCTTCAAAGCATGCTCCAATTAAAAAAAAACTGTCACCCTCTCTTGCAATAAAAAGATTTCCTCATTTGTACTTGGAGCTATGGCCATTCTGAAAAACTTGGTTGTGCCAACGTTCCTGGGCATGGTCCACTTCTGTGCGTTTGATTTCTCATCTTCCTTTAAAAACCCACAGCCTGTACAAATGGATAGTTGCAGAATAGACATGGAGATGTAAGTGTAGCATGGGGAAGATGGTTAATAATGTTGTTCTATATATAAGGGGGAGGAGGGGCACTAGATTTAGTGGGGTGATCGCTTTGTGAGTTATGTAGATCTGATTTCTAGGTCGTACAACTGAAACTGGTATATTATTGTATGTCAACTATAATTGAAAAAAACTCATTGAATTGTGCAATGTAAATACAAGCAACTAATTGTCTATTATATTTCAATAAAACCGGGAGTGGGGGAGAAACCCACAGTGGGAAGCACTCTCTACTGGGGCCTGCCCAGACTTCTTGAGTAGAAGCGTGCTCTTCCTGTGGGTGTGGCCCTCACTAGCGCCATATACTGTATGGTCCTGATGTCACTTGCGTTCTTTTTGTCCCCCTTTCCAACTAGCCTCTTTTAAGGGTGGGGTTCTGTTAGCTTCTTTGTCCCCAAGCACCCAGTTAGCTCTTGGCCTATAGCCCTCCCTTAATATTCTTGGAATAAATACTGATCGAGGATGCACAAAGAGGCTAGAATGTGTGGGGTTTGGGAGGAAGGACCAAGAGCTTCAGCGGTCAGGCTCTAAGTGACCCAGGTTACCAGGCTAATCACAGAGGGCAGAGGGAAGACCCCTGGGAGGCCGAGGGAGCCTGGAACGGGGCTTCAGTGGCTCTGGACTTAATTCCCTGGGGCCTGCCTTCTTCCTTCTCTTCCCTGGCAACTCAGCTGCACCCAGAGCTTCATCTAGTCTCTTCAGACCTGAATTCCAAATCTATCTCTGCCAGCCGGCTCCCTTCCCTCATCTTCAGACCTATGTCCGTAACCCGACGTCTTCACTCAGAAGTCCCACAGGCACCTCGATCAGTAAGTCCAGCTGGAATACGTCTAACGTCTTGCATTCAAAATTCACTGCTCTCACATGTTCCCTGCTTCAGCCAACGGCATCATCATCATTCATCCAGTCACCAGCGCCACACATCTGAGGGTGTTCTTTCTTCCTCTTGTCCCTCTCTGCCAAACACAGTCAATCACGAAGTTGTGTCACATCTTTTTGAGGAAATACTTCCTGAATCTAACTCCCTTTCTCCCTTTACACCATTGATAGCGCAGTTCAGGCTAGCATTTCTTACCTGATGGCCTCCAAATTCAGACATTTGCTTCTTGCTGTATCCCTTCAGGTCCTGTGTAGTTGGTTATACTGAAGCTGGAATAATCTTTCGAAAACACCAGCCACCAGTGTTACTGGGTCAGTTTTCTGTTCATTGGTTCTGCATCATTTGCAGATTAATACCTGAGCTCCCCGACCTGGTGCTCCTGGCTTTTTATGAGGAACCGACTTTCCACAGTCATGCACGGTCTACTCCAGCCTCATCATATATATTTTAATTCCTCAAATAATTCATGCGGCTCCAATACTTGCACTTGTTCCTTCTGCCCAGATGTGCTGATTCCTTCTTTCTCCAGCACGTTTGCTTGCAAACTCGAATTCATCCTTCAGTTCTCAGCTTAGATGACGCTGCTTCCCCGATGCTTCCTCTCACCCGCCCGCCACGTGCTGCCGAGGACCTTAAACTTTGTTCATCTTGGCATTGGTATGACTTGTGATGCCCCTCCACTCAATTGTAAGCTTATTGGGATTTGATCACCTATGTGTTCCATAACCTAGCACTATGCCTGGTTCATCTCAGGTGCTTAATGAGTTCATGAGTGAGTGATGGAGGGTGTGAGTCATAGGAGAGTGAGAGTTTTCATACTCTCCTATGAGTGTGAGTCATAGGACAGTATGAAAACGAAGCGTCTCGACATATAGTAGGAGATCTTTTCAAACTGTGTTCTTTTGCTACTTCTATCATCTGCTGGTTCTGCCAAGGACATTCTTAGGGAGCTCAGATGTCAGGGAATTAGAAAAATAAATTTCATCTTTTTTGAGAGGTAATTCAATACCCAAAAACTCATCCATTTAAAGTGTACAGTTCAGTGGTTTCATGTATTCAGAATTGTGTGACCATTACCAAAATTTAAATTTAGAACATTTTTATCACTCAAAAGAGAAACCCCATACCCATTAGGATTCATTTCCCGCTCTTGCCTCCCGTGCTCCCTCAGGTCTAGGCAACCATTAACCTACTTTCTGTCTCTCTATATTAGCCTATTCTGGACATTTTGTATAAATGGAATCATATGATATACAGTGTTTTGTACTTAGCTTCTTTCAATTAGTATAATTTTTTTCAAGATTCATCCATATTATACAATGTATAAATATTTTATGCCTTTTTGTCACCAAAAAAATACTCCATTGTGGGGATATATTAGACTTTATCCACTCATCAGCTGATGAACATTGGGTCATTTCCACATTTTGGCTGTTATGAATAATGCTGCTGTGAGCGTTCGTGTATAAGTATTTGTATGGATGTCTTTTTAGTGTTTTCATTTCTACTGAGTCTAGTATTTTCAATCCATGGCTAGGAATTTGTATGTGGAGGGCCAACTTGAGTTATACTTGGGATTTTGACTATGCGGTGAGTCAGCGCCTCTAATGCCCACGTTGTTCAAGGGCCGACTGTACACCTATGTGTGGAATTACTGGGTCATGTAGCAGCTCTTATGATTAGCATTCTGAGAAATTCCTAAGTAGTTTTCTAAAGTGACTATACCATAGTGCATCCCCACCAGCGATGAGTGAGGGTTTCAATTTCTCCACCTCATCATCAATACTTGTTAACATCTGTCTTTTGGATTAGTGCCATCTTAGTCGATGTGAAGTGGTCTTTCATTGTGGTTTTGATTTATTTTCCCTTAATGACACGAAGCATCTTTTCATGTGCTTATTGGCCATTTGTATGTTTTCTTTAGAGAAATGTTTATTCAGATCTTTTGCCCATTTTTAAAAATTGGTTGTCTTTTTATTTATTAAGTTTTAAGAGTTCTGTACATATTCTAGATACTAGTCCCTTATTAAATATATGACTTGAAAATATTTTCCCTCATTCTGTATGTTGTACTTTTATTTTCTTGGTGGTACTCTCTAAAACACAAAGGTTTTTAATTTTGATGTAGTCTTTATCAATTTTTTTTTCACCACTTATGTTTTTGGTGTCAGAAATATTGGTGTCTAATCCAACTTTTCAAGATTTACTCACTTTTTCCTAAGGCTTTTATAGTTTTAGTTCTTACAGTTAGGTCTATAATCCATTTTGCATTAATTTTTGTGTACGAGGTAAGGTAGCAGCAGTCCAATTTCATTTTTTTGTGTGCGGCTATCCAGTTGTTCCAGAACCATTTCTTGAAAAAGCTATTGTTTCTTCATTGAGTTCTTTTGGCACCCTTCTCAAGGTTAAGGCATTTTTGTCTTAATTATTCTCAATATTATCATTATTATTTATTATATAAAGAATACATGGTAGATAATTAATAATAATAATAACAATAATAATAATAATAGAATTTTTACTGTGTGTCAGGCACTGTTGTAGGAGATCTACCATTTAATACTCATAATAACTCTGTGAGATAAGCACCGTTCTTATCCCCATTTTACAGATAAGGAGACAGATTCAAGGAAAAGTTAAATAACTTAAAAAAGGACATACAACTAGTAAGCGTTGGAGCTGGTATTTGAACCCTGGCAGGCTGACTCTACAGCCTATGCTCTTAATTACTATGCTGTGCCTGACTGTGTCTTGTTCATAGGAAACATAAAAATTTGAAACAGCCAAAATTCTACTCTCCAGAGAGCTACTGTCAATGTTTTCATATATATCCTTCCAAACTTTGTTCAATGCCCCTCCAAAAAGTTATAACAATGAATTCAACTACATATACATTCATGAAACAGTTTTCTTCACTTTACTGAGATATTCTTACTGACTCTCTTCATCCATAAATCTACATCTGAAGCATTGTTCTTAATGGCTGTATAATATTCTACCTTATGTCTGTACTATTATTGATTTAGCCAGTCCACTATTGCTGGACATATAGGTTGCTTTCAATTTTTCACTTTATAAATAATTTCTGATGTATGTATTCTTTTAGGTATTTCCCCACTTTTCCCCACAGGATAAGGAAAAAATTTCTTTAATGGGAATTTAAGTAATATGAAAAATCTGTAAAGCTTTTAATACATATTGAAAAATTGTTCTCTGGGAAGTTTCTGTATGCTTACCATTGATATTTTGTATTTTATATCTGATAGGTGACTTTGATCTTACATAGCTTTTAGTATGTGCCCTTTTCATTATCAGTGAGATTGAGCATGTATCAATAATGATTATCATTTTTCTTTTGTGAATTACTTATTCATATTTTACCTGTATTTCCATCGAAGAGCTCTTTGTATACAAAAATTTTTAACCCTGTATCTTTGTTTTGCATTTCCCTCTAGTTTATTATTGTTTTTAAATTTTTCTCATGATTTTTTTTTGACATTTCTAAGTAGCAAAATGTGTTAGCAAAAAACATAACAGTCTTTTCCTTTATGGCATCTTTATATTTAAAAATAAAAGGTTAAAATATTACTTCCATTGCTTGGCTTCCACTGGCTTCCAGTGCCTTGGAGAGGGTAGGAGAAATCATAGTAATTTTTCTTTATATTTCCCTGGCTTGTTTTATCTTAAATACGGTTATCTGTATTTCTTTAGCTTACGGAGATATAAACCATCAATTTAACTATTTGGCACTAAAAATGTTAGTGTTGAGACAAGCTGGGATGGAGGACTGGGATCTCCTGTAAGTGGGTGTCAGCAATATTTTCTCCCCCATGGTTTGTACTCATTTAAGTTTGCTCCTTAGAACCCAAATGAATTAATTTATATGAGATAGTATGGACTTTTCCAGCAACGTTGGTTAGAAAAATCACATATTATCCAATCATGAACTTCACTCAAGAGCCTGACCTCAGTTAGCAGAATGTGGAGATTTGGGATGTTCTGCCTGAGTAAACTGGTTCTTTCTCAAGCAGAGGAACAATTTTCTGACCTCCTAATCTGATTTGTGGTTAACATGGTGGTGGCAGATAGACTGATTTCACACAGTTGATTTAGAAAAATGTTTTCTTTTTTCATTTTTAATCTGGTTTTCCCTTATGTATGAAATACATTTCAAATTTTGGCTCTGGCTCCATTTCAAATTTACTTTCGAAGGGTTTAGACAGAGGACTAGAAATGTACCTGCCTGAATTAGAAGCTGAGACTAAGTGCTTTCTTTTTTCAAAACACTGGTGCTGAACCCTTTATATAAACTTTATTCATTTAATCTTCACAATAAAATATACGATTTTATGCCTGTTTTGCATACTATGAAACTAGAACTGAGTGAAGTCAGTTGCCCAAGATCAAAGAGGTAGGACATAGTTCTACAGATTCGAACCCACGTCTCAGGCTGTGCTGTCACACACTGCTCAGGAGGTGAAAGGAGTCAGGTAACTTCTGTATAGCTGAAATCTTACACATAGTGATAAACCTCAGTGCCTGTATGTATTGGAAACCATTATTATTATTATAATGACCAAAACACTAGAAGGTCATCGTTTATATTGTCAACTAAGCATTTAATTTCCCTTTTTGGCTCATTTGTTCGATAACATCTGTTTTGCCTCTGAAAGTTTTAAATATTCACACCTGGAAAAGTAGGGGTTCAACATACATGTAACTGAAATTTCTGTGCAGAATTGTAGACCCTGTCTCTTTTTATGAGCTTGGAAAATCTGTGCTAGGAATAAATGAGTACTTTATAATTTCAGAGTTAAAAAAGATTCTATTTTTCTTAACGATTCAGTAAATAAAAGTCCTCGTAGGTGTTTGCTCCTATAAATAATCCAGATCTGTAGGCATTAAAATGATGTCGCTTTTTCATAAACTGTTGCTGTGAAGGTGTGATCTCTTGCATCAGAAGTTTTTTGTTTGTTGACTGTATAGGTTTTAAATGTTTTCAAACTATCTTATTGCTGAATTGACATTTCATGCCTTTTGCAAGTGAATTTTCCTTATTTCGTTTTCCAAAGGATCAGCAGTGTACTTGAGCATGTTGCCTTTTTACTAATTATTACAGTGCTTAAGGATGTTTTCCAGGCCTGGTCTTCTCACATTATGAGGGTGCTACCTAGAACTGTCTCCTCTCTTTGCACAATCCCACAGGCCCACCCATGTGGCCTATGGGAGGGGACAACAGTTATTCATGCTTTCTTTCTTGAGGGTCTAAAATGCACCCATGTAAAAGACCTTTAAGTTGAAAACTTCGAGGCGTGTGTGTGTGTGTGTGTGTGTGTGTGTTAAAAACTAGAAATGTGGTTTTGCTAACCGTAGTTGAAGAAGGATTGTATGAATATAAAAGTGTGTTCTTTAGCTGAGGCTGTGTAACCATTTAAACCCGCCGTGTTTATAGCTGGGTAGGTCACAGTTCACATTTGAAAATATCATTTTAAAGGATCAGAGAAACACATTTTTGACTTTCTGCCAATACATCTTACTTTAGCTAAACTCATTTACATTAGCATTATCTGAAAAACTGAATAAGAAAGTGAAGACTCAGCTTTCCAGGTTCTGCAAATATGGGTGACATGCCTTATCTTTCAAGTTAGCTTTTATAGGGAGTTAAAAAGTAAGAATGAGTAAGTTTAGTGTTGTTATTATTAATACCAGCTACAATTTATTGAAGATCTTTTATGTCTTAGACACTGATTTAGTCATCAGTTGACATCCACAGTAACCCTGGGAAACAAGTGTTATGAATTGCCATTTTACAGTTGGGGAATGTGAGGCTCAGAGATGACTTGCTGAAGTGACAAAGCAGCAGTCTGTCTGGTACTGCCAGCATCGGCTCTTGAGTGACGGGCCTGGCAGTGGAACCTTCCCCGCACACAAGGCTTCTGGTCCAGGCCCCCCGTTTACTGGTGGTGTCTGGAGGATCTGGGACCTAAGCCATGGTTTATTTCCCCTGTAAACATCCACTGCTGTAGAAGCATTTTTTTTTTCTTTCACTCTTATATCCTCCACCTCTTTGAATTGTTTAGTGTGGGAAAGAATTTCATATTTTTTTCTAAATTGACCAGCCAATGCGGAAGATGTTCATTCTTCCGAGAACTTCTTTCCTGTAAAGCGAAACTGCCTCACCCATTTTACGTGCTGGGAGACTAAGAGGTGACTTGTTTCAGGTAAAGAGGTAGAAAACAAATACCTGTACAAATCGAAAAATTCTTTTTTTAGATGATTTCATTTCTAGACTAAATAAATGGAGCTCATGGGCCTTTTCTTACCCGATTTGCTTCAGTTAGAACCAGCGTAACCAAGAAAGAGAAAATAGACTTATTAATCATCAGCAAAAAAAGAAAATGGCACTAAAGAAAGGCAGTTCATGACATTTTACAGAAGTGACTTAAAATATATTTTTTTCATGGATATGTTAAGCTGTCTTTTCCTGTTGCACTGGAAACATCTGATTGAAGCCTGGCTTTGATATTTCAGTGTGTTTGTAGGCACCGATGGAATTCGTGCTAATTTTTTTTAAGTTACCCACATTCAGAGATGCCAAATCAGGAACTGACTAGAAGCGACCCCTTGAACTCTGGCTCTGTGCTTAGTGGTGAAGCGTCCGTTCTGAACTACACTTCCAAATACACCAGCCTGAGGTTCAGCGAGGCTCCTTGCTGGTGCGCTTGGAGGAACTCATTCTTTTATGCTTTTATGAACAGGCCAGTGAGCGGGAGTAGAACAACGTGGTTAAAATTCTGCATCTGGTGCTCCGTAATTGTAAGCCTTGGGTAAGTCCTCAGAATCTCAGCTTCCTTGTATGGTTATGAAGATGAGGTGATGTAAGTGGTTTATGGGTGCTAGATGAAAAAAGGGCTGTGTATGGGTCAGTGATGAGAGTTTATAAACCAAGGATTTTGATTTAGTCCGATTCTATGCATGTGAAGTTCAATGTTTTAAAAGTGCTTTATAACCTAGAAAGCTCTATGGATTAGTAAAACATTAAAAATAGTGATAGATTGTAGGATATGCACTTTGAGGCCAGGGAAGCAATATTTTATCCATTTCATCCTCCATAGGATCTGGCACCAATATAAATGCATAATATGTGCCAAATATAGAATTACCGATTAATGGAAATCAGAAGAGACCTCATTTTTCTTTTATAACAATCTAGAATTCTCTACAAATGGCTCTTTGGATATATTGAGAAGTGTGTTCTGTTCTCAATAATTTGGTATTATTGGAGAATTTACCTATGGCGTGTCTTTGGACTTCTTCTGTGGCATGTGACAGATAACTTATGCTAAACTAGTATAAGGGGAAAAAAAGATACTTTAATAACCAATGAATTTGAGAATCTGAGAGTATGTTGGATTAGGTGTGACCTGGTCCAGGTGTACCGATGAAGCCTCTAGGCCAAGAGTCACACTCCACCTTCCCACATTCCTGCTCCCTGCAGGCTCTGTTCTCTGCAAGGCTTACCTGATGAAGTTAGGTCTCACCTTCCTCCGGGTTCAGTGCAGTAGAAAAAAAGTATCTTTAGTTACTCTTGCACAAATCCCAGGACTCAAACTGGAGATGCTTGGTCCACGTGCCCACTCCCACCAGTTCCCATGGAGAGGGACGAGTTCGCTGTGCACACGGGAAGGGTCTGGGCTGGGCATTCCCTCATGGAGCAGGGAGTTGGGTCCTCTCAAAGCAGGTCACCTGAGAATGGGGGTGTCACTGATGAAAGAATAAAGAATGGGCACCAGGTGACAGTACACAGGAAGTGTCTACTCCATCTCTGGACCCCTTGTTATTGTCTCCAGGACTTTGTAACTCACTCCTCCTCAGGGAATGTTTGGAGAAGGGATAATATCTTTAATGAGGTCATGACAATTCTAAGTAGTCTATTTTACTACATGATTCCTGTCTGTCTTCAGGTTTCTTGGGGACCATGTGGTATTCACAGGCAGGAAAAGAATAGAGGCTTTCCCCGCAATGTCTAAACTACACTCTAGGGTCTAACAAGATCTGTTTAGAGATCTAGAGATCTTGAGATTTTGGGGCATGGAGTTGAGTTCAAGTTCTCTTGGTCCATCTTACCTGTGGCTTTCTGGCAAACTGAGCAATATGGTTCCTCTACGAAGCTCCACACAAGTTTAAACAGAACAGCCACATAGATTCTGTGCAAAGGACAGTCTGTGCTTGGATGCTCTCTTTCTCATCACCCATGTTTCACCTCATTGGAAAGGCCTGCCTGGTTCTTTTTACCAATACGTTATTACCTGAAGTTAGCTTTTGCTTATTCTTTTTTTTCTGGCTTCTCATTGGTCTTAAACTCTGTAGGAGCAAACAGTTTTTTTCTATCGTGTTTTCTTCAGTAGCCACAGGAGCTAGAACAGTGTGTGGCACATAGTGGGCACTCAACAAACAGTCACTAGGGCATGAATCATTGGCTCCTAGAACCATTCTGCTTCTCTAGGCACAAACTGTCCTTTGTAATCGAGGTTGGCTTGAATAACCACAGTAGCTGAATCCAGCCATAGCTATGTCATTATAATGGATGGGCCATGTAGTGTAATGAAGTTATTAACTCCCAAAGTTTGTACTTTATTCGAAAGACATATTACTGGCTTTAGGCAAGGAATGATAGATGGGGCTTATACTTAAACACAATAAGCATTGTACTATAGCGTTTCATCTTGAACTGCAGAATTGCCTCTGAAGACAAACGTGATGGTGCTACATAGAAATGGAATAAGGTCTGTTATTAATGCGCTCTCGGAGCTCACGGTCTCACGATCTACTTGGCAGAAGCATTGAAGCGGGTACCCCATTCACAGAGTCTCGCCAGAGTGCCTGGAAATGGGTTAGCGTTCCCGCTGTCAGTTCCTCCGTCAGTGCCTCACCCTCCACGCTGTGAGAAAGGGAACCGATCCCCGGACTGCGCTGTCGAAGGGGGTCTGCATTTCCCCATCCCAGAGAGAAGCCATTGCCTGGATCTCTAGTCTGTGGCAGGCCGGGCTCCTTGACGAATTGGATTCATTTGGTCAAATGTGTTGGCTTAAGCTTTGCAGAAATGAAGTTGAATGAACATCAGAGAAGCTACAGGGCTGATGGTTTAGCACGTTAGTGGACCTCAGAGTACAAGTTAGCTTTATTTATAGAGATTGCTTTTATGGTGACTATCTAAAAAGATATCAGCAAAATGAAAAGAAACGGAATTTCAGTTTTCAGAATATTGCTTGCAGTTATCACGCTGTGAGTCTAAGTGATTCAAAAATGTTCATTCCATTTTGACATTTTTAACAAAAATGTATGAACACTTTTCAAGTACTCAGCACTGAGGATATAAAACTGAGTAAAGTAAAACCTGTTTGGGTTTTGGAAAACATCCGGTCTAGGAGGGAGAGATACATCTACACCCAAATAATTTTAGTACCTATGATAAGTAGTACATAGAAGTCTGTGCAAAATACTATAGGAGGTGGCAAGTAATTCTTCTTGGGTGAGGGGTGTGTGTGTGTGTGTGTGTGTGTGTGTGTGTGTGTTTACTCTGGCTGTAGCTTTTTATATCTAATAATAATGGGAATGGTAAACACACAGTGCTCTTTATGTCAGGTACTTCTCTGATTACTTTATTAGCTATGATTTAATTTGACCTTTGTTTTAGACCCTGTGAGGTGGGTACCTGAATCGTCCTCACTTTACAAATAAGCTTGAGCACAGTTATTACTACATACATAGTTATTATTATGCAAATAATTATATAACAATTATTAATTGCATAATAGCTATTATACAAACAGTAATAGTAGTGGCAATAGGCAGATGCCATTTACCAACAACTTATTATTTACCAGGAAAATGGACTTTTATTTAGGAATTAAAATCAACTTTCGACATGGGATTTTTAGTTTTTAAAATCACTTAAATTTTTTTTAAGTATTAACATATGCATGGTATAAAATTAAGACATACAAAACTGCATCGAATGAACATTTAGTGTCTTTTTCATTGTAGATTTCACAGTTCTACTCTCCGAAGAAAACTCACTGAAAACATTTTTTTTTGTTTACTTGAAGAGTTCCGATTCACGCATTGACAACATACTCATGCAGATTCCTTTACGCAGATGTGATCATGTTATGTATACCTTGTTTTTTTCATGTAATGTTCTTTTTCTCTCTGTCTCTGTCTCTCTCTCTACATACACACACGTGGAGAGAGAGAAAGGTGAATCTCTATGTCATTATTTTTGATGGTGATTATTACTCTTTCTCAGGGAGTCAGTAGGTAGAAAGATCATGTAATGCGAGAGTGTACTGTAAAAGTAAAAATATAAAAAGTAAATATAAGAGCCTATAAGAGCTGGATGGGGAATTGGAGCTTGAGCTAAGTGGCTTTAGGAAAAGACTCTGAGTCAGGAGCAGCCACTACTGGGGTCTCCTTTTCTCCCCCAACAATAGCCAGGAACTCGACAATTGTCACATGATCAGTCTCTCTCTTAATTACTCCATGTGTGAGGGTTCCTTACCCGAACTTAAAGACACGTCTCTTAGGAATCATTTTAAAATTATGCATGAAAAAGTATAAAAACCTGTGATAGCTTAATGTTGACGTGCCACCTTGAGTTCGTCTGTGTTCTCGCATGAAGGTGTTTTTCTATCCGTGCAGGAGTGCGTTCCCTCCACGCTCCTGACCTGGCATGCAGTTGACAGATTTAACGATTTATCAATGTCAATGGGGCTTTTCCAGAGCTGAGTGCGAAAGCTGTAGGGTCTGAGAACTGGGGAGTCACAGAAGTTTCTGGTGCTTCTTCCAGGTTCTGCTGTGCTCTACCCAGCATGGTTTGCCCAGCTCCCCGCACCAAACAGCGCCTGCCGTGTGGCCCCTGAGATGGGCATTTGGATGGAGTTTTAACAGAATGTATCAGTTACGTTGGCTCATTTTCCCAAGTGCAATCGGAGCATGTCCCACAGAAAATGCGCCCTTGTGAAGAGCATATTTCTGTGTTAACGTGCCTGCATTTTGATTCTAAGCCTTTTACTTCCATGGTTAGGTCTGAGAATGGCTGTAAATTCTAGCAGGGCCATGCCTACGTCTGATATAATTCTGTCACCTTACCCCACCTCCACCCCTGCCTCCGCTTCCTGACACGGTGCTTGGCACACAGTGAGGGAGCCAGAAATATGAATGGTTGTGTCTTCGGGGAGGTGATAAAGGTTCTGGGTAGGAAAGAGCTCCTGAAATGTTCCAAGTATATTGGTTCCTTTGTTACGGAAAGCTGACATTTTCTTCATGTTTTAGTACTTGCAGATGATTTGTGCTGTTTCTGACAGCACAGCCGTTAGGAGGTGGCACAGTAACCTTGGCTGTGACCTTCTTGGTTGCAGTGGCTTTTGCACAGAGAGTTGCTAAAATTAAACTGTTGCTTTGGCTTAGTGCTGTTGACCTGCTTTCATCATTTGAGAAAATGTGCAGATATTAGAAAATTTGCCAGGGGCTGGCATTTAGCCATGGAAATGAATTTTGGTTAATCCCGCCTTTAGCTAAAGAACTTCTGGTCTTATAATTGTGTCTGTTAACCAAATTGTTAATTATGCTCAAAGCGATGTACATGGTGTCTAAATTGCCATAATCTTTCTGCTAATGGTCATTTTCTGCTTTAGTCTCTTTAATTGTATTATGGACCATGTACATCATCATGTAGCATTCTTCAGTTTAGTTTAACTGTTCTTTTATGGACCACTAATGTCAATTTACACTTGTACCTAGATGTGTACAAGCGTAATTGATGATGATAATCCTATGTTTAGCCTTTGTTTCCTGTTTCTGGAATTAAGTGAAATAATATACATGCAAAGGCCTAGCACAGAGTCAGACATATGGCAAAGGACTGCTAAGTATTTAGTCATCCATCCAATATGTGTACATCCGTTTTTCCATCTGGTGATAGCGCTGTTAAAAATAAGCTATTTTTTAGCAGCCACACAGAGGCATTCTAGTTTTTGGTGGTTTTTAAGCAGGTGAGGTGAAATATTCCAAGATCAAATTGTTGCTCCAGAGCACTCTGATTCAGAGTTTTGGAGCCCCAATTCAGTCTTGTCTCAGCATTTGAGAGGTTCATGATGTATATTCTCTTTGAGACAAAGAATTGGCTTTATACTCGTACCTGGAGTCAACCCTCTATAGGGAGGTGGGAAGGCCCACTATCTGGGTGAGACAGTCGAAAGATGTTAATCCCACCACTTGGCAATGAGTATCTCAAGCATCAAGCTCTCTTGTCAGCAGCAGGGTATCTGCATTTTAGGTACTTACCAGACAGCTGGGTTGTAATTATGCTCCTGCAGCAACACCCTGATTGTGGGCGAGAACCAGGGTCAGTATAAAGGACAGGCCAGCCACCATTCCCTTAGGTTTGCCAAGCTCTCTCCTTGCATCTGGCTATTAATTTACTTGGACCATTGTAAAATCTACGCTCTCAGTGGAAAACCTTCAAGGGGGTCAAGTCTCTGACTTTTGTTCCATCCACACGAAGACCCAGAATCCAACCATTGTGAGTAGGGGTGAGAGATGAGAGATGCAACCGTTTCTCATGCACCTACTGCTTAGGTACCTTACAAGATCCTTTACCTGTGTCATATCACTTAATCCTCGTGACAACATTAAGAGGCAGGTAACATCGCCTTCATTTTAGATATGAGGAATCAGAAGCTTCATGTGCTTAAGTAACTTGTCTGATGTCCAAGTTACTAATTTGAACCCACGTCTGTCTACTGCAAAACCCGTACTCAAAATTTCTATGCCCGCTTACTTCATGCAGCCCTGTTTGCTGTTATTTCACGTTTGTTAATATTTCCACAAATATTAATCCACCTCTCTACATTTCCATGCAATAAATTTCTTCTAAATTCAGTAACGGAGAAGCCTCTTTCTGGAAGCTGATGTTGCTCCCTTTTATTACATCATAAGGGTTATTTCACTTCTCATGATTTCCTTTTTGCTCGACTGGAGAGCCAGATGGAGTGCTCAATTACAGTAATTCTCATCTGATTCCTGGTGCTGTTATCTCCCCCATTCTCTCTAGAATTTCCTACCATTCTCTTTTCTCTTATTTTAACTGCCTTTTAAACTTCTAAACTATTCCTTAACGTAAGGCATAAATTATAGAGTCCTCATAACATTTTTCAAACAGTTAAACAGCTTTTCCCATCTTGGACATCAGCTTAACAATGTGCAGCCCTAGGGAGATGTCAGGTCCATTTAAGCAATAGCTTTACGTCTTGTCCTTCCACACACACATGTATGCAAGCATATGCGTGTGCACGCACACGCAAATTTAATGGGACTTGCCCTTTGACTCTCCTGCCCACAGCCTGCGTTTGTCTATCATGTGTGACATTCGTTGTACTGACCCTATTCTCTAATCACCTGATCTGAGCATCCACACAGTGTAATTAGAGGTCGTCCATCCAAAGACACTTTCCTTCTCATTCCTCTGACTCCCCCATTTGAAAGCCATTTTAAAAGAGGTCTTTTATGAGTGTTTGAAGACTTTATAATAGGTCTGTGACCTTGACATTTAGTTTTGGACATCATCTTGGATGATCTTTATTAAGTCTTTCAGGCTACCAATTACTCTTTTAGCATGAGAGCCGGGACTGAAGTGGGGCATTGGGAGGGTTGGATACTCTTTTCCTCCAAGATAAGGGCAAGTCCACCGTGATGGTTCTTCACCATGTGCTCCTTCCAGCCTCTGCTGTGGGGTAGGCACTTTATCTTGACAACTTCTCTCTCCTCCTTGGGTTTCATAGCCAGTCAATGCATTCAGGAGTGTGTGTGTGTATTTGTCCTGAAGCATAAAGAGGCAGATGGTTCTGAAGGCTGGCATTGAATGGGAGCTTCCTGATGAACAGATGTCCGTCTCAGGATAATGCCTGCTGCCTGATAAACCTATGTTTTCTGGCATCTACTCCTATTACCAAGGGTCCTTCCACTCTCTGAATAGGCAATCTGCACCTCAAGTAGATAGGGAAACATGAGCCAGCTAGAAATCATGAACAAATACAAAGGCATTTATCTGGCTTGGATGCTGATGACAATTAAGACTTGATGCTTTTTGTTTGCTTGTTTTGTCCCTAAGCTTTGGCGCCTTTTTACTAGGAGACCAGTTGGCCCATCAGCTCTATGCAGCTCTATCTCTGAGTCTTATAAAACTCTATGGGGTTCTTTGGGGAATTTCAAATTTGAGTAGAAAAATCTATTCTTTTTCACAAGAAACAGATGATCCAATCTATTTTTCCAAAGCCAAAATCTACAGGAGATGAGAATTAAAAAAAAATTAAAACCATGTTGTCTTATAATTTTAAACATATATTAAAAAATGGTTTACTATTAAATGGATTTAGATGCAGAATTGGGAAAAAATGAAAAAAATGTTGGAGAAATGCACTGCTGTAGAACAGGGCTTCTGGGTATTGAAGGTGTGGTAGAGCATGAGTTACTATGGACAGGTGTATAAGTCTGTAGGTCAGGGCCTCAAAAACTGCTGAATGGACTTTCTTGTCCATTAGGTATTTTACAAAATAGACCTCTAACTAAGAGGGGCCTTATTGGCTCTCTTCCTTTCCCTTACTGTCTTGCTGTAACTTTAGGAAGACCTTGGGCAGTAGCTATTCCTATAACTAATGGGAATACAGAGGGTACTCAGGGGAAAGAAAAAATACCTTTCTGAATAAGAAAAAGTACCCAAAATATATCTGGAAACAAGCATGTCCACGAAATGTGCAAAGATCATCTGGGATTATTGGGCTTCTCTCCGGGATGATCCTGTTTGGGATACAGGATGCAAAACATTTCCAGAGGATGTTATCGTGGCCCCGTCAGTCCTGACAATGTGGGACTTTATTTCATGGGTAAAGACCCAAATTATTACAGACTGACTCTGGCTACATTTTGCGTGGACCAGGGATTTTGCTGCAGAATGGACCCTTGCTAATGCCTGCTGCTATTGTTTCGAATGATGATTCTACTGGTTTTAGTAATTATTAGTAACTCTTCCTGGATTTGTGTGAAGCTCTGAACTTTAGGCTGAATTCACTTTTTTTGTAGATATTCTTGTACCTTCTGGGGATCCCCACATTTCTTCATTCGCAATTGCTGGACTCGTGAAACTTAATGGCTGAGGGAGAGCGGGCAAATAAACAATCACGGTGACTTCCAGTTGTGATGAGGCACTCACTTATTATAGCCTGCTGTAGTTCAAGGAATGACATGCATTTGATCATCTCATTTGAATGTTTAAAAGTTTTTCATTCTTTTTATGACAAAGGTAGTTTAGATAATCATAATTACATATCCAGATGACCAAACTAAGGCGTAAGGAAATTTAAGGGCTTACTCAAGGCCATAACGTAAAATCAGAGGTGGCATCAAGAGAATTGTGGCCACAGCTTTCTACCACACATTGTGATTGTTGTTTGCCTTTGTGTCTGTTTTCCTCTGGCTTAAAGCATTTGCTTCTGCTTGTGATACTGAAGAAATCCAGGAAATGGGCCTTGGATATCAGACATCAACAGTGATTCAGCAACATCATAGAGCTTCCACTTTTCAGTTTCTCTTCCTTGAGGGTTAACGATTTATTCTGTCTTCTACAGAGAGCAATAGAGAAGATATACTGCTAAGTGGGTTAAATGCTTTTTAGCATAAATACCATCCAAAAAGGGAAAACTCAAGACTATTGTATTTGCAAGTTATAACAGGGTTTTTTTTTCTTTTTTTTAAAAGATCACGTTGGTCCATCATTTTCTTTTATTCATGAGCAAAGAGATTGAGAGAGAGGAAAAAATTTGTCGAGGTCACAAAGTAAGTTAGTGTACGCTTGAGGACCAGAACTCAGGCCTTCTCACTTTCTTTCCATTCACTTTTTACTAGATTACATCCTTTGCATATGTTGGGATTCAAACTATTGTGTTATTTAATAATGTTTCTTATTACTTTGTAAGATTTTATGAGACTCCCCGCTCCAAATTTCTTTCTTTGATTTCCCATATCCAAAGCTTTTATATCTATAACATTGTGTTGTACAGTAGAAAAAAATGAACTTACAGAGAATATCCATCCATCCTCTTGATTTATAGTTGATCATTTAGGACATTTGAAAATACTGTCCTAGGTCCCCTAGGTCTCCCTTTCTTGTTTCTCCTAAGTTACAGTTCCCAATACCTGCCAACCAGGCCCTCTGGCACTTTGTGTTTGACCCGTCCTTGAGTCTACTCAAGACTGCCATCCTTTGCATATCCCAGAGTGCTTTGGATACCCCAGAATATCCTTATATCAGCCAATTCAAGAGTTAACTTGGAAAACAGCAGTTATCTATTGGGTTAAACATTAATTTTGAATGATCAAGAATGATCATATTGTAGCTCAGATAGAGAGCAAGGTCATAGTTATTCTCCATCTCAGACACAGCTGAGACATAGTCACAGTATTGTTTTATATGATGTCGGTGCGAAACCACTTAAATATTAACCACTACATATTGGTGTGTATTGGAAGATACCAAAAGCATAATTATTGGAGAAGAAGCCCCTATAAGAGATGTTTCCAGAGCACCTGGCATAAACTAATCACAGTTTAGCTATTATAGACAATACACTAAGTAGGTGTTGATTGTATGATGTGAGTATTAGAGATCAAAGATTTCATCATATTGCTTATAAAATGGCACTGTAGAATGGAAAACAATAAAACTTCAACTGATTATAATTGATATTTATACAGGGTCTTTCTCCCAAGATCCTGACAAGTGCTAGGAAGCACTTGACAATGAAAAATAGTGTTCAGCATGTTTGCTTGAAAAATGTCACGCTTCTTAATATCGATACCATAATATTTAGGAAATATATTATTTACACAACTATAATGTAACCATTTATCCTGTTCCGCTATCCAGCCATTGAAACTTAGGTCCCCCCAGTGACTATTGGCACTGCCGCAGACACACTGGACTTAAGGGTGCTGGACCGACTCCTTCTACCTTTCTCTCTGCAACCCCTCTCAGACCGCCACAGCCTATGGATGCAAAATGAATCACATCAAAGGAATTGAATTTTTCCTGGCTTGCATTGCTACTGAAGTCTCAGCACCAGCCCCTGCCTGCCAACAAAGTCTTCCCCGAGTTGTCTGGGAGTTCCCAGGGGTGTCGCATATGTGATCATTAAACGGTTTGCTCATGGTTTTCCTCTGTGAACCCTTCCTTCCCTGATGTCTGAGCTGCCTCAAAAAAATAGGTTCTAGTACTTCGTTCATCCTCGCTGCTGTGGCTGGTATCTTTTGTAGGAAAATGGCTTCCCTGGACTGGTATAGATTCCTGGCTTTCTTAAAAGTATGAATTCGGCAATAATCTCAATGGTTTTGTGGTCCCTTGGTGTCACTGAGCTGAAGCCTGTGTGGTCTATGAGTACACCAGAGGGTTTCTCTTTTCCATTTGTGCACACCTTGAATATCCTTGTAAAAATGCTCCTACAGTCTCGGACCACAGCCCTCCTCTCCACTGGGCTCAGGCCTGATGCGTGGGACTCCTCTTTCCAGGTCATTCTCTTTATACTCATCCCTTACCCCAGTGCCTTTTTCAGGCTGTGCAGATCAATTCATGGAAATAGATGTCTCCAGATGTCTCCAGGCTGCCTCCTTGCCCCTTTTCTGGACTAATCCAGAGGTCTGGAACCAACTGGAAACCCTATAACATATTATCAGCCATAAAGACAATGACTTTGTTCCTGCTGGAAACACTATGATTCACACCATAGTTGGCCCAGGGACAGAATGGTGAGCAAGAACTTACAGGCTGTGTCAGTGGAAATGGAAGCGGGCTCTTCAGTATAGTGCTTGAAGCTGTTGGAAAAATAAACCAATATTTATTAAGTTTTTTCTATTTATGGGACCATGTATTTAGTATTTACTGATTTATACACACATATATGCATATACACATAATACGTGCACAGACACACATATATGTACACGCACACAGACACAAATATATGCATTTCATTTAATTCGTTTTCTCAACCCTACAAGAAAGGATGTTTTCTCCAGAGGCCAGGACAGGAAAAAGGTTCAGAAAACAAAGGGAGGAATGGAAAGGAACCAGTGTTTACTGAGTACCTGTTCTGTGCCAGGCATTGTGGCGGTACATTGCGGGTGTTGCCTTGTTAGTCCACACAGCCATTCCGTTTTGCAGGAAGGACATGAAGACACAGAGAATATAATTTGTCGATGGCCTTCAGATTAGTAACTGATGAATCTGAGATTCTGACCCTGGTCCTTTGTAGAGCACAAGCACCCCAGAGACCCTGTGTAACTCTGCACCCACTACCCCATTTCCAATCTTTGCCTCAGAGGCCCTGACCTCCTTTTCTTCATCAGAATCTGAACTCAGAGCCTCTGAATTGGGCAAGTGTCTACATTTTCTCCATGGAGATGTCGTATGATGTGTCAACCAGATGCTGTAGAGGAATAGACTTTTGAGGGTTAGCCTGGGAACCTAAATCCTATTAAATATCATTTGTACAGGAAAATGCACATCATATTGCAATTAAATGGCTTGCAAATAAACTTTGAATATGTCATACATATTCAAATACAAGTGTAAATAATAAACAAACTTTGAAAATTTATAAGTTGGCTATTTGTAGCAGTAACAGTTAAATTTATTAAAAAATAAAAAGGTTTCATCAGTGTCTATAACCATCTTTCTTGGTCAAGTGAGAAGATTCTAGGAGTTGGGAGCCTCACTTGGTATCTGGAGGCAGCTTGGAGTTGCTGATAAAAACCATGTAATAGGCTCCTCAATGTAAGGAGAAAATTGTAGTGGTTTAAATGTGAAATAAATATCATAGCAAGATCACGATGATGTATTAAATTTTTAAGAATAATTTTAATTTAATTTAAAATTTTCCTCCATCTTGCTGTTCTAAGTGAATCTCCAGCAGAGGAATGGTTTGATTTTAAAGCCGAATTAAGTCCAGTAGTGAGACTTACCAAAGCAGATCATTCTTCTTTACATGCAGTAGAATTCGAGTAAATTTGTATTAATTTCAGTTGTGAAAGTATCATTCTGCTATTACGACTGTGACTGATACTATTTCCATAATTGTCAAAAATCAATCAACTATTAAGGGTGTTTATCTGTCTAGCTCCAGTTTAGAATTGGGTGCTTGGCTTAGTATCCTCTTCTTCTGGGAGGTCTCCCCTCTTCCCTTCCCACCAGCCAATTGGAATGGACACCCTCCTGTGCTCCCACAGTGCCCTGCAACGATGCCCGTTCTTTTCCTGTATCACATGTACCACATCGTAGTTCCCTTCCTACTCCCCTGCAGCCCTCACAGACCGCAAGCTTCTTGTGGAGGGGCCGCTGCAGATTCACCCCCTCCCTAGTGCCCAGCACAGTGCCTAATCCCCAACGAGTGGTTACTGAATAATCGAATCAATGATTGACCAAATTATTCTCATTTTTTTTTTTCTAGTTGAGGAGTGTAAAGCTCAGACAGGATAGATAATTGAATATGATGATATATGGTATAAGTAATGCTGCAGGCAGGAGAAAGTGCCTGCCTAGAAGAAGTCTGCCTACGAAGACACAACTGGTCTCTGCAGTTATCACACCCAGGCAGGGGGTAAGACAGTTCACCTATCAGGGGTCAACTACGGCTGTAATGGCGACATCGTAGGGTCTCGTTAGAGGGAAAAGGGAACAAAAGAGAAAGTAAATTCCTTCTGGGTTAGCAGAGACACTGAAGTATAAGAATGTAGGAAGTGTTTGGAAAACTACTTGACCGAAGGTGAAAATGTATTTTATGTCTGTATCAAATAAATCTCTCTCTATACATATCTTTGGATATCAAAATGGAAGAGGTAAAGTTGGTTTATCAAGAAAATTTCAGTGTAAGGTGTGTATGTAGATATATATAATATGTAATATATGAATGTAATATATAAAAACCTGATATGCATGCTTATGGAAATGTTCTTGGTTTTACGGTGGAGAGATAATTGAATATACCTATCTGGCTAGAACTTACAGCAGTAACACATTTACTGAGTTATGTGTACTGGCTCTGAACTAGTTACTAGGTTGGGAGGAGATATAAAAATTAGTGCCATTCTGTCCTTAATTCTAAGGAATTATTAGCCAGAGAGGTAGGATATGACCTGAACACAAATGAAAATAAAACAGTGAGAAAAATACCATAAGTGAAGTCCAAAGTAATAAAAATTTGAAAAAACAGGCCCAAATGTATGCACTTAGAAAATGTGTTAAAGATGATTCTTAAAGGATGGGCAGAATTTCAACAGGTAAAGGTGAAATAGAGAGAAGATAAGTAAGGTGAAGTCATCTTGTGAGTTGTGATTATTTATATGAATTTGGTGGCCATACTTAAAGTTGACTTACAGATGGCAGCATTATTACTTATTAGTCATGGTTCTGGTTTAACTCAGGGCATTTGAAGAAGGTACTCTTTACAGATGTGCAGGCGGAGTTAACAGAACTACAAGGAATGGTGAGGCGCCAGAGACTGGCAGTAGCAAGAGCTCTCACTGCCTGGGCCTGATGGGGCAGGGAGGGGAGGGCTGGAGTCCTGGGGGCCAGAGGCAGCTCAGAGCTGTCTGCAAGGAGCTGCCCCACCTGGCACTGTCAGACAATGATGATCCTGGAGGGGGCGTAGTTGATCAGGATGCCAGCGACCTCACCTTCCTGCTCTTTCCACTCTGATCTTCTGTGATGCCTCTAACAGAAACTTAATGGAGCTGAGGCCAGAGTGATGCACGGTCCATGGGCGTCACCACTGACACGGAGGAAGGTGGAGAAGGTATCAGAGTTGGCAGAGGATACACAGATACATGATGTTTACTATTCATTCCAGTGGGGTATGGAAAGTTTATTATGGAACTGTTCACATCAGAGAAAAGATAGCTCCATATTGAATATCATTCAAAGGGGTTTTGTTATTGAAGGTATCAGAAAGGCCCTCCTTTAAGTCTACTTTGTATGCTAGTGAAGCCATAACATGGTTCTCTAGGGGAAAAAAAAAATTGTAATGATGCTTCAATAAGTTAGTTTTACTAGGGAAGGGGATATTTTGTTATCCCAAACCCTACCCTTTCATTTCGTATGGGTACTTTGCAGAGACGGGACTCTGTGAGGAGCTTGTAGCTGGAGACATTTTCTTGCTTTTGAAGCACATTCTTTTCTCTTTGGGCTTGGGTATGGTTTTCTCCTTAGGAGATGTGAGAAGTTCTGGATCTCTGTACCAGGGTTTTGCACTGCTCCTGAGCAGGGAAGGGGCTGAGGAAGGCCTTACCTTAGAGACATTCTGGAAGAGTGAGGTGGAGGCGAAATGAGCCCAGCTGGATGGGCCCACCCTGTCCTGGCTCCTGAATGTCACTGGGAATAAGTACTTTGAATTGCACATCCGATATGCATGTCTCTGTTTACTTTTCTTAATCCCCTCAAGAATCCTTGGTTCATCAAGAGCTTGTTGTTTCTTTACCAAGGATTTCCTGATAAACAACTTAAAGATTCTTCTTCTGAAAAAACTCCACTAAATAAATAAACACATGAATAAACAAGGAAATAAATGCATGAGTAAATAAAGGAAATATCTAGTAGCTTAATCCCAGTTCATCCAAGTATGTTTTCTCCCACACAGCTGTTTGAGGCACAAATTCAATAAATTTTAGATAGTTCTCGTATGTTCCTTTGACTTAATCAGTGTTGACATTAAATAACAGGTTTGGGGTTTGTCTTGAAACCGATGCATTTTTTCCTATCTTGTTTCTTGTTTTTGTTTGTTTTTGAATTGTAGGGGTTCAGAGAGAGCCACCTGATAGGGAACAGGTTGGGGCTTGGCTGGGGTTGTGCCCTATTTATGCCAGTTTTGAAGATTAGTGCAGGTGCCATAATTAATTCCCAAGCTGCCCTGTTGGTGAAGATAGCTCCCGGGCAGTGTACACAGCTGGGTAGGGCAGGGGCGGACAGGGACTGAGGGACTTAGTCTGAGGGAGGAAGGGGGAGCCGTAGGACATCTTGAGGAAAGGGGAAGAAATGGGAGCTGTCCCCTGTAATAATAGCAACACTTTGCATTAGTGATTAATTCACCCAGTTTAATTTAAAAAGTACTTTTATTATAAATAAGCTTCTTTCTTTCCCCCTCTCACTATGAAGGCCATAAAGGCCTAACTGTGTTTCATTTACCCGCCCTTCCCTTTGGGGGAAAGATTCAGCCTCACCTCAAATCCCATGGTTACGGCATCGCCCTGCTCCCAATGGCCAGCAAGACAGCGTCGATGCTGAGACTTTGTAGGAATGAGCCTTCCTAGCGCTGTGACACCACAATACCTGACCAAAAGATTGATTTATGACCAAAATGGGGTTATAAACAACCTTCTTATGGGGCCCTTAAGACAAGCTCACTGTATGGAGAGTTGGCCAGTTTCGTTCTATACATTATACGAATGAGGAGCAAGGTACTAAGGAAAGGTGCAGAGTACTTTTATTTTATTTTATTTTACTTCTGCTTTTTTTATTTTTTAAATTGAAGTTGGAAACTCTTTTCTTGGAGATCAGAAGAACTCTCAGGGTTTCTGAGAAACCATTTCTTTGGGGGTCATTCATAAATTTAATGTATCCGATTACAAAAACAATCCTGCTGTTTTAAAAATGTGACCTCAGACCCTTTCGTGCTTTGGTGGAGTAAAGGCGACTCGTGGCAAGCTCGTCACGTCCCTGTGAGGATCCGGTGTCACTGCATAACCGCCGTGGGGCCGGTTGACCAGTCGGCTCTCAGCCCTTGTCCCTGGACTGATGATAGCTCCTTCCTCAGAGGAGAAAGTGAGCAGCATCTTGACTCTCTACAGAGTCGTGTTTTTTCTTTAAGCCTTGATTTTTTGGTCATCATTTCTCCATGTTTCTCCTCTGGTATTTTGATGTAAGGGTCATTTTTCTTTCTGAGGAGCTGGGGTAGGAAGTTTAATGAACGGCTTCTCTGGAGGATGATACTCGTTAACTTCCCGGATTTCACGTTGAGGCTTCCATAGAGCCATTTGTTGATTTACCGGAATTTCTCAGAGAGGAAACGAATTTGTATTCTCCCATGACAAGATCCAATTATGTCAACATTTCATTTAACAGGCCATGCTTTTATAAATGAAGGTTACAGAAAATCTGCAAACTGAATCATTTTAACAAAATCGTTGCACCAAAGGTGACCTTGCTTGAGGATTATTTTCCAGAACTCTCCATCTAGTCTGGTGCATCCCTGAATCTTCTAGACAGGACCAGCTGCGTAATTCATGGGACCCAGTGCACAATGAACAAGTGGGGCCCCTCGGTTCAAAAGTTATTAAGGATTTCAAGACTGTGACATGAGAACATTAAATCAAGTGAAGGGACCTTCTGAGTGCGGGCTGATGAATCTGGCCCTGCTTCACGGACAATTGGGAAGACCCGGGATGAAATAGTGGAGTGGAGAGTAGGTCAGAGATGCTAAAGGCTGGCTAGAAGGAACAAAGAGTTAGGAAAAAAAAAAAGATAGGAAAACACAGGGATGGGGCCAGACAGTCAAGAGAGAAGGAGAAGGAAATGAGAAGGGTCACTCAGGAGAGGAGGGGGAGGGCCAGACTGTCTGGGTGCAGTTTGCCCCTGGGGTGCCTTGACGTTGTTGCCCTGGATTTCTCTTTCCCTAGGATCCTCTTAGCATTTCTCAGCCCGAGTATCACTTTCTCTTCCTTGAAAAGTCAGTGCAGAGTCCCTCTCCCTACGGAGACCTTTCCTGAATTCCCAAGCTGAGTGGGGGGAGAGCAAGATGCTTTCAGGCAGTGCAGAAAATTCAGCCTGACTGACGTCGTATGCCGACACTCGGCCAGCCCTCTCCTCTTCTCTGCCCTCTCTCCCTCATACTGTGTTGCATCCCGAGGACCTGTCTGCTGGAAGGCTTGCTTCTCCAGCCTGGGAGGATGATTCTGGAAAACAGACTCTGCAGGGAGGCGATTCCTTTCCTTCCACGGCAACCAGGACTTACCTCGGTTCCTGTTCTTATCCACTGACGGGAAGCCCTGTCAGGTTGGGCCATGTGTCCATGTTTTTTATTGCTCTTTCTCGAGTGCCTAGTATTGTGCTAGATACATAGCAGGCATTCGATTTAATATCTGTTTAATGCATGATTGAGCACTCCAAATTATTATCATTGGCTTACTCTTATATTTACACTCTGGACTTTGAATTTTGTCCTGTAGCAGTGACTATACCTTATTTCTCTCCAAATTCTCAGTGAATGAATGAAAGGTTAATTGATTGATTCATTGATAAGGGCCACCAGGACGTGAGAGGGAAATAGTCCAACCGTGTGGAAGAAAAGCATTTTGCCTCTTCGTGAGTAAAAGCATTGCCCAAGAGATGCTTCAAGGCAGAAGGTGTGGAAGGGAGAAGCGCATCTAGAACAGTGATTCTCAACCTTGGCAGCACACTGGGGTCACCTAGGAAGCTTTTAAGAATCCCAGTGCCCAGGCAGCATGCCAGAACTTTTAAATAAGAATCTCGGGCATCAGGATTTTTTAAGACTCCCCATGTGATTCCGACACACGTGAAATTTGGGAACCTCTGTTGCTGACAATGCCTCTGATCTCTCCGGGGAGGATGTCGTTGTAACGTTTGCATGTGGCAACATTTGCAAAATGCTTTTCACAATGCGTTGTATTTGATAACTCACCTGCATATTATTAATTATTATTATTTATTATTATTATTTTCACTGAATGTATGCTACTGGCCCTTTCACGTGTAATCTCGGATTTTCTCTTACCCTGTCAGATAGGTGTTGCAGACACCTTGCTACAGACAAAACGACAAGGCTCAGAAAGTTTTAATAACTTGCCCAAGATTTTCCAGATCTGTCTACTCCAAAGTCACTGGCCTTTCTATGACAAATACTGCCATTCAAAAGTCAATGATTCTCAATGAATGTTTTTACAGAGGGTTTCGGGTCACTTGGTTTTTAAAGCCTTGGAGATGCACCGAATCCCTTCTTCAGCTAAACTCGATTGGATTAGCCACTTAATGAAGATGCCACTTAATGAAGATGCGTGTGCTTGTCGAGGTTTGTTTACAAAGGAAAAGCAGAGCTCTTCTTACTCTTTCTTTACAACTTTCTGTATATAGTTTGGTTATTAATTCAATGTAGTTTGGTCGCTAATTTCTAAAACAAATTTCTATATGGTTTAGTCACAAATTCTTGCCAGTGTTATTTCTTTAGCACTGACTCTAGCTAACTGGGATGGCCATGTGCTGGGGGCTGAAGATTGCCTAAAAGGAGCAGGCAAAGTAAAAAAGATGAAAACGGAAGGAAAGCTGGAATAGGGGGTCGTTGGAGCAGCCAGAAGAGAAGACGATGTATCTGAGAGGTGGGAAGGGAGAGGATGAGGGCATGAGGGCTGTGGAGAATGAGGTCTGCCACCCACGGTCACTCGGAGAAATTCTTCGCACCTCTGCTACGAGTTGCTCATTTTTTTTTTTTTTTTGCTTATTCAGTTTTACAAGCAAAATCAGTAAGGTGTTGGAATGATAAATCAGAGAATCAACGCTCGTGTTTAGTGAAAGGAAGAGAGAGAGGCATTTGCACAAAGCTTCGGGCCACTGAAGTTGTGTGCCGCAGGCCGGTGTTCTTCCCGTGAGCCGTGGTGCGTTTTGATTCTCATTTTACCGTTTCGGGAGCGCTGGTTTCACTTTCTGATAACGACAAAATGTTTTCGGTTGCAGCTGTGGTAGTAGAGGGGATTCATGTTGCAGTGCATTTGCTTTCGTACCGGATCTTCTGTGGTGTGGTGTATTAAGGAGTTATCCAGAAACTGGTCTTAAGTAAAGGCTCTCTTCCTATCTCGCTCCTCCTGGACACCCTCCGCCCTGGCTGTCATTTTCTTTCTCTTGTCTAGATGCTTCCATAAGACTCTTTTTGATCATTTATCATTTGGGGGAAATTAAAATTCACTAAGAAATGTGTAGTCTATGCAGCATGGAGTCTATGCAGTATGGAGCAGTTGGGAGATGCCTCTGTCACTGCCTAGCTTCAGGGCAATTTGTGCTCTGACTTAAAGACAGTGTGACAAGTACAGTTACACGGAGAGGGGGTTGGGTTTAGAATATTTTAATTGCTATGCTAGTACATGTCATTATGACATGATCTGTAAAAGGAAATTTCTCTAAAATATTTAACTCTAGCCCAGTCACATTTTGTTCATTTAGAAGAGGTACGAAGCAGTTTCAATTTTCATTTTCTCAGGTGGTAGATTTTATATAATTTTTTTTGCGGGGAGGCGGCGGGGGAGGTGGGTCTCTGTATGGGGAAATGAACTAACTGGTTTGTTTGAATAGGCTCCAAATTCATGCAAAGTTCTCGAAGTCTAAATGTCTTAAAAGTACTTTATAAATTATTTTTTCTATTTTATTTTTATTTCCAACTTTTGATTTTGAAATTTCAAAACATAAATGAAAGTTAAAATATCATATAATGAACACCCTATGCCCACCAACAGGATTCAATGATTATAGTGAGTTGGTTCTTGACTCCAATTAGGTAATTTTGTGTGTATGTAAAGGTCCCTTTCAAAATCTATTGGTTTTGGCTTGTCACTCAGAATTTTCTAAAATAAGATTTTATCGCTGACTTTTGTCTGTATGCAAGAAAAAAAAAAGATGCGTAGGACCTTTCACAAAAGTATCTTCAACGTTAGGCAGTTGTTACACCTTGGTTCTAATGAAGTATTCCTATCTTTTGTGAATTTTCTTTATCTCTATCCTTTCATCTTGTTTTATAGACTACTGAGAGTTGACCTTATGTTTTACTAAACATAGGGTTTTGAGGTTAAAATCCTGGTTTGTAACTTACTATAGCTGCTCCCAGGACTATCATATGGGACTGTTTTTCATTCTTTTGAATTTATTCCAATGTGCTTGTTGAGAGAGAGAAACATCCGAAAAGCAGGAAGCTCAGTGTGACCTCTGCTGAAAGGACCACCTCTTTGGGGCACCGTGACTGAATGGCTGCCACATTTGCTGGGTCGCCTTTGGGTCCTTGGAGGTGACACTCGGCCTCCATAGAGGTGTGTTTGGATATTTGCAAATGGAAAGAATAATGCTATATTCTGTCTATCAGGCAACACAGTGAATGAATTGTGTTGTGCATCTTAGAAGGGGGTTAGCTAAGGTAACATAACGGGCTGTTTTTAAGGCACTGACAAAAATATAATATATTTGAGAATGGTTGTTTTCAGTAAAGCACCTAGAACAAAGTCTCACATGTGAAATGCTCTCAGAAAATGTTCTATTCTCTTCCCGCTTCCAAGGCATCAGTTTTATCTGTAGGGTGTGAAACTTTCTTTTTCTATCTCATATTTAACTTTTAGCTATAAAATTTTCTAAGGTGCTTCGATAGCATGAAAAAATATAATATATACAGTTAACACTTTCTCTGTTCTCTTTTATGTGTATTAACACATACAACTATGTATAGTGGTTCATAAGTGTCATCAACTTAAGGTAAGAAAGTGTAGGCATGGCTGTCTAGAAAAAGTGCTTGTAGGCAGACATACTTTTAAAACTAAAGTAGTGATAAAATTTTGTCCCTTGAGGTTGTGGGGTAAACTGTAGATGATAGTTTTGAAGTCTTTATTCTTGAGTAAAAATATTATTAATCAAAATCCAGAGAGAAGACTTGCTTTAGACTGATGGATCTATTGCAATATTTGAGTAGGAAGCAAATTAATTTGATTTGAACTTTTGTCAGTAAAGATTTTTATAATTAAAATATATTAAATGGACCAATTAAAGACAAGCAATATGTTATATTGTTAAAATATACTTGTAAAAGGAAGTATATTTTATTTACCAAATCTCAGTTATTTACCAAATCTCAGTTATCTGTAAATTCATGGGTATATAAGTGCACAAAAGCAGAACTTAAGATTTAAAAAAATTTTACTCTACTTTCTGTCCTCGGGTTTATATATGTGATATTATAATGTCAGCATTCTTGGCTGTAGTTTGACGTAACTTATTTTTATAAAGTTGAGTTACTAGGTAGGGATAAGATGCTGAATAGTTGCAAAAATAAATTAAAATTCAGTATTTTTGACATTTAACAGTTTTATACAGTTGGAGAAGAGATATTAAGAATTAAAGTCCTAAGGGTAAATGTAGTAGGTAGAGTAATGGCCCCCAAAGTTGCCCACTTCTTAATCCTGGAATTAGTGGTTATGTCACCTTTTGTGGCAAAAGGGACTTTATAGACGTGATCGAGTTAAGGATCTTGAGATGAGAAGATTACCTTGGATTATGCAGGTGGGCCAGATATGACTACAAGGCCTCTCATGAGAGAGAGGCAGAGTGTCAGAGACCTAGAGAGATTGACAAAGGCTGTTTTGAAGGTGAGGGAGGAGCCATAAGCCACGGAATGCAGGCGGTCTTTAGAAAATGGGAAGGACAAGGAAACCGATTCTCCCCTGGAGCTGTCAGAATGAATACAGCCCTGCCGATGTCTCGACGTTAGCCCAGTGAAATCCATTTTGTACTCTTTCCCTCTAGAACTGTAAGGTTAGAAATTTGTGTTGTAGTAAGCCACTAAGTTTGTGGTCATTTGTCGCAGGAGCAAGAGGAAACTAATACAGTTGGAAAGCAGATTTGTTGTAGGTATAGCTACATGTTCGATCAGGAAGGTCTAAATCTGCTTGTGACTCATCTCCTAGAGTGTCAATCCAAAGGTCTTATGAAATCTAGAAAAAAATAGTAATTGCGCTACCCAGGATTTTCTGAAGGACTTAAAATTCATCATCTAGGAGATGTTAGGTAAATTCAAAGATTAGTCATCATAATTATATTAGTAGGGGGAAATTAAGCCAGAATTTAAATCATCATGCACAGGATAATGATTTAATTTCCATATTTTTAAAAATTAAATATTATTTCTAAAAAGTAATTGCATCTTGAAATCGTAATTCCTGATGCTTAAGTACTCACTTTTGATTTGTGACTCACCCGAAATGCTGTGACGAAGTAGATCTGCCCACCTTTCTGCTGGGGTACCAGTAACGCTGGATTGAATGGCTAGAAGAATCCAGGGTCCGGCTGGCTGGACGTCTCATCATCTGCAGAGCAGAGAGCTGCCACCCATGGGGTACCTCTTTCCCAAAGTCTGAGCAGTGTGAAGCTACTTTTTACTTAAGGAGCTCTTTCCTGAAATGTTTACTTAGGCCTCCATCTCCCCACTGTGATTTATACATTATTTTTCTCCTACCGTCTGGATACGATGAGTAGTTTGAGGTCTTGTGATCTGAAGAGTGTTGGTGCTCCCTGTCACCTGTCAGGAAGTTGCAGACCAGCATCAGCTGTAGTTGCTGACCTGTAGCAAAATAACCACACAGGACATGGGTACAGTCAATCCTGCCACTTCTATTTCTCTTTGGCTGGTTTTTGGAGTAATAAAGTGATTCTTTGTATTTTGCTAGCAGCTTTCACGTGAAGATTTGCAAAGCCTGCAAATATTTGTTACTCACTTTCATGAAGCCCTGGTAAGAAGCTTATTAGCATGGGTGTTGTCTTCTTAGTAGTTCATTGTGTACACATGTGGAGTCTGGAGCCTGAGTGCCCAGGTTTGGATCCTGTCCCTGCCAGTGTGACCCCTGACTGTGTGACCTTGAGCAGATTACTTTACCTCTCTGTGTGCCTATTCTTTTAAGGGGAAATAGCGAGACTTGTATCCCATAAAACTGTTTGAGGATTGGATGAGTTAATGTGTGAATGGCACCTAGAGTCATGTCTAGCACTTGCTCAGCATGTTCTGTTACACAAGGTAAATGTCTTTCCCTGAGAGTTTGCTAATCTCACCTTGTCTTCCTTATAAACAGTGATTGGGCATGCGGCAATATTTGGCGACTAACTAGTACATTCCAAAAGGAATTTTGAGAACGAGATTTCATAATGAGGAAATACACCCAATCTTTCTGAATATAATAAAACCCCCGAATGAAAATAAAGGCACAGTTTGGTTCAGAAAACCTCAGAGTCCACTGCTTCTTCTGGAAACCCAGAAATGGATGATACGAGCATGTCCTTTGAGGAGCAGGATCTTGTTCATTTCTCCCAGAGATTTCTGTTGAAAAATAGAGTTCCTTGACCATCCGAACACCCCCAGCATCAGGATCTCCTCTTCGTTAGCCTCAGTACCTCTTGCTCATTATCTTTATAGGTCTGAAGAGGAAAGGGTTGGTGCTACATGGACATTTTGGTAGCATTGCGATGTCTTTGTCTTCTTTAAGGAAAAAGTCTATACAGTGAAATGCTGGGTTCTTTGGGGGAAGGGGCACACAAGAAGAAATGTCCAGCTCTACCAAGAGGGTCAGAAGAGCTTCCTAAAGTAGGGATTATGTCGAGCCGTGTCTTTTACCCCCATTAAGTGTCAGGTAGCTGCAGTGAGGAAGACTCAAGGCAAAAGGCAAAGGAGCAAGGTGAGCTGATACATGGGGGTATGAAAAACCACCTCAGATTTTCTGGAAACTGCAGGTTGTTCAGTAGACAGAAGGTAAGTGGAGTGATGGGTCGGATGGTTGGGAAACACTGGTGGTAAAAACAGACAAACTGTGAGATAAGCGGGAGCCTTGTCATCGAACATCATACATGCTTTCATGAGCCTGGGCTTTATTCCTACGGCCATGGGGATGATTTTTTAAAAACAGCTTTATTGAGGTGTAATTTCCTTATCATAAAATTCTCCTGAGTGTGCAATTCAATACTTTTTAGTATATTTAGAGTCGTACAATCATCACCCAACAGTTTTAGAGAATTTCCATCGCCCCAAAAAGATCTTTCCTGCCCATGTGCAGTCAGTTCTCGCTCTGCAGATTTCCTAAGGCATTTCATTCGCAAACTCTAGGAGGGTGGTGCAGATTTGAAGGAGATAAGCCTAGAGTCTGGGTCTTCTCCCCCTCCCTCCCTTCCTTCCTCCCTTTCATCCATTGAACCTTTAGTATGTCCCAGGACGTCCCAAGGGGCCTCCTCTAGTCCTAGAGTAAATGTTACTCATAAACAGTACTGTCACCTCCAGTGAGCATTTGTGTAGTTTAGTGTGACAAAACACTTCAGTTTCCTCTTTGTCTACAGGAAACTAGATTTCTGGAAATGGTTACATGTAAGAACAAAAAGATAATATTGGCCTGGCAGTCCTGAAAAGGACGATTTAATCTCGAGACCTGTGCCATTCTCAAATTTGACAAAAGATTTTCATTGTTCACTGTGCCTATATTGTTTAGCTGTCAAACTGTCAAAATTTCTTTCTTTTTTTTTTGTATTCTTCTTTTAATTAATAGAATAGTGAAGAGACCTGCTTCCCATATTTGAGAGTACATCTGTCTTGATAAAACCATTTAGGACTTTGGTATGTGGGAAAAGACATTAGCATTGATGTTTAATGAAAGCATTAAGCCAAGAAGACTACTGCTTAATTGCAACTTAAAAAAAACCTCACAGATGTCTTTTACTATATAATTGTGGAAGAAAAAAAAAATTTTCACCAAGTACAGCTTCAGTTTAGACTCAGTTCTGAACAATGAAACTTATTAATATTCAGGCCTACATATACCATAATGTTCATCCCTAACATATTTTAAAGAAAATCTTTAAAACAAACAAACACATGGAACCAAGTTCTGCATTATTCCACTGTCTCATTGTCTAGTTTATAGAGACCGTGTCCTTTTGGCTATTGATTATACTACTGCTTCCATATTTAATAGTTAAACAGACTCTACAAACTCTTGAGCTGGAATCCTTGAGTTTGGGTCCTGGGCTGTGCCACTAGTTGTGTGACCCTGAACAAGTTCATAAGGATAACAATAATTACCTAATAAGATTGTTTTGAGAATTGAATGAGGTAATATTTGTCAAGGTGCTCATAAGTGGCTGACACATTGTAAGCAGTGTATTGTATTATATGCTTACGTCTATATCTACCTATTTATGTATATTTATTTGGCAGAAATCTATTTGCATTCTCGGTATGCCAAGACTTTCTAGCACATAATATTTTCAAAACTTGATTTTTCTTATATTAACACTATTACTTTTTTTGTCATTAGTTTTTGGAAATTTAATTATGATATGCCTTAGTGTGGATTTCTTTGAGTTTTTTCTGTTTGGGTTTCCCTCAACTTCTTGAATTTATAGATTTGTCTTTCAGCAAATTTGGGAAGTTTTCAGTAATTATTTCTCCAGATATGTTTTCAGCCCCTCTCTCTTTTCTCCTTTTGGAACTCAAATGACATGACTTCTAGATCTTTTGTTGTTTTCTCACAGGTGTCTCTTTCTGCTGTTCTGTCTTCAAGATCTCTTATTTTTTCCTCTCATTCATTCTGCTATTGAGCACTTCCAGTGAGTTTTTTAATTGTAGTTATTGCATTTTAAGTTCTATAGTTTCCATTTGGTTCTTTTTTATATCTTTTAATTTTTTTGTGAACTTTTCTGTGTTTCATTTGTTTCAAGTGAATTTGTAATTCTTTTACTAACAACATGAAACGCTTCTATGATGACTACTATAAAATCCTTGTCAGGTAATTCTAACATCAGATCCATCTCAGTGAGGGCCTCTGTTGATTTGCCCTTTGTCATTCAAGTTGTATTTTTCCTCATTCTTGGTATCTGTGATCATACAAATTGCATCCTGGATATTTGGATATTATGTTAGGAGACTCTGGATCCTGTTTTAGCTTCTAGTTTAGCAGACAGTTGTCTTGGTTAGATTTAGTGTACTGGTCCTGGCCTGCTTTTTGGACTGTGATATTAATGATTTAAGTCTTAGAGCCTTGGCCGTGTTGTTCTGGTCAGCTTTGTTAGCATGATGCTACTGGGGCTTCTATTCATCCGTTGTGGTGTCACCTATGGAAGTGGAAGGTGCGTGGACCACATGGCAGGGGATGGGAGATGCCAGGCCTGCAGGAGTGGAAACCTCTCTCTCGAGTGCACATTGCCTGCAGCTGGCAGAGCTCTCACTCAGTACTTGCTACCACAAGGGCAGAAGGCACATCCTGCGTCTTCCTGGCACTGTCAGATTGGGAAGTAGGAGGTGCTAGACTCGTGGGGTCAAAGTGCTTCCTCCGGCTGCCCAGGGCTGGCTGGACTCCCACACAGTCTTAATTGGTGCTGCCTGCAGGGGGAGGATAGCACCTACCTGGGCTGTGTTCTGCCTCTGGGCCATGGTGCTGTTTCTTAGGTCTTGAGGTCCCCAGCCAGCTGCCTTCCTCTTTTCCCCTTTTGGAGGCCTTTTATGATTGTTTGTTGTATTATTTAAGGGTTTTCAGTTGTACTTAGCAGAGAGGAGCGGAAACTGGAGTCTGTGCCATCTTGTCTGGAACCAGACAATCCCATGACTTTTCCCCAAATATCCTGGAACCAAGATGACGGTATTACAGTTAGACTTCTCTTGCACATCACAATAAGAGTTACTCTGATACCTTACATGTTTGTAGCACTTTCTTGACATTATCGTCTCTTTTGGTCCCTACAGCAGGTCTACGAAGTAGCAAAACTAGTACTGTATCTAGCATCCCGACCATGTCACAGAGGATGACATCTAGACCCAGGGAAAGGAAGGGACTTTTGTTCAGTTATACTACTTGCAGGAGGGGGCAGCAGGGCTGGGCCTGAAACTAGGATTTTGCTTGTAATCTGGTCTTGGCCTAGTGCATTCATATGCAGTGCCCCCTCTTCATCTCTGCAGTTCTGTAGAATTGGAGCCTTTTGACGTGGAGGGTGTGCGGGTGGATTAGTCAGCTCAGGCTGCCATAATGAAATGGCATGCAGACCAGGTGGCTTACACAACAGGAAGTTGTTTTCTCAAAGCTCTGAAGGCTGCAGTCCAAGGTCAAGGTGCCGGCAGGGTTAGTGTTCTCGGAGGCCTCTCTCCTTGGCGTATGGATGGTCACCTCTTGCTACCTCTTCTCATTGTCATCCCTCTGTGCATCGCGCCCCTGGCATCTCTCTGTGTCCTAATCTCTTGCAAGGACTCTAGTCAGATTGGATTAGGGCCCACATTAACTGCTTCATTTTGTCTAAATCGCCTCTTTAAAAAGCTTATCTCCAAATATAGTCACATTGTGATACTCGGGGTTAGGGCTTCAACATATGAATTTTGAGGGAACGCAATTCAGCCCATTATGGAGGGATACCATGTGAACTTTGACAATCTCCGAACTACTGGCCACGACACACTCGTCAGCGAAGAGCTGTTCTGCAGTGAGAACTGATGGGAAGGGAGCATCAGCTTAAGTGTTTTACTTTCTCTTTTCCCCCTTTTGCATGAAGTGATTCAGCCTAACTTCACCTTGGTCTGGCTCGTCATCTGTTCTTCCTCTGCAACCCTCTTCCAGTTTAGAGAGCAAAGATGTATGGTCTGGACTCTGCTGTTGATGAGCTCTGTGACTTTTGCTTACGAGTGTCACCCCTGTGGGACTGAGTAGTTTTAGAAAGGAAGGGGCAGAATCAACCCCATGCCTATGCTTTCCTTCCCAATTGAAACAATTCCATGATTTTATTGACATCTCCATGCCACATTTGCGGTTTTTCTCCTTGTGTTTTGGCTTGGTACCATTGTTTAAATTTATCTGCTACTCTTTGCAAAATGTAAATGACTTCTATGAAAAAGATATAGGTAAAAGTTAGCAGGCTCATTTTGAGTCACTAATACAGCACTCAGACGAAGGACAGCGGTTTTTAAATTGTTCGCACTGATAGTAGTGAACATTATGGAGCAATGACTGTATGCCAGATATAGAGCCTCCTGTAAGGCTGATTGCAATGAGCCTGGCATGGATAATGCAGAGGCAGACGGGAAGGGGAGCTCTGTGAGGTCAGGGTGGAGTCCCATGGTGCACCTTTTTGAATGAAGCAATAGAAAACTGATATGGCAGCTGGGGGTGGGGACAAGGCAAGGGCCAAGCTCATTCTCTGGTTGAAGCAGCAGGGGTGCCAAGTGGAGCCACAAGCTGGGCTCTCTGAGCGGGTGCAAACCAGGTGGGTCTGATGGCTGTATGTTGTCCATAATAAGAAGCACTTTTATAAGCCATCACTTAATCCACAGTGGAATATCTAGCATCTGGGGCAAAACCCAGCAGCTGTGTGGCTGTGTAGTGCAGTGTACAGGGTGGGTAATGGGTAAAAGTTCTGTATCCAGCTGACATTGCAGCTGGGAATTCAGACTGGCAGAATATAATTACCGAAAGTGGCAAACCGCCAGGTTCTCGGAGCTCATGCTCTGTGCCTCCTTTGCCAGCCTGAAGCTTGTTGATGACCAGCAATTGTTTCAAGACCACTGTTTTATCGCTCCATTGCAAAATGGGAAATTTGCAATGATTCACTAATAACGTGGGGTCATGTATAAAATTGCTTCAAATCATCAAAACTGATTACAGTCCTGTGAAACACTGTGGCGCGTTACCTCGAACGTTTCATCTGATGTGCCTAAGCTTCTCACAGCAAAACTGTGCACCAAAACAAAAGCTATAAAAAGATCCGCAGAAACAGCAAAAAGGAAACACTGGAGCAAACATAAATTTGAGTCTTTGAAAACATACAGTACGCCTCTTTTGGATATTGCATCCAATATCCCTTGTGCTTGGAGGGTACAAATAAATGCCCATATAATTACTCTTTAACTGAGTAATTACACGCTTATTCATGCCCCATGGATTGGTTAGCAATTACCCTTGGAATAGCTAGGGGAAAAAATGAGGCCTGCTAAAGTGGCTTCTGTCAAGTGCTAACTGAACATGGTTGAAAATGATGGTTTGAAAAATGGTTCTGGTGGTATTTTGATAATGGTGGTTTGCACAGTTTGAGTTTATGATAAGCAGGTTTCAGAAGGACTGAGAAAAACTGTTCTGGCTAGAGTTTGGGAGCTTTCTCCAAGATTCTGCGAAGAGTCTTGGTCTTTCTTTTTCTCAGAATAAAGTCAGATTGACATTTCTCGGTAAACAAGTCGAGTTGTAGTTGGTGCTGCATACAGGGCTGGGTTGGGACCAATGTGTTTAATTGGGGTGGGACTTCTGGGGTGAGACAGAGAACATTTTCAGCATTGTCAAAATAAATCGCTAAATGCGTTTTTCGGTAATTACCAGCCACATTTTACCGGTGCCCCGCTCTCTTCTAAGAATACTTATTTAATGATATTTCATTATATACTTCTGCCCTAGTTTGAATTACCATTGGTAAGTGAGTGCTTTGTGAAGTACTGACAATAGATCATAGAGTCTGTATCCCTCACTTACTGACATGATTTTTGAGTTTAGGTATCAGGTGGGATTTGGCAAGTAGTAGACTCCAACTCAGATGGTTCAAAAGATTTTAATGAAGGGACTGCTTACGAACGTGGGTGCAGGGTAACGCCATCACCCAGGGGTGTGGGTGTACCCAGAGATTAGCAGCAATGGGAAGTCACTTCCACCCTTAGTTCTGAAGGAGGAATTAGCATTATAGGAAGCTAGAGAGAGCAGAAGCTTTGGAAGCCGAGTGTCCTGAAGGGAGCTAGAGTTACAGAGGGACACAGTCATGGGCAGAAAACAGAGCTCAGAGAAAGAAGAGAGTGGAAAGAAATACCTTACATTTTCTCCTTCTGACCTTCGGCCCCTTCTTAGTGGCTTCTCTTGGTCTTATTCAGCCAGAAGCCCGCCAGTGAGAGAGCTCTGGGAATGCAGCGTTAGGAGGAAGTCTTGGGTCCTAGAACAGGACAGAGAAAGCAGGAGAACAGTCCAGAGTCGGGGGCAGGCAGACAGAAGAATCAGTGCAGATCCTAATGATAGCTGTCATCTACTGGATTCTTGCTATATGCCAAGGCCTGTGCTTGGTGCTCTGTATACATAATCCTCTGAGACTTCGGTTAGTTACAGCATCACTGAGGTGTATACACATAGGCTTGGGAACATAAAGCTGGGTTCAAATACCAACTCTGCTGTTTACTAGCAAAGAGAGTTTTCTTCCTGTTTTATTGACGAGGAAATAGCCTCAGCGTGATTCAGTAGCTCACTCAAGATCACACAGCTAGTAAGCGGCAGAGCTGGTATTTGAACCCTAGCCTTATGTTCCCAAACCGTATATAGATGACTCAGTCATGCTGTAATTACTTCAGCTCTCCGTTTTCAAGTTGTAAAATAAGGGTAATGTACCTTCCTCGGAAGGTCATTGCCAGGGAGCCCCTGCAAAGTGTTGAGCTGAGTGCCGGGCACATAGGAAAGGCTCAACAGTGATTCATTCCCTTCTGATACCTGCTTCAGGGTCTTCTTTCCAGGTCCACATCAGGGGGGAGGAGTGTGGTCTGCGGCCCCATGTGGCTAGGATGCTCTCCTCCCCAGGGGAGGCGGGTGCTTTACAAAGTCTTTCCTCCTCGTTCTTTCAAGAGCGCTAATCAAGACACCAGTTTAGATCTAGCGATGTGGTTTGAGGGAAGTGACTAGATAGAAATTCAATTCAGGGAGCAGAGTTCCTTGAAGATAGATAGTTTTACGAGGTGTTTATTCAACTTTGCAGTTTTCCTTTCTTAGGAAAGGTAAACTTGCAGTAAATTCTTCATGAAAAAAAGGATATTTGTGTCCAAAACAATTGAATAAGTTAAGGCTCAAGGAAGACGGCAGCCCCACAGTTTTTTTTAGTCTCTCACATCGTTTCAACCCTGAGGAGCGATTCTGTAGATCTGTTGTCCCCTTCCTGCTTCTCCCAGAGATTTTTCGGGAACAGTGTCGTCGACCGTCTTCACCGTTTGAGGAGCTGCAGTGTTAGAATTTAGTGGGTAATCGGAGCTCACCATAAAGACGTTATTCTGGTTTTATATTGAAGACATCTCTGTGCTTATATTGGCTTCTTATCTGCTAACTGTCCACTGACTCGATGACAATATAAGCTTGTTTATTTTGGTGGCACCTTTTTGCACTACCTCGGTTCTCTAGATAATTTCTTTCTTAACACCCAGCATGGATGAAGTCGTGTTACACAATTTAGTATGTACTATCTCTGTGGGTGCTAACAGATTTCCATACATGAACTTTCACCCTCCCGACCATTTTGTAAACTCTTTCATACGAAGGTCAGTAGTTATAGAATTCTTTTATAACCCTCCAGTGTATAATTCAGTGCCAGACAGAGTCAATAACTAGGTGCTGAGTGATTTTTTACTGTATTCTATACTTATTTCTGTCTCTTGCAAGGCAACCCATTCAAATTAACTTTCAGTTACCCCTCCCACCATCTGTACTCCTACTTTAAATCTTTATTGGAAAATCTCTTTTGGTCTTCTTCCCAAATATAACAGTTTACTCTCAAAATTATATGGAATCCAGAATAAATATACAAGCAATAGCATAATTGGGAGAAAAGGATCGTAGTCATAATTACATCAAAACTGAATAATAAACTCAACAAGGTATAGACAGAACTTATATGAAGAACACTCGAGTTCTTTACTGAGAGAAACTCTGAATATATTGGGAAATATTCCATGTTTCTGAATAGGAAGACTTCAGTTTTAAGATGGAAATTATTTTATTGCTAAATAAATTCGTAAACACATAGCAAATAAACAAGTGTATATATATTGAGCAATATAACCTAATGACTCAGCGTGACATTTGTCTCGGACATCTGTCATACCTTATTTTTATCTTTTTTTTTAAAACGAGTTTTACGGTGAGATTAAATAAGATAATACTGTAAAATGCTTAGTAAGGTGTCTGGCATGTGGCGATTGATAGACAAGTATAGGCAGTTATTCTTATTTTGTTTTCATTATTACCTTTGTTATATACCTAGAGGTCTAAGTAACGTTTGTCTCTATCGCGAGCATCTGGCTTTTTTATTTCTTATTTGTATTTTCTGATTTTCCTAAAGCATCGATTTTGTAGTAAGAAGTAAAAAAAGTTGCTTTTAATCAGAAGAAAAAGGGAGAACCTGAAGATACCTTTAAGTCCGTAAAGGGGCCACATATAACAAGGGTGTTGACCTGGCGGTGGGCCCTGTCTTCAGAGCAGGGGACCTGGCTTTTCAAAGACCCTCCATGTGTTCATGTTTGGCCTGAGGCCTGTCTTGGTCCTCAGATTTTTTGCTGCTGGCGACCCCTTGTCTAGCCAGCTCCTGACCTGTGTGTGTGGGTTTCTACACACGTAAAGATGGAGGGAACTTAGGCGTCAAACTTGGATGTGGCGGGGGCGGCGGCGGCGGGGGTGGGCAAATTGTTTGGCCGAGACCAATCCTGGGAGACACATTGGGCATCTGGAGCCTCCACTGGTCTGCCGACCTCCCGTGCCCACCTCTGTTGGCCATCTTCTCCTGCAGGGCCCGCTGAAAATAACCACGTCATCTCTTCATTCTTCTGTCTCCAGCTGAAGCCTGGCTAGATTTTCTGACCAGAGAACTTCAAGGTTGCATTGTTTTAGTTCTAATTCTGTGTCCCCTTCGCCTTTCTCTGGCCCCTCCAGCCCAGCCCCACCCCCTCTCTACCCCATCTCTAGGATTAGCAGTTGAAGCAGAAGTGAGTCACTTCTCTTTGAGTGGAAAGTGTGGCCCATTAAGCTTATCCATTGCGGGATTTATTTTGTCTCGACGGAACTGTCTTGAACTAGAAACCTTTGGTTTTCAATGGTTGCACATAGCACCAAAGGACTCATTTTCCTGTGTAGACTCTTGGGGGTCTTTGGCACTTGTTAGCCGAGGTGGACTTGCTTTGAAAGATGTTTGCACTTAGCTGCTTCCAAGAAAAAGACATTTTAGGAGTAGCAGCACTTCTGAAATATTATCTGGGCTCCTCTAATTCAAGTTGGTTTACTTTCAGTAAAAGGCCTGAGAGGTCAGTGGGGACGAAATTCCTCTTTATTTTGTGCTATTTTGATGAAAAAGTGCTGGGAGAGTTTTGCCCAGTTAGAAGCCAGAATTTGATTTCTAATTATGAAACTGGGTATTATGGATAGATAGACAGTATATCAGAAATTTTCTTTTGATGTTTGCTCTGTATTTTACAGAGATTGCTGGCTATGTTTTTGTCTCTTAGACCTGAAATTCGAACTGTCTGTGGCTTACAGATCATCTCGGCAGCATGAAGCAGGGTTTGTTCTCTTCCCATATTCATTAACTCATTTTATTGATAAGGGCACAAAGAGAGAAAATGGTTTCTGGAATTAATTTTATAGGTGTTGGCTTTTGCTTGAGTTTGGGTGAACTAATATACATGTTTAATATATTCATGTATATATGTTCATGTATGTGTATATATTATGCAACATATATGTACATGTAGACATGTCTGCATATGGGGAAATTCCAGCAGATCCCAGCATTATCCACTATAGAACTATAGGGGCAACTGGAAGGGTAATTTCTCAGTTTAAGTAACCAGTTTCTCTACCTGTGATTTTATACAGTACAAGTCTCTTGTCCCATTTTGTCCGAATATTCTTATTCGTCAAATGGGATTATTTGCTGTTTCCCTCAGAAGAATGGAGTGGGAGTGAACGAGAGTGTGTATCCCGTACACTCTGAGACCACATATGAAACAAATATGAAATATGCATTTAGAGCCACTTCATTCCTTTTAAAGAGAAGTTTTAATATTATACCTTATATATTTTACTAAATATATATAGAGTAACTTTATTTGTATAATCTAAACTCAATTATGTATGTGTGTATATACTTTATATAATATAGAGTATATATGAGATATATATGTATATATACGTGTGTGTATACATATATACATATATATCTCATATATACTCTATATTATATAAAGAGTATATATAATACATATATTATATATATACATACACACACACACACACAGAGAGAAAGAGAGAGAGAGAGAGAGAGGCTGTATATAAAAATGATTTAAGGCTAGTGAAGAGTTTTGGATACATTTGTTTTCTACTGGAAGGCTATTCTTTTTTCTCCAAATGCTGACAGTATAAACTCAGCTGGATTAATTGTAGATCATTCATCTTTAAGATTAATTAATTCATCGCTTCTCTAGGCAAAGCAGTTCATGCTTATTGAAGAGAAAGTGACACTTTCTTTACCATTTCTTAAGAGGGTGGCAGACAGAGAGTGTCAGTTTGTTAGACAAAACTGCGAAAGGAGATGATAAAATCGAACCTACAGGTTTTGTTGTTGGGAAACGTGTGAAAAGGAGGAGCTCAAGAAAGTAGAAGTTATATGCCTGACGAGGATCCGGGAGAGAAAAAGACGGAAGCAGCTCAGAATTTGCAAAATTTTGCAACATTTTGACAAATATACCTGATAAGATTTTGGAAAATTATGTGGTTGCTCCCATGTTTTATTTTGGCGTGTAGATTTTATTTACTTTTTATCTTGAAATAATTGTAAACTCATGGAGAATTGCAGGAGTAGTGCCAAGAACTCCCATATACCCTTTATCTAGATTCATTAATTGTTAACATTGTTAATAGTTTGCCAGTTTTGCTTCATCATTCCTCATCTATCGTCTTTCTGTCTGTCTATCATCTCTCTATCATCTATCTAGTTTTTTTCTGAACCATTTGAGAGTTAAGTACTCTTACTCTTACATACTTCAGTGTACATTTCTGAAAAACAATGACATTTTCTGACGTAGTCACGGCACAATCATCGAAATCAGGAGTTTAACTGATAAAATACTATTATCTGACTTACGGTTTTGTATTCAGATTTCACCACTTGTCTTTATGCATAGCATTTTCCTCCAGTTCAGGGCCACCTGTTGCATGAATCCAAAGCAGCTCCTCCATCTTTCTTTGGTTTTATGACCTTGACATTTTGAAGAGTCAGGAATAGTTATTTTGCTGAATATCCCTCAATTTGGGTTTGTCAGAAATTTTCTCAGAATTAGATTCAGGTTGCACATCCTTGGCAGGCATGTCGCAGAGGTAATGTCGTGTCTTTTCTATGACACATCAGGAGACACTGGATGCCAATTGTCCATTCTTGGTCTGTTAAATTTGATCACTTGGTTAACATACTGTCCTCCAGGTTTCTCCACTGAAATGCTACTATTTTAATTTTAGTAGGTTGAAAATTTTGATGTTATTTCTGGTGTATTATAAATATTGATCATTTAAAATGAAACTTACATCACTCCTTAAAATGCATGCAACAGAATATTTGATTTGATTTGATACCTAATCATCTTTTTTAAAAAAAAAAAACAATAAAAAACAGGAATAAGGTTTTCTTTAGCAGTTGGAAACTCTATTTTTATTCTCCCTCTCCTAGAGAACATTATCGTATGTTTGAACACCTCTTCTTGATCACCCTATCATAGAATCCTGAAAAAAGTACGAATATTATTAAACTGGATTAATTTTCAATTTCCTGTGGCCATAAGTCTTTAAATATTCAGGGTCCCCCCCACCCCCCCACCGCTTGGGATTGGGTTACCTTTACAATTTATAGTTAGTATAAAATTTATCAAAACTATTTGAATGAATTGTAATTTCTCGAATAAGTAATTGTTGCAAATAGATAGTAAAGCTAGCAATATACTTCTTAATAAAATAGATGGATGTGGTTTTGGTGCTCTGATTAAACTAGGTGTTGAGAATGCCTAGTTTGACTTGTCTTCTCATTCGTCACTGCTGAGGTTTTTATCGCGGAGAAAGGAGGGGTGAGAAGGAGAACTGGCAGGAGGCCTCGGCTGCGGGAAGATTAGTTCTGGGAAAAAAAACTACACATAGAAGTCAAGGATCTGGAAATTGACTTCCCAGGTGAATACCTCTCTGCTAGTTAACCCAACCCAAAGAGTTTTGTAGAATTCAAAAATGCCGTAGAGTCGTCTAGTCTGAGAGACAACTAAGATGCCCAAATTATTCCAAGATCATAAACTTATACCTAGTTTTACTGAATGTGTCTGGGTGTACTGGAGTATACAGAAAATTATTTTGTGGATTTCCTGAAGCTGCAGGAAGATCATTAAACCAGAACATTTATTGAATGACTACTATTTGCCAGGCACTGTGGTTGGCACCTTTTAGATATGCTTGATTTATGGAGAGTGGGAGTTGCGAAATAGATAAATCAAGGCTGGGTGTTCAGATTGTAAAAGAGAACTTAGAAAAAAAAAAAAATTAGCCATAGGGTTTCTGTAAATAATCAATACTCTCTATTGTGTATTTAAATTGCTCAGTTTGCAACAAACTGTTCCTTAGGAATATTTTGACCATATGTCAGATACAACTCTATGCCTGAAGCATGTGTTTATAAAAGCTAAAACATGTTTAAATATGATTGTAATTTTTAAAGGAAGCAGTTACAGATGTTGGTTGGAGGCTTATTTGGGTAAATTGATGAGTCCTGGAAAGATGTTTGAACCTGAATGAGGAGATCGAGGTCAAGCCTTTCTTGTGTGTGTCATCGGGCTGTAGTGTGGATGCAAGTTGATTTGCCCTGTAGGTGTTTGGATGAGAAAACCATGTTTGTATGAGGTTAGCTTTAAAACGATTTGTAAATCAGAAAAGGCATTTATGTAATCACTGCAGTATATTCAAGGTTTAAAACTCCTCTGTGGATGGAAATCAACAAACCACTGGCATATAGCATTTGGATGGCAACTTGTTAAAAAAAAAAAGAAAAAAGTGCATCAGGTCCCGGTGGCTGCTCAGTGGTTTTGACAGGATGTCGATGCTGTTTTCTGCCTGTCCTGCCCTCAGTGCCCCACTGCCACCCGCAGTAACCAAAGCCACACCTGGGAAGTGAACTGCTGAGCAAATGCATTTTTGCTGAGCTACTCCAGAAGGGCCCACAGGTATATGTCATGCTGCATGAAAACTGTGCTAAAGCGGCCAGTTGTTTTCCATTTTTAAAAAACGACCGTGCTAATAGGAAAAGGAAGAATTCTCTTGTTATTATTATTATTTTTTTTTGCAGAAAACCAGTTAAAATTTGCCAGTGATGGCACAGTTCCCAAATGCTGACTCACTCCCCGTGGCCCTCTTGCTCTGCGTCTGGGCTGTGCCCACACTTCTGAGGCTGTTTTCAGTGCCAGGTCCTCACCGCAGCCCTTGATGTGCGTGCTGTTAGGAATCCCATTTCCCTGGTGAGGAAACTGAGCCTCAGAGAGGTTCAACTCAATTCAGGTCTTTTATCCCTCAAGCGCTTAACCCAGGCAGCACTGCCGCCAGAGGAAGGCAGTGCAGACAGGAAGGAAGCGACAGTGAGCCCTGACGCCAGAGCGTCATGGAGCCAGGCAAGCGGGAATCTCTTGGCTGTTGCATGGTAAATTAATATGTTCCTTTAGTGACCAAGAGAAAGTCAATCTCCCGGGGCCTCAGTTTCCTTACTTTTAAAATGAGACAGTTGGACAGGATGCTATATAGACCTGGTAATATTCTTTAAGTGCCCAAGTATATACTTTTGTAATTTAAGTGTCTAATCTGGAGTACTGCAGATGCTTATTGGGAATGGAGAATTTTTGGATTTTAAAACAATCAATTGCCTCATACTGATGCACCCCATTTTGTGCGCTAGGACTTTTGTGTCTTTGGCCTTACTTTCTGGCAGTTGTCTACGGAAGACCAAACTTTCTGACTTCTTGGTAGATTAGCTCATATTTAACTGACGGTTTCAGCATTTTGTTTTGATTTGGGGGTGAGTAGCTTTACCTGTGAGGGTAAAACTTTAGCCCTATTTCTTTAACTGCCAGAATAAGGAGGAGAAACACTTACAGAGGGGATCCACAGGTTCTGTTTCAGCAGAAAGGATTTAATGAAATGGGCACAGTAGACGGCAGTTTGCTAAATCATAAATGACAAATGAGCAGCCATGTGAAATTGCACATAACGTAATCCAAATGAGGGGCAGCGAGGATTGTCAGGATAAAGTCTCCTGCATCAGATCGCTCTGTGGCTGTTTCCAGATGTGTTTCTCATCCATGACACAAAGAAAGATTCCTTGGCCAGCACTGTTGCCAGGTCTGTTGGGACAGCAACTCTGCGTGTGCAGAAAGATAAGTATGAAATATGAAACTGTTTGGGACTGAGGGAAACATCATCTCTTCACATTTTGAGAAGAGAGAACGAAACATCAAGGCAGAGATAAAATGTGTTATTGTCCTTTTATAAAAGAGGAGACTGAGGATTGATGAAAATTATTGATTTGCCCAGGGTCACCCAGAATCAGCGTTCAAACTTAAATCTGTATGCTACGCTACAGCTCCATTCTGATCGCTTCCGTCAAATAGTAGTAGTTTGGTATGATAAGCCAAGCTGCTACAAATAGATGGAGAAAAGAATAGTTAGATAACGGTTTCAGTCAGCCAGAGGAAAGATTCTTGGCAATCTTCACAGTACATAAAAGCCAGGAATAGATCAGAGAATCAAATCGTTATAGAGTAGTAGACCCATTAAAAGGCACATCAAAATGAAAAGCTGTATAATACAAAGAAAACTAAAATAGCAAATCGAATTCATTGGGTAACATTAGCTGCTGTAACAAACACCAGACTCTCAGGGGCTTAGCATGACTGAAATTGACTTCTCTCACATTCCTGCCCACGTGGGTGACCAGCCTTTCCGATGGTGATTTGGGTACACAGGCTCTTCCTGTTTTGTGGCACAGCCTTTGAAACTTCTGCAGCCTCTGAAACCTTTGCATTCAGCCAGAGAATGGGGAAAAAGAAGGGGCAGTTGCTTCTTTTAAGGTTCTTGGTCCTGAAGCGACACATGTCACTTGTACTCAAGAAATAGTGCTGTGGCATCATCTCGGTGCAGGAGATTGGGAAAGGTTGCCCCTGGCTGTGCACCCACTTCCTGGCAACAGTGCTACACTGTGGGACAGGGAGCATGAGCCTGAGGAGAGCATCGGCCACTCGGCTGCATGATAGGACTTTCTTTAGCCTTCTAAGCCCTACATTTTGCTCACTTACCATAGCAGAGGATTGAACTGGAGGACGTATTTGGAGCTAAGTGAATTTAAAGGGATGAATCATTTAATATATTAATAAAATTCAACTATCATTTTAAATAACTAACTGTTTTTAAACTTTAGATGATATTTTCTTCAGCCAATATCTGTCGGTTAAAGGGAAACTGAACTCTACCTGTGCAGTGTTTGTCATTTACGGCTCCTTTTCCTGGTTGCCAGTCAGCTGAGGTATTTGTGTTTACCAAACGAGAGAGTTCCTGTTAGCTCCGAGGGACACATAACTGTATTGATAAGGGAGGAACTATCAAATGAGTCACTGAAACTGACATCGCTAGAGAAATTGGAATGTATTTTCATGTCAGAGTTTGAAAAGATACCAAGTTGTTGCCTGGTGAACTGGGTTGTTAAAAAGTTCTGGAGAGAAGTTGAAGCTGAGGACTAGCCACGTTTCAGGTGTCCTGCAAGTGGACAGGGCCTGCGCGCTGGTTTGGCTAGCATTGGGTTTAGCTTCGCAGTCTTTGATGTGATCCTGAAAATACAGGTAAATCTCTCAACATCGGCCATCACGTTTCTCCACCATCACCTGTGCACCTTATTGCATTTCCTTTAGACTAGTAATAAAGCTAGAGTGGACCTCTCCTGTATACCTAGTGTTTGGACTTGACCTCTCCTTAAGAATATAGAACTGATACATTGTATCTTGTCTCCGAAATTGCATTTTAAGCTCCCGGAGGTATTTACTATTGTGTATCTCCTACAATGATATGATTGCAATAGATATTCAATTAATATTGTTGAGTGAATGCTGAGTTAAATTCCTAAAGGCTATTTAAGGATGGAGGCTATGATAATATTTACACTGGTGACCCCACATATGTGAAGATCACTGACAGCTCATTAAAATGATATTCGCAGTTCTTCACTTAGCAGCAGAGAATGACTGTGGGCTCCCCCCGTGGCGGGTGGAGTACCGTGAAGGCCTGGCTGATTCTGGAGAGGTGCAGTGATGCCTTTGGAAGTGAAAAAGACCCAGCCTGACTTGGCTTCAGAGCCCTGACACTTGTTAAGGGTTATTTTATTTTTAATAGAGGTAAATCATGGCTTTTATTCAAATATAACATGAACACATGTAATGGTTAATTTTATGTGTCAGCTTGGCTAGGCCACGGGACCCAGTTATTTGGTCAAACATTATTCTAGATGTTTCTGTGAAAGTATTTTTTTTAAATGAGATTAATGTTTATATTACTGGACTTTGAATAAAGCAGATTACTCTTCATGTTATGGGTGGACCTCATCCTGTCAGTCAATCTAATTAGTCCAAGGCCTTAATAGAAAAACTACTGACTTCCTTGGAGGAAGAGGAAATTCAGCCATCAGACTGCTTTTGGCTAGAACATGAACTCTTCCCTGTTGGCCTATCCTGCAGATTTTGGACTTGCCAGACTACAGTTTTATGAGCCAATTCCTTAAAATTAATCTCTCTTTTTCTCTTTATAATATCTATATGTAGATATATTTCATACATTCTTTCCCTATATATACATTTTCTATGTGTTGCACACATAGAATCAATAATCAATATAGCTTTTTGCTGAACAAGAAAGATCTCCCTTGGAACCAGTTCCTTGAAGTGGCCGCCACAGGCTTCTGACCCCAGATGTCTGGTGAGCAGTGACTGCAGAGTTGAGGTCAAAGCTCATATGTGTTGAGCCTCACTGGAACAAACTTCATATATCCTTTCGATGTTGGGGGATAGATCATAGGCATATGGTCTCTTAATTGCTACCTTATATGGAACTAATCTAGCAGCATTTTTGTGCATTTAAAGGTCTTGCATATGTACCCTGTACTCCAAAGCTCAAAGGTTTCCAAACTGCTGAAGGACAAGGTCTTTCTCAGGGGTGGCCTAACTGGGGTGCACAGCTAGCGTAGGGAATTTGCATGCTTTCAGGCACTGGGAATTTCCTTTGTACTGGGGGCCTGATCTTGTCCCATCTCAGCGATGACAGCTATTCAGTCTCCACCAATCATACCCAATTGTATTTCTGATCATTATTGACACCTTGTTCCTCTATAATAGCCCATGTGGTACTAATTTTTCTTTTATACACGTACCTTTATTTTATTTTTATAACAGCCTGATTGAGACGTAGTTTCATGGCTTTATGCATATGTCCAAACTCACCAAATTATGTGTAGTTTTTGTATATCCACAATAAACAACAATAACAAAAAAAGGTAGTATTTTTAAACATAATTTTTGTGACAGGAACAAGATCGTTAGGCTTATCAGCAGAAAATAAGCCCCTCGATGAATGAAGAAATCTTCTGTTATCACATGTAAAGTTCAGCACTACTGGATGAAATTTAAATGAGGAGAGTACCAATTGTGTCGCTTTTCACATTTGAATGTGTCCTGAGGCTAGCAGTCAACCATCTTGGTGGATTGAATCCAGAGAAGACCACACTTTGTCATTACTGCCTCTAGACAGTAACTGTTACTCTCTTCCCCGAATGAGTGGCTTCCGGGAAGAATGTTCTGGAGTTACTATCTCAGTTCCTTCTAAATTTTTACATTACTACTTACTAGTACAGCATCATTTATTACCTATGAGACAAAAGGCAGCACACATTCATTTGAATACCCCTTGGATCAGTTTCAATTCATACCATTTCTAGGTCGTATTTCTTCTGGGGATTCAAATGGCTTTGGCATCATTCTGCCAGGTTCATAAATTATTGAGAATCAAAACTTTGAAAGAAGCACTCTTCTCTGGGGCAACCATGGGCAGCAGGAGGGAGCTAAGTTTTGAAAAAAGGCTAGTGTAAGGATGTCAATTGGGAGCTAGCAACTTTGAAACTGGTACCATCCCTGGAGAAGTTTGGAGGGTTTATGATTAGGTTGTTACAAAACACAATGCATGATACAACTTAACGTTTCCTTCCTGAGCTTTGCAACAAGGTATCCACAGACTCTTTCTCAGCTGGGGTCTGTGTCACCCACTGGGCTCCTAGTGAAGTGTCCTCAGGCTGCTCTTGAAGGGGAAAACGGGCTGTCCTTTTCTCTATCCTTAGGAAGAGGGTTAGCTGTCTTCAGACGCGAACGTAAAAAGAAAACCCAGAAAGGTTATCTCCCTGCTCTCTGTAGATTCATATGAGTAGATGACTATTTCACAGTATCTGGTTCTCAGTGTTGCTGGAAGTATAATTCTTTTTTTTTTTTTGAACATCTTTGTTTTATACACTTTAAGTATTTATTGCATGATTTTATCAAGCAAAATCACTTAAAATGCCACTGAATCGTGATTAATAGTCTTCAGAGTACTTTCGCACATCATCTTATTTGACCAGCACAGGATTCTGGTCAAATCGTCTTATAATGATTATGATTTATAATCGTCATAAGATTACAGATGACAAACTCCTTGACCTAAGAAGGGAAGGGATGTGCCCAGGTCACTGGGTTAAGGAGCGAGAAAGATCAAATTAGAAGCCAGATTCCGTGACAACTTGCATTTTCCCAAAATGTCTGATGGTCTTTGATTAGAAATGATTAACAGGAGGGGAGTGTTGGGAGACCAACAAAATCCTTGACATTTATGTATTAGTTTAGAGTTATTTTGTACTTAGATGTTCTTTTGTACTACCTCCCTGGATCTGTCAACGATATACCCTTTCATTTATTCTGGGAGCAAAGGGTATAGTGAGGGTGACAGGGATGGCTACAGAGGAAGTTGCCAAGGAAAAGAAAAGTTTCCTTTCTGGACTGCCCCAAAACATATTTTTCTGTGGCTTCATCTAAAAGATCTTCTCTGTCAGCTTCTAACACAACATCTGCAGGTTTTGTACCTTTGAAATTTGTACTGTTATCTTTTGCAGGAAGATGAGCTGGTTCTAGAGATAACGGACTTGACTTGAGGTGGAGACAGCTCCTCAAAGTCACTGGGTTTCCCACCGCCCCCATGGAGGAGGCCCCTCTCAGCTGCCATCTTTGCTTGCCCACCGTCATTGCTCTTCAATGTCATGCTCAATGTGTTTAGACTACTATCTTGGACCTCATTTCCAGAGGTTCAGGATAGTCAGAGTTCAGGTCACCTTTACTCCATGTAGAATATTCTGGTAACCTTGTGTCTTGGGAGGCTCCTCTGTGCTGGGGTAGATAGCTTAGGTAGGTGGCTCCCTGTTTCCACTGAGAAGATTGGTATTTTGCTTATTATCTGCCATATGTAGAAATGGGGCTTTAGCTGGAATTAATTTCCCATTTGAGATTACCCCTGAATTTGTGTGTGGATGTGTGAGGTGGAAGATGTTTGTATGGTCTGTTCTTATAAGGGGTTGGATGGCCAGGGCACAGGGACCTGGAGAGAGGGCAGGTGTGGAAATGAGTTGATGAGTCTTTGTGGCTGGAGGGAGATGATCCAGTTTGGATATTCAGGGTGAAACTCTGGATGCACCTGTGCACAGGGAGTGACTGGGTTCCATTCATCTCGCCATCCCAAACCTTAGCAGAGTTAGTGCTCAGTAGACGAGGACCGGTGAGGGAGAAGATGTACACGCAGGGCGGGTTTCTGCTCAGGTGACTGGATGCTGGCCCGATGCCCTCCGGGGAAGCTCTGAGTCCTGATCCTTCTTCGGAGGGTCTCAGGGCTTCAGTCTCCATGGCATCCGTAGGTCCCCAGGCTCCTTTGTCCCTGCTGCTTCTCCTGCTGCCCCACTCACCCCTCCCTCTCCTCAGGCTCTCTAAGCCAGTAACACTGGTCTATTTGCATGTCCTCTAGGGCTCTATCTTTTGTCTGGACTTCAAGCTTTTGCCCGTATTTTCTCTTAGTCCAGAAGAAGATGAATCAACAGATCTGTGCACAAAAGAACCGAGAAGTCATTCAGGGGAAAACCTGACGGGGTCTCTCCCATCTGCTCTCCTAGTTTTACCTTTGCTTTCGTCTCAGACATCAAGTCTGTATTTACCTGAGAGAAAGTCAGAGGGGAAAACACAGCCCAGGCGACCCCGCCTCCCCAGTACAGGGCGGATAGATGGTCAGGGCTAGATGAGGCGGCTTGGCCCAGAAAGGTCGTGGGATTTGGAGGAAGATGGAGGTGAGAGCAAATCCTGTCTTTGCTACTTCCTAGCAGGCTCCCTGGGGAAATAATATGACCCCTCTGACCCTCATTTGCTCCCCGAGAAGTGGGTATAATTTTACTTCCCTCAGAAGGTGGTTATGATCATCAGAGAAAATACAGATGTAAAATTCTTGGCAGAGTATTTGACAAACAAACGGAACCTGTTATGATCATGATTAATAGTGACCTCTCACCGTCCTTTAAGCCTAATTTCTGTCAGGGCCCTTGGCCCTAGTTGGTCCATTTTAATGATTTAAAACTGAGACTCAGAACCACATCTGAGCTCTCAGGTCAGATAGGGAGACTTCAGGCCAAGTCACACCGAATGCTTGGTGACCCACCAAGGATCTCGGAAATGTGGGACACAGACAAACAATGCAGAACTCAACTACTTATTTTGGGGGGCTTAGGAATGCAGATTAGGGAATATCTCAGAGAGCATTGGATCCCCAGGCTGAGACTCTGCGCTGCAATCGGAAGAACCCCAGAAATTTTTGCTGGCCACCCTCCGGGGAGCCCTTCGCAGACTTGGATCTCATTTCAGTCCTCTGTGCTTCTCTGGGGCCAAGCAGAGAGGGTGGAGCAGAGCAGGAGCTCAGCGAATGCTGTTGACATTGCAGCTGCCAGCGAATGGTCCAGAGATGAAACATAATAGTCACCCCAACAGCCCTTTCCCTAGAGAGTTCACAAAGCGCACATTGGAAGAGGCTACAGATCAGTTCTTTGAGAAAGGGGAGGTGTGCACTCCACCATCTGACAGCTGTGGAGCTCGAGGACCAGAGAGGACAGATGCAGACCCGGACGAAGGACAGTGGTTTGCTGGTTCTTATTTCTAAGTTCCCCTCTGGAGCCCAGTATCCAGTCTCCCAGGCAGACGTGGCCCTGGGCGCAGCTGTTCCCTGCCCAGGCACAGTGGGTCAGCCTGGTGCCTTCTGGAGTAAGTGCTTCCCCGGAGCAAAGACGTTGCTTTGAAAAGCTGGGCTTCCCACCCACGGGCCACAGCTGTGCCTGAGGCCTGTGTCCGTCTTCGCCACCTGGAAAACCACTCAGTGCTCCTTCTGCAAGCTTTTTCATTCCTCTCCTCTGCTTGTATTTCGTATTTTCTTCCTCTTCCTTAGATTCATTATTTTTGCTAATCTGACAATTCTTGAAGAGATGGTCTATGGAGATAAAGTCTCAAATGTTGGAATGACTGAAAAGTCCTTTTTCCCCCTCTTTTTACTTGAATCTAGTCCACTGGGGTATCGATTTAAAATAATATTCTGTCCTCAAAGAGAGTAATCTATTCTCTCCTTGCATCTAGTGTTGCCAATGAGAAATTCGATGGCAATCTATATTTTTGGAGGAAATCTCTTCTCTTTTGAAGCTTATGCTATTATATCCCTCACTAACTTTGATATTCTGAAATTTCACCACGATACACAAAATATGATTTTTTAATTCATCCCGCTTGACACTCAGTGGGCCATTTTCGGTTTGAGACTTGCATCTTTCTTCAGTTCTGGGATGTTTCTCCCTAAAATTCCTTCTCTTATTTCCTCCTCTTTGTTTTGTTTTTGTTTTTTCTCTTCTGGACCATCTATTAGGCATATGTTAACATATCTTCATCTATCCTCCATGTCTTTTAACTTTTTTCTCATATTTTGAATGTATATTTTTGGTTTGCATTCTGAGACAGTTCTTTGTTCTTTCAGTTTCCCAAGTTCCTATGCAGTTGAGTATAATCAACTTTTTAGTTCCCCATTCAGCTTTTCATCCAATGATCAAAATTTTAACTTAAAAAAAAAAAATCTCGATCTATTTATGGACGTAATATTAAACCTAATGTCTTCAAAATAGTACATATAGTCATTCTAAATTTATCTTCTCTTTATTTCCTTAGGGGTTAGTTCCGTTGCATGTAGTATTGAGTTTCTAAAATATTTGGTGATTCTTGTTTATACATTCAACTTTCTATTGGAAAATACCCGTTTTCCTCTCTGTTTTGACTTCCACACTGTGTCTCTCATTAACGCGGAGAGGATCAGGGCATTCTCTGAGAGGCGTATGCTGGTAACTTGACTTCGGGGCATCAGAAACTCGCTGTCTTTCCTATTGTTTAGTAGCCCCTCTGCCTCTTGACCCTGGCACCGCACTTGCTGCTTGAGCCAGTGGTTGGCGTCCCTGCTTTCTGTTGCTTACTTAGCACCAGAGGGACACAGGTGAAGAGCGAAGTGGCCAGGAACTCCAAAGGTGCAGCTCCCTCATGAGTCACCCAGACAGATGATACGCCAGGGGCTTCTCCTGTGTCCTGCCTCAGTTCACCTTGAGTGTAGCTTTCCCCACGTGTTTCTACTTTATAAGCAGTTTTCGCCTCTATGTATTTTAGGATATGGTTTCTTTCTGGTTTCGCTGCTGAGTCGAGCTGATCCTGTCTGTGATCTTTCCTCAAACTTTGTTTCACCGTGGAACCTTCTCTTGGTCTGCCAGAATGTTTTACACATTTAAAAACACATATTTACTTATTTCACAGGATTTTAGGTGGAAGGTAGGAAATATTATGTGCTCAGTCGGTCATCGCTTTACCCCTCCCATCCCCCATTTGTCTGTTTCTGAAAGGCTGCTGCTTGGAAGGAACAGACTTTTAAAGGTTTCCTTTTGATGGTTACATCACAAGTAGTAACATCAGTGAGAAATCTTATTAGAGCCAGAGGCTTATCAGAGCACAGAGAACCGTTTTGTGGTGGACAGTGGTAGAGGGTCCTCCGAGGTGACGGGGTAAGTGTCTGATGGCCGTGTTCCTCAGTCTCACCCACTAGTGCAGCGGTCAGCAAACATTTTCTATAAAGGGCCAGAAAGCAAATATTTTAGGCTTTATGAGCCATATAGTTTCCGTTGCAGTTACCCAGCTCTGCTATTTGGTATGAAAGCAGATGTACACAGTGCACAAGTGAGTCAGTGTGGCTGTGTTAAGGTGAAACTTAATTTTTTAAAAACAGGCTAGTGGGCTCTATTTGACTTGAGCCCTAGTTTGCTGACTCATGTTCTAAGGTAACTTTGCTGATGCAATTTGCGGTCTACGGATCGGAATTTGACATGAAAGCTGATCCATCAGGTAGATCCCATGTGCAGAATTCCAATATCCATCATATTAAAAATATCATTTATCTATTTGTTTATGCCTTGACTTATTTTCAAAGTCAAGCCTTATTGGAGAGCTTAGAAAAGATGGGTCGTATCTGATGAAGAATTGATAAATGTTAGAGGAAGCCCTCTCGTGAATGCTCAGTTACGAGTTTCTGAAATAAAGAAGGAAAAGCCTCGCTCGTATCCCCTGAGTAAGCTCGGTGCAGAGAAAAGAGTGGGTATCAGCTGATGCTGAGGCAGAAATGACAGCGATGTGAACCTCCTGATAAATGAAAAGACTTTAAAAGCAACAGTGAAGAAGACGAGAATCTACTTTGGAGGGAGCTCGTTAGCAAGAAAACGAACTCTCTGCCTGTGAGACCACCTGGCTCTTCGCTTTACCTTATGGAATGGAAGCCTTGCCTGAGGGGTTGTGGATGAGTCAGGACTTGAAGTAAGGCCTCTGGCTTCCCAGTCTGTTGCCTGATCCATGGCATATAATATCAATAGATGCCGAGAAATATCCTGAAGAGAAAAAGGGCAGAAACTTGTCGAAGATGAATTCTAATCCTGCTTGGGCTGTGGTTCCTTCTCTATCAAACAGTTGGAATGAAAACGATGATTCTCAGTCCTGACTAAGTATTAGAATTACCGGGAGAGCTTTAAAATAATTTCTACACACAGATCCAACCTGAACCAAATGGATCAGTCTCTCAGAAGGGCCCAGTTCTTTTGGAAGTTGCCCAGATGATTCTAATGGGCATCCAGAGCTGGACACCATTAGTCTGACCTTTCTCCAGTTTCCAAACCCCAGATTGAGAGAAGTCTCCGAGCTTCACAGTATTGCACGTCTCGGTGATGATGGGCGACTCATCTCTTCGCCAGGCTATGGAAAGCCAAGCTTGTTTCTTCTCTATGAATCTCAACTGGTCTTGAATGGACTGCTCTTTGGGAGTTGATAGTACTTTTTATTTTTCTAGATGATTTCTTTTTATTCTGCATTGACCTATGTCACATTACTCTCTTGTGTTTTACCTCCTCCTTTCTTTCTATTATTTTGATCACTCAGTGTGAGAAGCAGGATCCAGAGGAGAATTCACTTCTACCCTGAAATCAGTAAGAGGGACATTCTGTAACAGAGTGACATACACACCTGGGGCAAGGGGCAGAGCTGAGATAACCTATTTGATTTGTTAAGGAAATGGAGAATGCCTGGGGCCCAGAATTGTCAGCCAACCATGTTTTTAAGGTATAGAGTCCCATTAAACAAAGGAGTTTTGTGTTTATATGTGAAACTTTTTATTCCTTTCCATCTACAGGTTGCGTTCTCTTCACTGTGTCAATGTCTTGGCATTTTAGAATTTGTAGACCCACCTATAGATAGATGACAGCTTTATCCTTTGGCTTTTATTAAAGAACGCGTTGAGCTTTGATTACCTTTGTCATAAGGGAAGGTTATTTGTTAAGATAGATTCATTAACTTGGCATTTTTATCCTTACATATATGTTCCAGAAATGAATTTTTTAGTTAAAAAATACAGTACTGTCATTGCATTTAAAAAAAAAAAATCGGACATAATTACTCACTTTTTTCCTTTTTTTTTTGAAATCAAGTGTTCGCATTATGGAAAAGGGTATCCAGTACTTGAGGACTTCATTTATTCTAGAATTGGCTCTTCATGGTCTTCTGGCCCACAGTGATCCCACAAAGAATGGAAGGCAAGCCTGGCCATCAGTCACCCCAAATAACAGGTGCTACAAGTGACTTTTAATAAAAGTTCTGGTCACAAATGGGCTCTTAAGAGAATGGTGGCATAAGGAAAAATTACTTATCCTCCTCGATACTACAAATTAGATAACTTTTGAGTATTTTCACTATTAACTTCGAGGTTATGAGGCACTGGCCAGACAGGTTTACATATAAACCCAACGGGTATCAACTCATAAGCTAGTATGCTTTTTTTTATTGATTGTGCTAATTGTATTTACTGGAGATTTTTACATCACAAATATTTTACTTCAAAGAGGTTGTGCCATGAACATAAAGTAGTGTTAACCATTTTACACAGAGAAAGATGCCACTGAAATAAACGACAGGGATCACATTAATTATGATGTTATTTTATGAATTTCACTTATCAACAAAAATGTTCATGAACTAAGGCTAAGAATCTTAAGAGATTAATACCATAAACAGTCAACTCTTGTAGGTATGCTTGGAAATTGGTATAATTCTCACAGCAGAGATGTACATCAAATACAGCATCTTTTTTTCATGCTCTGAAAACTTATTAAGTCAGGGGAGTCCTACATTTGATGCTGTCTTAACATTGTGTCGAGCAGAAGATATAAAGATTTGAAACCTCCTGGTAGAGACCTGGGAGATACCACTTAACCTTCTTGAAAACACTATTCTTTCCAGACGATGGGAAAGCATAAAATGGAACAGCACATATTCAAGTGCCTTGAAAAAGTAAAATTTATTCATTTTAGTGTTAACCTAAAACTGTTTTCATCTTCTCTTCCTCCTCCTCCTCCCTCTCTTCCCCTCCTCCCCCTCCTCCTCCTTCTTTTCTTTTTTAACATAATGGGCTCTATTGGCTGTGCTTGGCATAAAAACCTGTTATTTAGGTAGAAAGTTTTAAAAAATATAATTGATGTTGAAAAGCAAAAGGCCCCTCCATTCTGGAAAATAAGTTAAGAAACTGTTCTTCAATGTCAGCATTTACTGTAGCGTCACTTTCAGAAATAAATACTTGGGTGCTTACCCATCCATGTTTTCATACATTCAAAATATTGTATTGATACATTGATGTATTTACTGTTTTATTGCATGAAAAGGCAAAACGTCTAGCAAACTATTCAAATTTTTAGTTTCCTAGCATGACTCTACCTTTTAGAGGTTATTTTCTAAAATGTTAATAGGTTTGCATTCACATTTGCCATAGGTAGTCAACACACTTGTGTTGCACAAACGTTTATTGGGTGGCTGCTTTGTGTTGGGATCTGAGATAGGGGCTCTCCCGTGCTTCAGTTTAACTAATTCCCAAGACAATACCATATCTAGGCTTGAACATTAGTATTATAAATCTCTGAGTAGGAAAACATTTGATATCATAGGCCAGTGAATGACTCACTGAGAAAGAAAAATCATTTGAGAAGGCACAATCGAAAAATACATGAATGTCAGGCTGTAATTGTGTGTGTGTGTGTGTGTGTGTGTACTTAAAGGCATTTGTGTAGGATAAATATAATGCATTCATCTATCGTGAATATAAAACATAATATTCTGTTTACAAACTGCAATGTGTAATAAATAACAAGTATACTTGCATCTTACATTATTGCTAGTTGGAGAGGAATGGCCGCCTTGTACGAGGTGGGCTGAGGTGGGCAGGAAGAGAGAGATTTGAGACAGAGGGCACAGAGTGTGAACCAATGCACACATGGAAATCAGGGTTGGGGATGCTGACAGATGTAACCTGAATGCTTGCTAAACCTCTAATCATTTTATGAATACTCATTTTACTTGAAAATTTACAGTCCCAAGCTTTAAAATATTTGAACAGGAGGTAAAATTATGAAAACGTATGGTTCTTTGAAATCACTTTTTTTTCATTTTCAATGAAAATGATCTGTCTACTCTAGAAAATCGTGCTTGTGACTTAAACATTTTCTTTGTAATTATGAAATATGAAATGCAGATGTACATGGCAAAAAATTGCAGTGTGATGGAAACTGAGTTTTCCTTCTACCAGAAAGGCACCTCACTCCTCAGAGATACATCAGTCGTTCCTTGTAGCAAAAGTCGTCCATGTAATTATGTGCACATGCAAATATAAATGATTTTACAAAATGCAGATACAAAAGATACTATACACATGGTCATCTTTTCTTTCTTTTTTCTTTAAAAAAAAATTTCCAAACATACTGTGCAGATTTTTTTCCTTTTTAGCTTACATGGAATTTTATTGTATGAAGGATCTAGTGTCTTAAGTAGTACCTCAGTGCATGATAGACACTTAAATATTTGTGTACTCAATAAATTAAATAATTAATTTAACAATTTCTCCCACTGATGGAGAGGGCCATCTTACTAATATGAGACATATTCAAGGGGAAATAAAATTAATAATGAGGTTCAAGTCGGCATTACAGACCTTTATACCTTGCAGTCTACTTAATGGTGGACTCTGTTTAAAGACGTTCTTCTGCTCTGATCCCAGTAATATTAAGTTACACACATGCACGTGCACGCACACACACGCAAGTAAAGAAATGTCTGTTCTTAGCTGTTTCCAGCATATGGAATCAATTTTTCTATAAGGTGATTTCTGTAAATATAGCTGATTGATCCATATATTTGGGAATTTCACACTAATGTCTGAATTAGGACTGCTTTTATTCTGCTTTTATTCCGAAAGCTCTTTGATTCGCAGTTTGGCTAGGGTTGATCGAACACTGAGGTTCCATCTTCCTTTTGCATCTCACATAGGTGTGGCTCTTACTTCGATCCATGATAGATCATCTTTTCACTCATTTGTCTCCCATGTTTAATATATTTTGGCATTACGTGGCGTGCATATCAGCTAACTTGGCAAATGTAATCTAAATAAATTTGTCTTTAAAAAATGTACCATTAGGATATGAAATAGTTACAGGAGTCTAAGACTGCTATTCTTTGCTGATGGTCCTGTGCTTGAACTTTATTCTTTTGAATCCTAAAATCATCGATACAACAGGAACATGTTGTCTCCGTAGTGCCAACAATCCCTGCCCATCCCCGTGCCCCCCGCCCGAGGAAAGTGCAATGCTTCGGACCTTCTAGTTGGTTCCAGCAGCAGAACAGAATGTGGGCCACTGCCCATTTTCTTCAATGGGTGAGGTATCAGAGTAAACACTATCATATTGTCTTCTCTCTGAATCCTGCTTATATAGCAACATGGGGTCCCCAAAAGGAAGGACAGGTGCTGGATTTGTGGAAGAAATGAAAAGGCTCTTTCTTTATATAGACCAGGTGCCTGTGGCTCTCACTGATTTGTTGATCAAAGCTGTCTGAAATGCTGCTAGGCAGGGATTTATCAGTGCCAGTCCTATACCTGCAGGTGACAAGGTCTCTTCTGTCCCTTAGATCAGAATCCAAAGCTGATTGCATGGGAGGAATGGGAAATGCTTGTCAGCTCAGAAAAATCTTCTACTGAGCTTTACTGCAAATTTAAATGGGTCCTCTTATTTGTTTTGAGGGTAACCCTGTATTACATTTCTCTGCTGAAAGTACCACAAACAAATAGTGCTAGCCGAGATAATGGGAACTCTCAAACCCAAGTTTCTATTGGCTTAAAACCAGAACTACATAGAAATAATACCCTGTGTAATAGAAAAATGTTCACTTTAGGTGGTTAGGACTGTCCCCATGGCTACTAGAAATACCTTTGCTATGAATGCTGGACTTGGGTGGACCGCACTGTGGCCAAATTCTACTTCTGGTCTCTTGAAGGTTTGTAACTTTTCAGTGTCTAAGCTTCTTGCAAGTACTGTAGGACACAAATACGTAGCTGACATAAAATCTTTTCAATTATTTATAGGCAAAGTGTCATTTTAATTTTATGTAATACTAGCTGACCTCTTCCGTATCACTCAGGAGAGAATCATTAACCATCATTAAATGGATTCTGTCTGCTACTCACCCTGAATCCCAGTGCTTCTCGACTCTCGCTCCTCGTAAGACTCACCTGGTGGGCTTTAAAAATGCCGGTGCCTTGGGGCTACTTGTCCACCTATATGTCCCCCTAACTCATCCCCATGGGTTCCAGTTCAATTCATTTGGCTGGGATCTGGGCACCCACAGTTTTTCGAGTCCTCCAAATGATGCTAGTGTGAGCCATTGTGTCTGAATCAGGCCGTGAGGCTCAAGTGAGAAGCAGCTCAGTCCAAAATCAGAGCATCAGCCACTGGAATTATCGATGTGCGGTTCGTGTTTAAAATCTCTGCAGGTTTTCTCTATTTAGAGACTCCGAATGCATGTTGCAGGGAGCTCCCTACTGTGCTTCAGCACCGGCTGCCCTGAGTACAGCCACCTTTGCCTAGGTCAGTTCAACCTATGTCATTTGTATGTTTACTCACAGCTTCCCAAATGTAGACTCCAGATTTGATGAAAATGCACCCGAGCTGACAGAGATATCTTCATGTAGAGGGAGAGACACAGAAAGAAAGAAGGACAGAGGCTTCCAGTTTGGGAGCTGAGGACCCACTTTCCCAATAGTCATCATACATTGTGTTGTCTTTTACATTTTTTCTAGGACTTTTGTAATGAATATATAAAACTCATTTTTGACTCCTAATTTTTATCTTATAAAGATTAACATCCATTTTTTTTTTCCTTTTTGTTTATAAACCACTGAGTGAATAATTTTATTTGCTTCTTCAACTGTTTCTCTAAGCATGGCTGTCAGCCTATACAATGTGAAAATGTTCTATAAACAGGATGCAGTTCATACATTTTGTCCACCCAAATCACTTTGTTATATCTTCATTTGCTTCAAATACCCAAATGTAATTTGGTTAACTGTAAGAGAAAGATATGCTAGGGAAATTTTATGACTGACTGTGCTGAGATTAAAGCCTTTGGAATACATTTTACCTTGAAAATATGCTGCTTAAAGAAAATAAACATTTCTACGTATTCAGAAAAATCAGCACACAGAAAAGTTAGTAGGATTACAATCTCCAGATTGACATTTTTAGAATATAAATTCAGAATTAAAACTCTATAAAAGCTGTATCACTATGCAAATGAAGGAGAAAGAAGACTATTGAATTATAAGCAAAATCTGGCTCTAATTTCAGAGAGAATTCTTGCTCTGGGCAATGAGATTTTACATTTGAAAAGCTCAGTTCCATTGCTGTTTCTGGATCATTTCCCTGAGATTGTTAAATAGAGTCTACTCAAAATAATCTGAAGTATTTCTAAGAGGAGCCAAGGACATCACACAAGAAGGTATTTAAAGAAAAGTTAAATATTATCAATACAGACTTCTTTTTTATTCTTTGTGCCATGGAATTTCATAAGCACCTTATAGTTGTATAATAAAGAGGTTAAGAGGTGAACTTTGGAGGCTGACAGGATTTAGACTGTACCTCTACCACTTTGCAGTGTAACTTTGGCAAAGAAGTTAAGAAATAACTTAAGAAATAACTTATTCCTTAAGTCATTTATCTCTGTTTCATTAAGCTAGGTTTCTTGAGATTTATCTCACTGTTTCGTTTGGAACATATTTCCTAGTTTCTTCATTTTCCTCAACTGTGTGTTGGTTTCTGCACCTGAGGTCAAACAGCCACCTTATTTCTTAACTTCTCTTCATTTTAATTTTCTCACCTGTACAATGGATGTTAATAATGCATATCTCACACGGTGAGGATTAAATGAGTTAATGTACACGGAACACTTGATAGAGTCCCTGATACATAATAAATGTTCGACAAATCGTTATGATTTAAATCGTTAAATGTTATAATTATTAATAATAGAAGCAGTATTAATTTTGTTGATTCTATTGAGGAATGAAGAACAACCTTTCACCAAGAATATAATAAAATCGACACTCCAGAATAAAATGGCTACATGGGAGGTTCCCGAAGCTCCCTCCTCTCAATATACATCGAATACCCAGGTGCACATGAATCAGTTCCCTCTGAGAGAAATCCAGAAACTAGCCGAGTCACTGCTACACCCTAGATGACTTCAAAGATACCCACAATGAAGCAGGCGGTAAAGGCTGAGACACTGTCTCACCATAAACGGTGTATGATCAAGAGGGAACCCCCCAACTCTCAGCTTCTTCCTAAGAGGGAAGTGTTTGGACCACACATCTGGCACCTCTGCTTTCAAAATTACTATTAGAGGGATGGACCCCCAAATCACATAGCTCCAAACCACAACGTGGCTCGCATTCGTGAGTCCCACAGGATCCTAGCAAACGAAAAAGCAGTTTTTAGCTGATGGGCTCAGTGCAGCGGGAGCAGATCGGAATGGCCATCTCCCAGTCTTTCTCTAGGAGTTTGACTGCAGACTTCACAAGCTGCTGCCTGAGGGGCTTGCTCCTAATTAGCACCCATCTCGGTAGTGACTGAGATCTCCCCTGGAGCCCCAAAGAGCTGGTGGGCACTGCCTTCACCTCCTCCATCCTGCTGGTTCTAACAGTAAAATGCAAAAATGCCTATTTCCCCAATTCTCTGGAAGGGTTTTAAATGCTTAATTTCTCAGCTGCTGCCTGAGAGTCTGGCTTCTGATCAGCATCTAGGTTCTGACTGTAATCCTCCTCTTTGGGGCACTGATGAGTCTTGTGGTTTGAGAGGCAAATAGGAGCTCAAGATGAGCTGATTGAGGAAGGTCATCCCTGGGAAAGGTGGCTGTTTGACCTAAGGCACAGAAACCAACACACAATTGAGGAAAATAAAGAAACTAGGGATTACTTCCAAACAAAAGAACGAGATAAATCTCAAGAAACCTAGCTTCATGAAACAGAGATAAATGACTTAGGGAATAGAGTTCAAAATAACAGTAATAAAGGAGGTTACTGAGGTCAGGAAAGCCTTGTACAAACAAAGCGAGAAATGCAACGAAGAGAAAGTATAAAAACGAACTAAACACCAATCAGAGAGATGAAGACTACAATAATTAAAATGGAACAGAGGGGCCCAAAGTTAAATAGAAGAAAGGAAGTGGTGTTCTTTCATCATGTAATCTTCACTCCATCGACCTCATTCTTTATCCACACAGGACCATACTGAGGGTTGTGTGGGTTACGCGCTGACACTATGACTCAACGATTTCTGTTTTTTTTTTTTTTTTTTTTTTTGAGCGTTAGTCCCTATTTTCATATCTTACTAAGAAATAAATAAAGATATTCAAATTTGAACTCTGTAAAGCCCCACCCTAATATGATATTCAAAATAAATAATTGGCCAGATATTCAAATTTGAACTCTGTAAGCCCCACCCTAATATGATTTATTCATAGCAGTGTTGCTTATGATTATTATTTACATATATAGCCTGATCCCTGGAAACGGAGAAGCAGGAAAGAGGGAAAAGCATGTCATTCACTTTATTTTATGTGAGTCTGTCCCACCTTAGAAATTAGCCATCTTGGGTCAAATAGATTTAGATTGTGGTGGTATGCTATAGTACAGTGGGGAATTCTGGCTGAAATATGGCAGAGTAAATGCGTTTACCTCTGCTCCTTCAAACTTCCATAAGACAGTAGAGCAACAAGGAAGACGTAAATGTACGAGAACAAGAGGGGAGAGGAAATGATGGAAGGCGAGATGTTAACAAAAATTCCAAAGCTGAAAATTGCATGAACTGGTGCTAACTGTCTTAAGAGACTGAAGATAGCAGAAGAGCCTTCGGGGGTGGAAGGTGACAGGCAAGCTCATCTCATCTGTGCTGCAGAACAACAGAAAAACTCAGGCACCGGGGGGTGTGACAAAGCTCTGAATGAGTGGTTCAGTTTTCACAGGGACACTTATAGCCCAAGGTCTCCTCTGCCACATGCACAGCTAAGCATCTCTCTCTCTTTTCCTTTCTCCCTCCCTCTCTCCCTCTTCTGGGATGAAGGAAAAATCACCTGGGTTTTCATGCGTCTGTAGAGGTGGCCTGGACATACGTGCATGATATATACTTATACACGAATGAGTAATATTTTGTCTCAGAGTTGGCAGTTTGGTGCAAATTTTGTTTGTTTAGTATGGGGTATTCTATTTCTAAAACTCCAAAGCCAGAATGGGGTACGATTGTGACACACAATATCCCTGTTTGCTTAACTTGACTGCGGGATACAGAAACTACAGTCGGTTCTGGAGATTCTGATTAATATTTCATTGAAATCAGTCACTGAAATAGAAAATGAGTATTTTAAAAAAAATCAATAGCTACTCATGGATCAGTTTGATACTAAATCAATATATGAATTTATATTCTAATTAAGGAGGTACAATCACCTTGACCTTTTGTAAATCTCCTGGGGCTTAGTATTGGAAAGGTCTTCAATACTAAATATCTTCAGTCTTTGATGTATGTTTGGGTTTATGGGTAGCACTCGATATTATTTACTATAATATTGTTATTTCCACAGGGTTTAAATTAGAGTGGTGATTTGAATCTAAACTATTCAATGTATTATTTCTAGAGGCTTTCCCAGAGCGCTAGGTATAGATATTTTTAACAGGTCATTTGGTGAGGCAAGTCGATAATCAAACATCATGACTAAAGAGTAATATCTTACTGAAGTGTATGATATTTGGAAGAAACCTGGTGAATTACAAAGAGTGGGTCAGTAGCTTGCCAGGTCCTTAATGCACATTTAATATAGTCATTTTGGGGAAAAGAACATTGTTGATTGATTTCTATGGTTTTTCATGTGTTTCTTGTTAAGGCTGTTTTTTTTTTCTTTTCATTCGATTGCTATATGAAAAAGCAACTTATCCAAACCCAGTATCAAGACAATTAATGTCATTCAGTAAAATATTTCTTCTGCAGATTTATTCACAGAGCCAGAGAATTAAACCTACTTCACAAAGGCTTGGGTTTTGCAGTGTAATAAGCCATAATGCTCGGAGACTTGTAGGTCTGACTCATTTATGCTTAGGTTGACCCGAGTTTGCTTTAAAGACCAGTACCCATCTGTGACTGTTGCATTGGTAAAAGGTCATAAAATCTTGAAAGTGCCTCCAAAACCTTAAAATAAAATAGATGACTATAAAAATCTTCTTTTTCTTAAAAAATAATCCCTGATATTTTAGCATAATCTAACATAACATATCTTCTATTTGCAAAACGAGAATCCTCCCTACCAAAACGAGCTCTCTGTTCACCCTGTGGTTGTATTTGAGATGGAACTCAGGTCAGGATCGGGGTGTTGACTCACTTGAGCTGCTGGGCCTTCTAGGGCCACTTAAGTGTCTGTCCACACCGAGCAGTGGGATTCCTCCCGAGGTGGGCTATGACGTGCACACTTTTGGCATGGGGCTTGGTAGCAAAATAACAAAGTCATGCTCCTCTCAGCATCAAATCAGCACATTTCCCTTCCCTGACCAAGTGTTGGAGAAAACTGGTCCAGTGGCTTTTCTAGAAAGGGATATGAATAAATGGGGCAGGAACAGATACTGTCATTATAGGTATATTATGGAGCAGCCTCTCAACATTATGCTTCACATGTATCACAATTTAATATAAAGTAATGTTCTGTTTATTGTCTAGAATGCCCCCCCCCAAAAAAATTTATAAAGTAAGCTTTATGAGGCAGTGCTTTTCATCTGTTGGGTTTGCTGTCATCTCCTTACACCTGAAACAGAATCTGGCTCAGGGCTGCTTGATAAATCCATGAGTGAAAAAACACTATCTAAGGTTCCCTGTGCCCCGCCCTTGCCCACGGAGAAGTAAATTCACATGAAACACAAGGTCGCGGTGTCTGCATTGGTTCTCATGTCAGGAAGACAGTAAGGAGTGAAAATGGTGCTTGGAGCCAGCGCCATGGGCTTCTGACTGTCTTGCATTCTTAGCTCTTTTAGTGACTTTATGTCCTTAAGTAAGCAATTTGATTACTATGGTCTTACTGTCCACAGTTATATAATAGACATAAGATTTCTAGATATCTTTTGTTAAATACTCAGTACTTCAGTTTTATTTGATAACTACTTATTGCCTGAGATATGCTAATCACTCTTCAGGTCTGAGGGGTTTTAAGAAGTGACACAGTTATATCCTCAGGGATCCTGCGGCTTCCTGGAGAAGTAATAGTAACAGCAATATTAATACTCATAACACTTACAGAGTGTGTACTATCTATCAGGTGCTGTTGTAAGTTTTTAAGTTTTATGTTCTTATGAAACTTATGAAATATCTGTTTTATATACTAATCTATACTTTAATCTTCCTAGTGTCCCCTGGTGGATACCAACATCATTCCCCTTTTACAGATGAGGAAATCAAGACAGAAAAGTTGGTATAGACATTTAAGGCTAAGCAAGCTCAGAGGAAAATTCTTTGGATTCCAGTGAAATGTGAAGGATATGTGGATATTATTAATCCTTAAAATGTATAAGTAGTATCAGTCTAGGCTAGGTTTGTCAGTATCAAAACAACAGGTTGGGACAATTTTCATGACGAGATAACTTAGCAGCAGGCAGCAGGCCTCGTGGGCAAGCAGGGATTTTTAGGAAGCCATAGCAATATCCATCCAGCCAAGGTGGAAGAAGTATAACGCAGCACAGGAACCTTGACTATTGCCAGCCCTGGAGAGCAGGGTCAAGCCTGGGTCTGGGGCTGCTGGGGAGCATCTAGGTTCAGCTATTATGACAAAGGTTGGGACATGAAAGCACAACTCTCATTGGGTAAGGCAGAGTCTTATTAAAGAACACGGGCTCAAAGCCCACCGATCAGAATCTACATAGGAATAAGGCTAGCTTTTGGTTATTCTTGGGGGACCTTAAATCCTGTCCTGGATAGCAAATAGATTAGATCTAGGGAATAATGGAATGAGTGAATATTTGAATGAATGAATGAATGAATGAACATCTTGGTGAGGCTAAGTAGAGCTAAGTGAATTGGAGATACTTAGGGGCAGACAGACACATCGTTGTCAAATAAATGAGTTTTTTTTGTGATAATGGATTTATTCTTGAGCAAACCCTCTCATAGCTTCAGAGGAATAGTGACCACCTTTCATAATTAACCCAGAGCCTTGTCTTTCAAACTCTTTTCAACGTTTGCTATTATAGATGCTAAAAGGCAGAATTTAAAATAGAAGAAAAAACTTGAGCTAACTATAAATTATATTTGTCTATGTGCCATGAGCATCTTTGACCAAAATTGTTCTTGAGGCAATGTCTTTTGATGTATTTGGTAGCTTAGTATTCAACCTTTGTGATGATTGATGAAGACAGCTGATAATGGAGGAAAAAAGAATCAATCTGCTTATTCCACATGTCCTTGCCTTGAAAACATGTATTTAGAGTGAGATGACTATAGTCAAAGTGAGGGGTATCATGTTAGGTTTGCTATTTGCTCTTACTAGGTTTCTCTTATCAGAGACAGTGTAAGCATCCCTAGTTAATACACAAATAGAAGCAAGGTGTATGTTGACATTTGGATGTAGATGGATCAGTTGGATGCAGAATTGCTAAATTCTTCCTTGAACTCCTTGTCATAAAGCTTTCCCTGTCAGCTTGTGCTTATTTTTACACGTATAATCCAAACTATTATATTTGTCTTGATGTGATAGGATTTTCCAATGATAATCTCAACATTCTCTAAAGGAAACTATATTTTAATTAAGATCTTGGCCTTTGACTTATTTTATCGTTGTTTTGGAAATGTTTGTGTAATCGATTCATACTTGGTATAGAATCAACTTTGAATTTGACCTGTGAATCAGATTGGAGCTGCTTAAAAATCATTTGAGTGGTTTTGAGCCAATCTGAATTATGTTTACATGAATTTATTTTAGCTAGTATATGCTTTTCTTTATTTTTTATTTTTATTTTTTTTCCCTTGGACCTAAACCAGACTAATTGTATGGCATGTCAGTGAGAAGGAATGAGGATAATTGCTATTTTAAAAATATAACTTGTGGATTTAACTGCTGTACAACCCTGAAGTGTAGGCAGACGGTAATAAGCTGAAGGGAGACTGATGAAGTAGACTCTCTGGGTTCTTTTGAAAAAAACGTTGCTCTTTGCGCTCATGTACAGAGATGGCCAACCAGAACACATCCTGCTCGATAGGGAGGCTGACCTGGTTTTACGAGGCCAAGATTGGAGAACTCTGTGTAAAGATGAATACCAGTTTGCTTTTGGTCCTTTAAAAGGGACCAAATGCCCTAGACTTTTCTCATCTTGGTCTTAGACGACAAATCCCAGACTTAATTCGATCACTGGGGTTGCCTTTAAACTTCAAGTCACCTCCACACTGCTCATCCTATTCAAATTACGGTGTCTTCCATCTACTGTTCCCAAGTTTGTCCGTAGTCACATCTCTAATTGGACACCTGCTGTATTACTTCCACTCTTCTGACTCCAGATTTTGGCTTTGCTTTTCTGGCCCAACGTTGATTGTTACCATTAGCCCCTCTCCCCCTACATGAAACAACTTGGCCACAACTTATTATGTATGGTATTCCTTCCCGCCCCCCAGTTCACCTCCTAATAAAATGGAAGTAGACATAGCATTGGCTTTTACCCTGCGGATTGCTTTTCTTTTAAGCAGTATTAAAGTTTCATTGAAAATTTTTCATTGAAAATTCGTATGACTAGCTGTGTACCACATAGAAAGCTAAAGTGAAAGTTGAAAATAGGGCTTCTGAGTTATAAATAGTGTGGGACAAAGTGTAGCCCCAAATGTATGCATTCTTTAACTGTGATGATAATAATGAACCCTTACCACCACCTCTTTTTAGGAGAGAAAGCTGAGGTCCAGGACGTTTGTGTCCTCAGACTTATGTGATAAATCAGCAGACCTGGGAAGATATCTCACTTCCTGAACCCTAGGGTCTTGTGATCACCAAAACTATAGGTTGAAATATAAAACACTTGGTTTAGCAACCACTTGGGGTAAAGAAGCTAAAAATCAACTCCAACTACATGGACGAATGCTTGAGTGCTAATCTCTGAAACATATTCATCCTCAGTGATTACCTGTTAAGTGTGTTTCTGTGAGTGAAAATAAAACCTATTTTCTATATGATTTCTAGGCAGCTAACGCTGTTGTTTTTCTTCAAAACAGCCCTACTGGACCCATCCTGCTGACTTATAGAGAAGTAACTCCCTGTCTTTAAGACCAAAACAATTTTTTTGTTATCTGTGTTTTAATATATCACGATATGAAAATAGTACTTCCTCTCCCAAAGCGAATTTCATGTTTACCCAAATGGAAAGACATCTGTATTTCAAGTCAAAATATTCTAAATATTTATGGTAATAACTATGTGGCTATAAGACCACAAGATTAACAAGATTTGAAATAGAGTTCTTTCTCCTCGTCTGTTGTTTCGGAATTAATAGATTTTATTGATTTTTTATCCTCCTCCTGATTATGGTGACTTAAATATATATATCTTTTGGTCTGTAAACATCACTTCTACCTCTGTATAGTAACCTTTTGCTCCCTGGAAACTAGTGTAATATAACTTTTGATTAAAAGAAAACTAATACATTGATTTTAATGCCACCTGCCTAAACAGGGACAACAGAGGGAATAAAAAAGCTCCTGTGACATTTATTTATTTGTTTATTTATTTTTGTATCTTACAATTTAATTATTTTATTTTATATCTTTAAATTCACTTTGGACCTGGCACATCTTGGAGTTTTATATACTGACAAGACTGTTTTGCTACAGGTAGTCAAGTTCAATTGCAGTTGTCTTTCACATATCCTCACTTTTGTTTAAGAACTATAAGGAGTCTGTTTCATTTTTTATGTTATACACCATAATTATTTTTAATATAAATTTAATTAAATCAGGATGTACCCAGCGTGTCCTTAGGTTTCACCTGTTCATCAAACTGCTCTTCTGTGTCATAGCCAAGTTCAATAGCTGTGGCCTTTAAGGTTGATCCATTTGTGTGTGCTGTCTTAGCAATCTTTGCTGCCTTGTCATGCTTGGTATTAAAATTAAGATCTGTTACCAGCATTACAGACTTGCTCATTAGCCTGTTGATGCTTTCCATGTTGGCCTGGTGAAAATGAGTGAGTCTTAGAATTGATAATATATACTTTGACCTGATTAATATGGTTTTGGAAAGATTGAATCGAGATGGTTCTTGGCACATACATGGCACTGTATGAGCTTTGAGGACACTGGAGGACGAAGGAGGGAGATTTCCTATTGCTTCTTACCGCTCAGTTCCCTCTTTGGCATCAATGTACCCCAAACATTGTGAAGAAGAATCTAAGAAATAAAGCACAAAAGAACAATGAGCAAAATCAACTCGTTCACTTGTTCAATCAGTCATTCACTCATTTATTCACTTGAAAGACATTTGTTGAGAACCTACTGTGTGACAGTCACTGGAATTATAAAGATGAGTGACTTCAGGGTCATTATTAAAAATCTGTGGATCTACGTCTTGTTCTTTTTATAATTTATTTTTCATTAAAATGGAGGTTGGAACGCCTAGCTGTTGCTAAGTTTTATATTGCTTCCACACCTTGTATGTTTCTTGAGTAGAGGCTGATGAACTGACTGGAAGTACTATCACTCTTTGTCATGTAAGAGTGCAAGAGTAATTGTATCAGTCGGGGTTCGACAAAAAAAATGAGCCAGTAGGAGATATATATGAAGGAACAAGCTTACTCAAGTCTGCGGACTGGCTAGGTAAGTCCAAAGTCTGCAGGAAAGGCCATCGGGCAAAGGCCTGGAACTCTCAGGCAAGGTTGAAGCTACTGACCATAGGCAGAATTTATTTTTTTCTCAGAAGCCTCAGGTTCTGCTTTTAAGGCCTTTCAACTGATTCCTTCAGATTGTCTAAAAAATCTCCTCCCTTTAAAATCTATTGTTTACAGACTTTAATTATATCTACGAAATACCTTCACAGCAACATCTAGGGTAGTGTTTGATTGATAACTGGAGACCCGCTTAGCCAAGGTGACACATCGAAGAGACCATCACAGAAATGTTGAAAAAAAATTGTTTTATTTTTTATTATTTTATTTTTTACCTCTAGCTACCTCCCCCTCCCCCGCTTCTATCTGGTCATCACTAATCCACTGTCCATGTCCGTGAGTCTCTGTTTGCTTGTCATGTTTGTTTGTTGCTTCAGTTTTATATCCCACATATGGGTGATATCACATGGTTCTCAACTTTTTCTGTCTGACTTATTTCACTTAGCACAATTATCTCAAGATCAAACAAAAAAATTTGTTTTAAACTGTGTATTTTAATGGATAAATAATGGCTAGAGTATCTCAGCCCACTATTAATTTTTAATAGTACTTTGATGTTACTTCATTATTTGGGCTGTATTTATAAAACATCACAACAGTCAGTTGATAGAATCAGTGAAATGAAAAAAATAGATACATTTTTGTATTCATTTGGTTAATTTATAAACTAAGATTTAAAATGTATAAATAGTTGTATCAATATTTTGAGGACGCAATTTCTGGCTGCTAATATTTCTCTTCATCACTGTGGCTCATTCATTGTATGGTAGTATCCATGATACTGGATGTGGTCTTCAGGATCTAATTTTAACTTGGGAAATATACAAACTGAAATATAAGAATGTTCTATCTCAAAGAAACTTGAGAGGCTGAATAAGAATATGATTGTGGTGCTTAGTTCATTGTAGTGTGTTTCATTCAGTTGTTTAGTCATTTGTTAAATCACCCAATCTATATTATATGTTCAATAACATAATGGTTGAAAACATAGGCTCTGGAGTCAAATAATAAACTACTTCATAGATTTGTTTTGAAGACTAAATGAAGTTATCCTGTGAAATCAGAGTATTTACTTCTTGAGAGTATGGACCTGACTTTCAGTGTTGGTATGTCTCGGCATGACACAGGGACTGACAAAGGCATACGACCTGACCATAACAACACACCATGATGTTCCCACTGATGGTGGATGTCCAGACATACTGGAATGAGAATACCTGCGTACTCTCACTGTGGAGGGGCATTTTGGCCATCTGTCCACACAGATATTGAACTTTAGCACCATCATCAAAACTTGGCATTGAGATTAATGACACAGGAAAAGAGGAATTGTTCCATCATGAAGCAGCAATTAAAGAAAGAAAACTATATTGAATCTGTTCATGGAAAGTCAGGTCCATGAACTCAAGAAGTAAATTTAAATGTCTTAAAAAGAAATTTCTGTTATAGGGCAATATTACTGAATGATTGAATATCACTTTCTTAGAGATTTACCTATTGAGAGTTGTCAAATTACATCAACATTTTAGGTTTCCTATAATTAAATCATTGTGTAGTTACCGGGTCTCTTTTTAACTTGGTCTTTAAACTAGTGTTTTGCATCTTTCTCTTTTCCCTGCCTCTTTTTATTTTTGGTGCACTCATCTATTTCTCCCATAAGGTTTTATTTTGCTCTGGCTATTTGGCTGCATATAAATACTCTTGACTTGTAGGAGTAATTTTCCCATGTTCCTGGGTGATTTCTGATATTGAAAGTAAATGACTCTGTCAAATATATTTCCAAAGAACTTGTGCACAGAGGAGTTAACTTACTTTATGGATGCTTTCATATAAGAGATATCTTTTCCAGCTATGTGTAATAAATCTGCTTATATCTTTGGGTTATTTTTTTATATTCACAGATTTTATTGTTTTTTTATTAGATTACTTTTTACCCCCAAATAAATTGCCTGTCAGTGAGTTGCAATGCATTAACTGTCAATGAAGAATAAAAAGAAAGGGAAGAATATAAAGTTATAAATAGATGTGTAAATATCATTATCCTAACAACAGGAGACTTATTATAGTCTCGTTTGTGGGGCATGCGATTACATTTTCGTCATTGTTCACAGGCAGAACAACTTCGGCTAGTTCATATAACCCTTCTTGTTAGGCTCATGTTCCATAAAATGAGACTCAAACACCGGCTTCTCATAAAGTTTAACAGATTATAACTTATTAAGTACCTTTTATGCTTGTTGATTTTTCTCAGAGATAGTCTCTGTATAGAGTGAGTTATGAGTCACAGTTGACCCTATCTATAGAGGTCTGTATGTTCTGGGAAGGAAGGAACGGTTGGTCCACAGGAATGCAGATGTGAGGATGCCCATATAATATGATTTGGATGCCACATTCTTGCTCTTTGCTTCTTTGGACATGGATATTTACCTTGATTCTACCTGTAAGCTTGGAACTTCCCGCCCTTTCAGGTTAGTTCTGACTAACACACA
>NW_024342467.1:17358465-17484735 GCF_902729225.1 Pteropus medius | reverse complement strand
CACACTCATACCACCTATCAGGGGGTAGTTGGCTCATTCTCAAAGTCTGTTCTTCCTCCTCAGTTTAACTATTACTATCATTATTAATTATTATCATTATTATAATTATGCCTTGTATTGTAGTTATTTATATACTTAGCAGAGTACCCTGAACAAAGTACACACACACACATATACACGCTCACGGCAGGTAGGAAGGTTTAAAAGCACTGTGCTAACCTCTCTACATGCATTATTTTACATAATCATCACCAAAACCTATGAAGTGGATACCCTTATCATTGCTTTTTTACCAAAGAAATGGAAATATTGGAAATGTGGAAAACTTATTCAGCGTCATACAGATGGCCAGCTTTGGAACAGAACTTTGTACTACGAAGGCCACATGCAAGCCTGCTAGGCTATTCCTTCTCTTGTTCCCTCACTATTGCATGAATGAATATCTTCCTCACTCAGCTGGAAGCTGCTTGCGTCTTGTATAGCTCATACCATACCTGTAATGGACTTAGCAGCAGCAAATGCCATTGACTCAACAGTACACTTGGCCAGCAGCATGGGTTCCTATATCAAGACCATCGCACAGACAGTATATTTCACTGTAGAGCTAACTTATTTAAAGCAAAGGCAAAGACAAGATTCACAGATTGACTGTCCTCTGAGTATAGGCTTCTTCTACTGTAATACAAAAAGTTAACACGCTCTTGAGAATTATTAAGAAAAGTTGACATTTAAAAGATAAGAACTAATTAGAATCTCATGATAGTAACACTTTAAAAAGAGCCTGGAGATACTGGAAGAGTTGTGTGAGAATGAGCGAGATGATTAAAGGTGTTAAGTGTGGGTGTTTACTGAAGAAATGATTCGGGAATATTTAACATAAAGAGGAGAAGATAATGTTTAGATAATAAGTTCAAACATAGGAGGATTGAGAGAAACCCATTTTGTATTCAGTTTATGCACAAAAGAAAATGTGCTTAAAGTAAAAAGTTTGGTTTGGCATTTATTATTCATCCAACATATTTACTTAATTTCCACTATGATCATAGCACTAGAAAGGAAATTTCAACCACAAAAACATTAAAAGAAAATAAAAAATTATAAACATTGAGTTATATAGTTCCCACTGTCCAATTGAAGTGGCAGATTGTGTTCTGGCTCTAAAGTGTAGAAGGAATTTATTACAGATGCTTGCATAGCAAGCATAATTTTGCCAGAAAAGGCATAATTTTTCAAATAGACATTTTCATCTCTAAAAATTTTCTAAAAAGAGGTAGCATAACATTTTATCTTAATTCAGTTTTTTTTTAAGGAAGTCAAAATAAACAAGTCCAGGTCTACTGATATCTGATTATATATATTATAGTGATAATACTCAGCTAATCTATAAGAATAGAGATATTCTGTCTTATTTGTATGTCTGAAACCAATTAGAATATTGTCAGTTTGTGACCCATTTGCTTTGGTTTCATTGGGTCTAGAATAATGTGTAGCACATTGGCAGTCTTTAAATATTTTTTAAGCTAAATGGAGGTGATCATTTGATATCTGTAGTGTTACTGTTAGCTTGTGAGTAATATGAGACCAAGGTTCATGTCAGATTCTTTTGTTGTTCTCCAGTGTCTAACCTAATATCCAGCCTACAGTAAGTATGTTCATCCAGTGTATAAAAGAATGAAATAAAAAAGTCTTAGCATAGCTTTTTACCAAAGTTTCAATTGAATACTAATTAGGTAATACATTTAATTACTGGTTAGGATGCTCCTAGTTTATGATGATAAAATGATCTCCTCAACAAATATGGCCAGTTGACAGAGCATCCAAGCCATTTCCATAAGCCATTAAAGTTAATTAGTTACAGACATGAACCATAGAGGATGGGGTGCATAATTTACTGTTAAAATACTAATTTTACTCACTTCAGTTGAGATGGGAGTTTTAATGAGGTCTTTACTGAGTTGGTTCTCAGAGGAATGATGGAAAGTCAGTGAATGTTGGAAAAAATTCTTATTCTTAGCCATTTCTGGTGAGTTTAAGCAATATTTAGCAGTGACCAGTAGGAGAATAATTATACATAAAACCTGCTTGCTTCATATCTTTATATTTACATGTCTGGACACACTAGATTTAAATTTTTTTAAATAGTGAGTAGAGATGTGATATCTCCATTCAGGAGAATCTGAAGAATCAATAAAATTAACATTTGTCATAGGATGCTAAATTTAAGAGAGATTTCTCTAATCGTAGATAGATATTTTTGTGTGTGTGTGCAAATATAAAAAGGAAAACCAAGATTGAGGAATAGAATAAATTTAAGAGAGAAATGACCATTTCCTATTTTATCTCAATCTTATTTATCTCAATGATAGAGATACCCCAAGAAGAACTGATTATTAAATCAGCATTAATGCTGGCCTTTTGATTAAAATCGTAAATGTAATTTCCTAGATGTCCCATAGGCAGCCGTAAAACTTCATTAGATTGTAATAATGAATGAGTTTGTCCGTTTGTTTTCCTGTTTGACTCGGCTGCTCTCTTTGGCGAATTCTCCCTTAAGGAAATAGTCTTCCCATCCCATGCTTTCTCTATGAAGCTTTTGCAAAAGAATGGACCATCCTGGTATTTAAATTCTTATAATTATTACATTATCAACAGGCTGACTAGAGCATCTAGTGCTCAAAGATTGACAAGTTTTACAATGAATATTAATGCAGGAATTGATCTAAGAATCTGAGCTGGTGGTATTTGAATTGAATTACGATTCACTGGGGTACTGAAGTATGAAAACTTTGATTGTTAGAATTCCTTACTAGTCGAATTAATTTATTCAGCTGTGTCTATAAGATTTCTTTTCTTCTTTTTGTATTTTATGACATATTTGTAAAAATAGGAAGTCTGACTCTAGTGCCTAGAAGGAAATAAAATACAATTTGTTAAAAGTTTTAATCATTGCATATATTTTTGGATATTTTTCTTCATTCTATGGAAAGATTTATTTTCATATTTAAAACCATTTCTTTATAGCATCCCATAACACCAGTATTTGCTAAACTTTTATTTTCTTCTCAAAAAGTTCTTTTTTTTCTGAAAACTTTTTAACTATTTTCATTAGAAATGAAAAAAACACTGTTATTAAAAAAAACACTGTTCATTATTAGTGCCTTAATTCCTTGCTAACAATTACTTCCTTAAAAAGACTTGTATAGCTTTGGCCTTATTACATGTTAGTGCATAAAGTTCGTGTGTTCAAAGGAAATATGAAGGTATAAAATATTCCAATATGTAATAGAAAACAAAACATAACCCTCTGATTTCAGAATTAAGACATACTTGTTTGGCATTTTTAACATTTGGTTTGGGAAGGCTAAAAAAATTATCTTATTATCTGGACTCTACAAGGTAACCTGATAAGTATATACTTACTCATTTTACTTAATATGTTATGAATATCTTTCAATCTTAATAAATGTTATAAATGATTATACTATTATATGGTTGTAAACTGCGTGTCTCATAATTATAATAATAAAAATCGAAGAGTTTCCATTGTATGGCATCACAATAAGGTAGTTAGTTAATCAATTCTCTATTAGTGGAAACTTGATTATTTCTCATCTTTGGTGTTAGAAGCAGCACACCGATGAACATCCCTAAAGGCAAATATTTCAGAATATCCTTATATTTATTAGGATGAGAAACTTCTTAGGAGAGAACTTGTTAAATCAAAGGATATCCACATTTTTCAAGTTTCTGACAAACATTGCCCAATTGCTGCCTGATTAGATCATACTAGTTTATAGACCCATCAGTGACTTGTGAGAGCAACCATTTTTTTTCTTCTTCTATGCTTCTCTGTGTTGAGTTTTATTATTTTCTTGTGATTCTAGCCAATTTGATAAATGGAATCCCAGTGAAATTTTCATTGCATTTCTGAGGCTCATCAATTGTTTTAGGCTTGTTGGATATTTCTATGTCTTCTTGGTGAATTTTTTTTGTTCATTTCCTTTGCATATTTTCCGTAAAAAGCATGTTTGTGTTTTTATTGATTTCAAAAATCTTTTAGAACTAATCCTGTTATGTCATAGATTTTTCTCACTTCAAAATACTACTTTAAGCCTTTGCAGTGATAAGTTTTTAGTTATTCATTTGGTTTATTGGTCTGTTACTTTTGTGCTGTGAGCTTTGATGCCATGCTTAAAAAGCCTGTTTCCACTCCCAAACTATACAAATGTATACCTTACACTTACTTTGAGTATTTGCCTGGATTCATTTTTCTATGTTTAAATCTTTAGTCATTTTAGAAAATATTTTTGTGTCAGGTACAAAAATAAGCATCTATCTTAATTTTTTTCACAGTTGCTTAACATATTTGTTATATACTATCTGTTTAATAACTGAAACTTTTCTTACTGGACCTAATCTTTTTTCTTGTTATCCAGAAATTGTAACATTAAGAATAGCGTATTTCAAATAAGAAAGAATAAGCATCTGATAAGAGAATTTGCTGCATATGTGTGATTAATACAACAGATGTTTAATATAAATGGGTTGATAGTGTGATGAGAAAAGGAAATGAAATTTGAAATACATGGTGCCTATATTTAATATAGCAATGTGCACCTCAAAATATGTTAAAAGGGTAGATACCATGTTCAGTGTTCGTACCAGAAAACAAAACAAAACAAAACGAAACAAAAACAAAGGGACACAAGGAAAGTCAGGGAGATGGTGTATCTATCTGTCGCCTTGGCTGTGATGATGGTATCACAGGTGTTTGCATAAGTCCAAACCCATCAAATTATAAACAGTAAATATGTGCAGTTCTCTTTATATCAATTACACATCATAAAGCTGTTTAAAATAAAAATAAAAAAACACTACCGATTATGTAAGTAAAGAGTCTCTGTGATCTGCTAGAGATTTTTCTTTTTCTGTTTTTGAACTTTTTCATATTGTAGTATCTTTTTTAATTGAAGAGATAGCCAATGGCATTGCTTTTCTTCAATAAGAACAGATAACTAAGTTCTAGTTTTCCTTGGAACAGGTTTATTGGCATGATTGATATTTTAAGCCAGATAATCCTTTTTTGTACTGAGCTGTCCTGTGCATTATTGGAATTTAGCAGCATTCCTGGCCTCCAAGAAACTAGATTTCAGTAACATCCTCCTGTTACAACCAGAATATCTTCAAACATTACTAAATTTCCCATGGGGGACAAAAATCACTCCCTCTTGAGAACCACTATCTGAGGATGAGACAATAATGATGAAATCATTCAAGAGTCATCTTAATCTAATGGAAATCTTTGGGCAAAATGAAGTAGGAAATAGATTAATCTGCTTCCTTTCGCTTACCGAAGGAAACACAGACATGCTCATTCTAAAGGTTTACATATTGTTTTCATCACTCCCTTCTTCCCTGCCTCCGTCCTTCCTTCACTCCCCTCTCTCCTTGATTCTCTCTTTTACCTTGTTTCTTTATCTTTTCTTGGGCCCAGTACCTTTCTCATACATGACATAGAATGATAGAAAGCTTCAGAATTGCCAGGCAGAGAAGCAGGGAGGACAGAAGACGACTTTTTTACTGTTTTATATTAGAAACATAAATAACTTCCTTCAGTTAAAATAGCACTGAGATGGAGAAAGCCACTCTAGTTAAGATGATCATCTTATCTCAAGCCATTTATTTCCCTCCTTTCTAAAATGTTCACTGGAAATCTGAGGAATGACAAAATAAGACAATACAGATGTATCTGTGCAAATGTATTTCCATTGCCTTGTAAACAGTCTTAACAGGTTTTTGTGAAGATCTGGAGATGTGGACATGCTCATATTCTGCTTGTGAAAAAGAAGAAACTGTTATAAAATTTTTAGAGGATAGTTTAGTGATGGGTCAAAAAATTTAGAAATATTTCTTTCCTTTAATCCTGATATTGGACTTCTAAATTTTGTCCTAATTTAAAAAAGTACACAAAAATATAGTTGTAGAAATTTCATTTAAATTCAGTTCTTATAGAAAAAATTAGCAACCTAAATATCCTACATTAATGGACTGATTCTATAAATTATAACATGCTTAGCTGCAAATTATGTTGTTATTAAAATTGTGTTGGAGAAAAACATTTAATACCATTGGAAGATATTTATAATATATTAGTATAAAAACATTCTGCTAAATAATTTGTGTAGGAAAAGTTAAAATACAATCATTTAAACAAATCTATCTGTGGATAGATGACAAAATGTTAAGAATTGTTATCGCTGAGTAGTATAACTTGATGTGATTTTTATTTTCTCTTATTTTCTAGTTGGTATTTTATAAATTTTCTATAATGACCATGTGTTCTTTTTAGGATACAAATAAGACAATGATTTTTAAAAGTTAAGAAACTCTACCTGGGAACTCTAAAGGGAAATGCCAATGACAAGTGTATTTATCATCTGTGAAATACTTATTTGGGATCTTCTCTGATTTTTAAAATAACGCAAACTTTAAAAATCTTTATTTTCAGCTCACATGTTTACATCTGTTTTAGTAAAAAAGAAATCCTCTGTGACTTAAAAGAATGTTAGAAAAAGTGTTAAATAAAACCAGAGAAAAGTTCCACACCAGCATCGTAGTTGAGAATGTTCTGTGGTAGGTAAACCACTTATTGTTGGTTTTCTGACTACTGAAAAGGAAAGAAGTAAAAAATTAATACACGTCGGCTTATTGGCAGTTCTGCCCAGAAATTCTAACCAAAAGTATGTGAACATGGAAGAATAAGTAAGTCGTGGTGGTCCTGTGTTTAATTCAAGAACAATATTCTGAACATGGAACAGTGCCCTTGAGAATTGGCAAGCGTAACGATCTGCCCATTTGTTTCTGTAAATGATGATAACTAGCCATCAGAGATGGTCCAGAGAGAAAAAGAAAATGTTAGAGAAAAGTCATATTCAGAGACAAAGGGAGAGAATTTAAAAAGTATTCTTTCATTATTGCAGAGGTAAAAGCGAAGCCCATCAATGTATCTGAGACGACCTCTCATTTGACTTATGAGGTCATCGGTTAATCATGTAATAAAGCCACAAATTTGGAAAAGAGAGAAAAACAAAGAGTGAATAAACTGTTGATAAACTAGAAAATTGGTTTTAGGGATAGCTGTGTGGCGGTGACCTATTTTATTTCCGTGAATATATAATCTTGGATGTTTTCTGTTTCTTACCTTTTTATCTCAATATGGATTAGAACACGTTCAGTGCATAAACTGTCTTGTTTTAAATTTACAGTCGTCATTTCGTCTCGTTGCTCAGATCCCTTGACTTGAATGCACCTGCACACCAGCCTTCCCTGGAGGTGGGGCTCGGTGGCAGCATTATAGAGCAGCTGTCTCCAAACCCCATGCAATAGGACATTAGAGTCCTGGGGGATTTACAGAGAAAGACACCAGACTCTTTTGTCAGCTCTCGTGGGAAATGCTGTGCACAGCAGCCTTCCCTTGGAGAGTCTGAGTGAGTGTCAACACCAGTGGAAAAACTCTGAGCAGGCAAAGACCAAACAAAGTTTGTGAAACTTTGCTTAATCTGGATTTCCACCACATTCCCACCCAGCAAACATTTCGTTGGCAAAGCCTGTTAACATCCCGTGGGCTAAGGGCTCTACGGAAGACAGTTTGGAAAGCGCTGGTCCAGATTATTCAAACCATAATGAGGCAGTTTTAATTATTCATGTTATTTGTCTGAAAGTGATATTGCCCCTACCCCGTGAGGTCGGGATTAGCAGCATGATTATGTCACTTTACGCTCTGATCTGGAGTCTGGCCTGGTGTCTATATTTTTTAAAAGCTTCCAGGAAACTTGAATGCAATGTTGGCTTGGGGAATCATTGCACTGGAATAAATTTAAAATAATGCCAATACTATTACCAATATTACTATAATGGTACTATTATTATTCTTCAAAAGTCTTTCTTTCCTTCTTATCTCATTATCAGTGCCTGTTGACTAGATGCCATGGAGGCAAATATACCACAAACATGCTAAATAAAGATTTCACTCATATGTGGGATATAAAACTGAAAGCAACATACGAACAAGACAAACAAACAGAAACTCGTAGACATCGACAACAGTTTAGTGGCTACAAGATAGTAAGGCAGGAGAAGGGGAGGTAGGTAAGAGTTCAGGGGGTCAAATATATGGTGACAAAAGATTTGACTTTGGGTGGTGAATACATGATGCAACATATAGTTGATGTATTATTGAATTGTAAACTTTAAACCTACATAATTTTATTAACCAGCGTCATCCCAATACATTTAATAATAATAAAAAAAGAAAGTGTCTGGAGAGTATATTCCACAAGGTCCATTTAGCGGCTCTCATTTTTAAATGACAGTGGTGGAAACTAATTCTTACCGAGTAGATCAAAAAAGCTAGTAAGAGCGTAAGAATTGAGAGAAGCCCCCAAGAACAAAGAAATTGTGTTTCCAGTAATAAAATCAAGTTCGGTGATCCATCTTCCCCTGTGTGAAATGACGAACAGAGAGAATCACGGTTCTCTTGAAACAGGGAGGGTTCTCCTGTCCCAAGTTTCAGGTAGGCTAGAAAGCCAAAATCACTGTCAGAGCTGCCATGTTTACTTGTACTTCCGTCCTTTCGGAATTCCTTCTCTGTTTTACAGACCACATTTTGGAGTAGAGGAAACTTCACTATTTTTCTCATTCTGACTTTTCCTTTCCTCCCTCTCTATTTGAGGCAGTGACTCTGATGGTCATTGGAAGCCATCTTAGATGGGCGGTACTTCCCCCGAGCACCTCTTCCCTCTCTGTGTGTGTTTATTGTTCTCTCAGCCTCTCTGGAAGGAGAGCTGGGCTGTTATCTGACAGGTGCACCGTTTATGCTCTAGGAAGACACAGGCAGTATACTGGGCTCATATTCACCTTCTTCTTCAGTGGGGTCAAAGATATTATATTCCCGAATCTGGAAGGAAGAAATTTAGGAAACCACTTGCAAATAATCTCCTATCTCCTCCTTCACACACACCCCTTCTCGCAATTTCTCTTTTAAAGTACTCTTTATGCCAAGCGGGAAGAAGCAAGTCCAGTGAACTTTGGCACTGGTCGCTTCCAACTTCGACTTTCTCTGTGTTCTTTAGAAATTGAAGTCGACAGGTTCAAACTTTGTGAATTCTTTGATAAATTCCATGATGGTCAATGCACTATCTATTTTGAGACTTAATATATTGAATGGAATTTATCTTTGTCGTCTCACTCCTTTACCAGACTGTGTCCTCCAGATGCATGGACCCAGCACAGTGGCAAACATAGTATGGGTACCCACAAAATATTTGTTTAATTAAACTGTTGAATCACACTTGCATGTCACAGTCTTGTCCTACCGTGACCAGGAGTAATTTCCCTCTTCTTCGTGCTTGAATCATATTTGGTTATAACTCTGTCATGGGATATGCCGTCAGAGTTTATAGCTGTTTTTGCATTTGCCTCCCACAGCAGGTGTGAGTGCCTCGGGAGCAGACGCGGCATCATGTCCGTGCCTGCTTCCTGTGCATGCCGCCTCCCACCGAGGACTTGCTTGATGCTGCGAATGCACAGGCCAGTCATTTCTTCTCAGCACACTCAAGACGGGCAAAGGAACGGTGCCTTCTGTATTTCTCGTGTGTGATTTGATCTTCTTCCTGAGCCCGTCCTTGCTGGGTCTGGATCTGTAATGGGGTGGGGTGTGTGTGTGTGTGTGTGTGAGAGAGAGAGAAAGAGAGAGAGAGAGGTGGAAAGAGAGAAACTAATTATAATCCAACTCATAAAACTTCACCTAATTTAATAATTGAAACGGTCTTTTTAGGTAACTCCCTTTTTGAAAAATCTGTTTGTCTCTCAGTTTTCCTTATTCTTTTCCCAATTGCTCTCTAAGACAGTACAGGCCCATGTGTCATTGTATTGTCCTCTGACATCTCATTTCCATAATGATGTCTCTTGTTCACTTGTCACTGCAAGTCTCAGTGACATCTCTAGCTAAGTTCTGTGACTGTGTTTCTCCCCACCTGCTTGGCTCTGCTCAGCTCCTGTGGTCCCATGGCCCTGCTGAGGTCTGGCTATAACTTTACGTGGTCATGGGCCTGGGAGGATTCCCTGTGGCCCACAACCATGGTGACACCCCTGGTAATCCTGGCAGTCAGCACTATCACCTGCTCCCCACATCCTTCTGCAGGGCACAGGGATTTCTGACACCTTCCTCCTTCATGCCCAGAAGCCAAGTGAGACTTGAGGGATCTAAACTGTAGCCTCCTCTAACTATAATGTGGTAGCTGCTTGTACTCTGATGTCACTATCCTGGGTTGGTGTGAGGATGTCCTGGGAGTCACCTAAGAGGTCATCTCATGCTGAGTCCAAAAAAGGAAGTGGAGCTAAGTGCCTCAGCTGTCAGCTTCCCCCCGACCCATCCAACATCCTCCCTCTTCAGACTTTGGACTAGGACACTACCCACTTCATAGACTTCTCTTTACCAAGACTCTTCTTTCCAATGTTCCCTGGGGACTCCTCACAGTAGGAATGGCTGTTGGCAGCAGATGGGGGTCGTGGTGGAATTAAAACACTAAACATTATCTTCTGTCCCATAGCAATGAATTCAGGAGATGGAAATTCCTATAGTAGGAGGAACTGGGGTTTGATGCAGTAGGTCTCTTAGGCCATAGATTTTAGCTTTTCACTTCTGATTCCAATGGCATCTTTGTTCAGGGACATGTGAGAGTGTAGGGGCTAAGGAAGAAATCCACACCTGGCCCACAGCAAACAATATAATAAATAGCCCAGAGCCAAAAGCACACACAGAAATGGCTTGGGCTGTTCATCACGCCATATGTCTGACTATAAATTTGGTAGACCAGTCCCAGCTCTAGAAAGATGCTCGTGTTCTTACTTTGCACCAGCGCTGGACCAAACCCAGTGATGGACCAAACCCAGCAACGTCTCCTCTGCGGGGAGACCCATGATCAGGTGTCACACCTGCTCTGGTTGGCCTATGTCTCTGCCAGGTTGTGGACAGAGCGGGTTTCTCCTCCGCCGTAATGACAGGTCAGGGACAGCACAGAGCCCCAGTCGTTTGTGTTTGTAGCCTGGCGGGGAGAAAGGAAGGCTCTCTCTCTAGAAACACTCAATAGTGTCGGGACGAACGCATCACTCCTTCCTCAAGATTCCACAGATCTCATGGACACCTCCAAAGAGTCAGTATCGAGTGTCGAACATTTTGTGATTCCCTTAACATCTCTTCTTTCCTTTAATAGAGAATCATTTCGTGGAAGTGTTTCTTCCTCTTTCCCAATCCCTGAGCTAGAAACTAAAACTCAACGAAATTCTTCACAAAAATACTTCTTTTTACGTTCAATAATAGAACATGTTACGACACCATGTAGGTTCAAACGTCATTAAAAAAATCTTGCAGAGGATGTGCTGAGACTTAGGAGGTTTTGAAAATGCTAAATGAGAAAGTCTTAGTACAGTGGAGGCTCACATTGCTCATGAGAGGAAAACTCCAAAGCACTAGACAATAAATTTTACCCACAGAAGTTACCGTGGTGCACAATGAGGAATAATTGCCTTGGGGCAAGCGGAGTGCTTTATCTATATTGATCCATCAGTATTTGGTACGATTACTGCTAATTCCTTTGTAAATCAACTCTCCTTGTAAATTCGGACAGAAAATAGCTAACAGGGGATGAGTTTTGTTCCTAAGTAGTTATGGCAGTTGGGTCCTGTGTTAGCATTTACCTTGGTTAGCTACCTACCTGCATCATCAAGCCTGTGTTTCCAGCCACAAGCAGGGTGGGGGAAGGGGGACTATTTTAATAGAAGAGACAGTGAAACAAGCCTTAGCCCGCATCTACAAAGAAAAGGAGTCAATGCTGGTGAGATGGTAACACCCGAATGAAAAAAAAAATCTTTTAACTTGTCTTTTTCTATTAATATATGGCAAAAAAAATGGAAAAGCTTTTTTTGGCTTTTGACACATTGTTATTAGAATGTGCTAGAGCGGACAGACAATGAATGATCATGCACTACAGGTCCAGATCCCTACCCATCCCCCACCCCAAGGCTATTACGAAATGATTTATGGTGGGAAGAAAATTGCACGGTAATTATGTTGAAAACGAACTTTAAATGTTAATAATACGCAAATCGTTTCCCCATTTGATTAGAAATGACTGTGCGATGCAGCACGACCTCCGTGGCAGGTTCTTTCTCATCCCTTCTTACTTACCCCACTTCGTCAGCCTCGCGCCTAGCTCTCGATTGCCTTCTTTACAAATCCTTTATGGCTAGCCTGTCATAATGCAGTCACCCTCAAAATGAAACCACCTTCTGAGGACAAACTGAACAGTGAGGGTAAAAATGCAAGGAGGGGAGAAAGGGCCTCATTCCTTAGGTCCCAGGGGATTGTGGCCAGTAGAGGTGGAATCGGTGACCCTTCGGTAAAGTCACTGGATTTTTTTTTTTACCTCATCTTCTTCGTGTGACGATCACTTGCTAGCATCTCAGTCTCCTCAGTCGATCCTGAGAACCTCCAGCATGAAATAACCTTGAATCTTTCTCAGGTTCTCACCAAGCTCCCAATGTCACTGGTGTTAACCCTTGATGGGTTCTCGCCAAAGCCATCAGACATGGTTAACAGCTGTCCTGCGGACACTTCTCCCTACATCCCTGCTGCCAAGCAGAAGGACCTAGGAAATACTTACTGAAGAGGCCACATGAACAGGGGCACTTAGAGAACCAGCCAGGGTAGAGACAGCTTACGTTCAGCCTATTATCATCAATAGTCCATTGAACTGGAGGGCTGTGTGTCCTTTTTTTTTTTTAACTTTTTAAAAATTAAGTTTATTGGGGTAACATTGGTTAATACAATTCTATAATTTTAGGTGTACATTATACTTTGACATCTGTATATTCTATTGTGCATTTACCACCCAAAGTCCAGTTTCCTTCAGCTACCATATATTTGATCCCCTTTACCCACTTCGCCCTCTCCTTATCCCCCTATATATGACCCCCTTTACCCCGCCTACTTCCCCCTCCTCCCCTATTTTTTTAATTAAACTTTTTCTTTTGAGATAATTGTAGATTCACATTATTGTAAGAAATAATAGAGATTCCTGTATAACCCTTTCTCCAGTTTTCCCCAACGCAAAATCTAGCAAAACTGCAGTACAATGAGGATATCAACATTAGCACAGTCTGTCTTCTTCAGATTCTCCCATTTTTTATTGTACTCGTGTGCGCATGCGCACGCGCACGTATGTTTAGTTCTGTGCAATTTCATTGTGTGCGTAGGTTTGTGCATCTATTACCACAGTCAACATACGGAATAGCACCGTCACCACAGGCTCCCCTTTTTCACACCCATCTTCATCCCATTTGCCTCTCCCTCTAACCCCTGGCAACCACTAACCTGTCCTTCGTTTCATAATTCTGTCATTTCAAACTTGTTACATAAATGGAATCATATAGCATGCAACCTTTTGAGTTGGCTTTTTTTTTTTCATTCTGGATAATTCCCTTGAGAACTATCTCATTTTTATCAGATGTTTGAGAGGTTATCTCATCAAGAGGATGATTATGTCTCTCAGTTTAATAGGATTGTAAAGTGAACTAGCCACTTTAATATACAGTATTCCATTTGATGCCGTCCACAAGGTAGAAACCAAAGGTTTAAAGGAAAAAAGAAGGATAGATCACAGGAATCCATTTTCTAAGCATGGCAGAGATTGGCTGGCTCTTCACCAAACCCCCTTCCTTGTCCTCCAGGGCATACAACTGGACTGCATCTTGCAGCTTCTCTTGGAAAGGTAGTCATGTGACTGGATCCTGAACAAATGGGAGGTGACCAGAGGCAACACATCCTGATTCCAGCCTGGTTCATAAAAACCTCCCACACGTGTTCTTTCACGTTTGTTTTCCCTCTGTGACTGTCTTGGAAACCTATGTCAAAGTGGAGCTACAAGGTGGGACAAACAGCCCTGATTTAACTCTCCAGATCTCTTGACTTTGAGTTCTGAGTCACCAGTGACGTGAGGGTGGCTGCTGTACATCTGGAGGTGGCAGCAGGGAGGGAAACAATAGCAGACTGTAACACTTCCTTTCCTACCAATTCCTCCCCAGGTCTGTCCTAGACCACGGACTGTCATAAACTGCGCTGTCCTCACACATGCAAAGCAGTGCCTTCAAGTCACCTTAGGAGTTTCTCAGTTTTCTTTGAGTTTTGTTGTTTTATCCTATAATTCTTCTGGAATTAACCGTAAGGAAGGGAGCTGTGTTAATTCAGCATCTTGTTAGCTATTCTTAGCTATATTTTTATCCATGAATTAATCATATCTATATCTGTTATTATAAAATTAAAAAAAAATGGGAGGGGAAAGGTAATCTTGATTTGTCTTGCTGAAACAGACTATGTTTCTAATATGGTAGAATTCCTGCGATTTTGCCGTGTGTGTGCTGTAACTTCTCCGGGTGATTCTAGCGACACAATGCAATTCCAATGGAATGAGAAACAATCCGGGGAAGGAGATCGAGGGGGCCACGGGGCCGAGTCGACGCTTAAGATATAGAGAAACATGTCTGTGCATGGTTTCAACCTTCCTCAATCTCTCAGCAAACTTCCTTCTCATTTCTGCTCATCTGCCTTTTCTCATTACCACCATTCAAAGATGTTTTTAGTTCTCATTTCTTTGGTCTATTGAAACAGATGTTTTTGAAGTGACATGTTTATCAGCAGAGCAAAGCGATGGTGATTCTTTCCACATGAATAGCTGCAAATGAAAAATGGCTTCTGGAACTTACCTTTTGGCAGCCTGGCAGATTTCATCCTCTTCCCCTCCATAATCCCCAGTACGGCCTGTGGCAGGTTTTGAATGAGGCTCTGGGTTTTCTTATTTCATTCTTTTTATTTCTTTTTCCTGAAGAACAATGGCCAGTAAAATGGGTTCTTCTATTACTGTCCCTTCCCAATAAGCTCTGTCCACCTAGAGTCATACGTTAGAGAGATAGTGTTTTTTTATTTTTTAGAAATAAAGATTTTCCTAGTATAATTGTGAATCTTGCACTTTCTTTTTGGTACTATTTCCTTTTAAGGAAATGTGTGAGTTGAGTGATGGGAAAAACAAGGGATAAACTGGTTTGTAAGGAATATTTTTTATATGACCAAGAAGGATGGGCAGGGGGAAACCTTTTCCAAATCACTGCATTATATTATTACGGGAACTCCAAAGGAACAAAGTCAGTATTGTAACTTTAACCTTAAGTCATAGTACCTCCTAGACTACTATAAAAATATAGGGCTTCTTTTGAACTGAGCGGTGCTTTCTGCCTGGCGCCGACAGGCAGTGAGCGTGCGTGCATGTGCGCACTTATTCTCACGCACACAAACGCGCATCCTGGAAGGAGATTTACTGTGTAGAACAGAAACTAGGAGGAGACTGAATGTGCAAGGCTGCTCCATGACGGAGCTTCACGAAAACAAAAGGAATGCAAATATTCATCAGAAAATCCACAGCAACCAAGAGCATATGTGGTAATACCCTCCAGTGGGCATCTGAAGAATGAGTCCATGCTAATGGAATGGAACAGTCACATGCAGAGTAGGATAACTCTCAAAAGCAGTTTATATTTGGCTGTTTTATTTTTTCTTGTAGCGGATTTTTTTTTTTTTTTTTTTTTGCTTATCTTAATATAAAAGTACATGTTCACATCCTTACTCGGACCAGCTGGACACTGAGAGGAGAGGGCTGGAGTAGTGAGGGTGGAGAGATGCAGGCCCAGAATTAAATGCTTTATACGTCTTGATATTTGAGAGTCTAAGTCTTTCAGCTTTGTGCTTTTTAATCAAAACCATATTGGTTATATTTGGTTGTTAGCATCTCCAAATATATTTTAGAATCAGTCTGTCATTTTTCACCAAATGACCTGTGGAGAATTTGTAATTACACTGAATCTGTAGATAAATTTAGGCCGAATTCATATTTCTAACATACTTAAAACATTTTTTTGAATACGGATTATTCTTCTGTTTATTAGGTCATTTAGACTTCTCTCAATAATACCTTACAGTTTCTGTGTACTATTTTTGTCTTTTGTAAGATTTATTCCTAGATACTTTCTATTTTAATGCTTTCGTAGTGCCATTTTGTAATTGTTTATTGCTGTTTAACCAGTGACCTTGCTAAATTCACCTTTTAATTATAATAATTTATTTACAAATTGTTAGATATCCTGTCTATGTATTATTTCATCTGCAGCGACACTTACTTTTTCTTTCCAGCCTTTATACCTTTTATTTCTTCTTTTCTAATTGAACTGGTGAAAACTTCCTATAAAATCTTGAAGAGAAGTAAAGATAATAGACATCCTCATATTATTAGCTAGTTCAACAGAAAAGTTTTCCATATTTCAGTGTTATATCTGATTTTTGCTGTAGTATTTTTGTTTTAAAGACCCAGTATCAGATTTAGGAAAATCACTTTTACTCCTTCTTTGCTAAGATACTTATTATAAATATTTATTTTCTCAAATACTTTAAAATTGTATGATAATCATACAATTTTTCTCTTTTATTCCTATTAAAATAGTGAATAACATTTATTCACTGATTTAAAGTGTTAAACCAACCTTGCATCCTTGCAAGTTTGCTTGGTGCTTGCTTTCCTTTTTCTTTATTGCTGGGTTTAATTTGTTAAAATTTTGTTTAGGATTTTTGCATCCATGTTCGTGAGAGAGACTGGACTATAATTCTTTTCTTATAATGTCCTTGTTTGGTTTAAGAATCAAGAATATGCTGGCCCCCAAAAATAAGCTGGAAGGTTATTATTTTTTTCATGAAACCAAAAAGAATGCAAATATTCATCAGAAAATCCACAGCAGTTTTCTAAATTCTTTTGCTTTTCTCTGGAACACTGTGTTATTTCTTCTTTGAATATTTAGATGAATTCTTCAATAATGTGATTTAACACTGTAGTCCTCTTTGTGGGGGAAAAAACTATGAATTCAGTTTTTTTCAGTAGATACAGAGTACTTATATTTTACCTTTTTTCTTATGTCAGTTTTAATTAATTTTTCATGGATTTTTTCCATTTCGTCTAAATTTATTAATGTATCTGAGAAAAGTATTTATGATAGTCTTTTATTACTGTTTTGAATGTCTATAAGATCTGTAACGATATTCTTTTTTTTGTTCTTGATAATGGTTATTTGTGTCTTATCTCTTTTTTCTTGAACAGTCTTTCTTGACATCAATTTTATTAAGCTTTTCAAGGACATAGCTTTTGGCTTTGTTGACTATTTCTGTTATAAGTTTGTTTTCTACTTAGGTTTTATTTTTGTGTTTATTTTTTGCTATCATTTACTTTTTTTGAATTAACTTGTTCTTTTTCTAATTTCTTGAGATGATTAATGAAATCACTTATTTCCAAGTTTTCTCCTTTTCTCATATATTCATTTAAGGCTATATATTTCCTCCTTTACTTGCATGCCACAAGTTTTGATGTATCGTATCTTCATTAACACTTAAAATTATTTTCTGATTTCATTTTTGACTCATGGTTATTTGGAAGTATATTTTTAAATTTCCAAACATTTGGAATATTTCTAGTCATTTTTTTCTGTTGTTAATTTCAAGCTGAGTTTCACTATTGTCAGAGAACAATCTATAGGATTTCAATTATTTGAAATTTGTTGAGACTTTCGCTATGACCCAGCCCATGACCAGTTTTGATAACTGTGGTATGTGCACTTGAAGAGAATGTCGTACTCTGCAACTGGGTGTAGTGTTTAGTATATGTTCAATTAAATCGATTTTGTAAATATCGTTTAAAGTCTTCAATAACCTTACTAATTTTTTAACTAGTTAATAACTTATATGGGAGGTATGTAAAATCATAGATATGAACCTAGGCACCAGATATTTTTTCTTCAGTGAAAAATTAATTATAGCCCAATAATTTATTTAAATCTGTTCGTACATCTGCCTTAAGCATGTGCGCTTGGGAATCATAGAAGCACATTGCTCTCTTACTTATGGCATTAACAAAAGGTACAAGTCACATAACCAGGCTCTTCATGCCAATCATTATTTTCATTGGTCTTCTTGTTTTTGGTTTAAAGGCCACTAAATCAGGAAATCACATGCCCCAAACAAGTCCTTTCCCAGAAATTATTAAAAGCAATGATCTATACTACCACCACACTCATGTACCACCCTCTCAAAATGCTGTCACATGAGAGATAACATTTGGATTTCACTGTTCAGGGTACCAGACAAGCCTTAATTACAACGAAAATGTATAGAATTTTCCCACTCACTCCTCTATTCTACTGCTAGATTGATCTTTCTAAAATGCAAATCTTATCACACTTCACCCCATTTAAAAAAATTCGGGGGGCTCCTCATCATCTCCAGGAGAAAATTAAATTTCTTTAGTTTGACACACTGAGCCCGCCAGGGTCTGGCCCCTACCTTCTTCTGAAGTTTTATCTCGTCATGCATCTCTGAGTTCCAGCCACCCATGGAATTCCCTGGCTGGATCACAGTCTTTAGGCTGCTCCCTCAGTCCAGAGCCCACCACTTCTCCATCCCATCTTGCTTGCTCGGTTGATGCCGATCTGGTTTTAAGACGGCTCTGATGTCACCTCATCTAGAGAAGACCTTGTTATTTGGAGAGTCCTTTCCTCTGCACTTTCTTGGCACCTTTGTCATACCTCTGCCGTCACGCTTGCTGTACTACATGGCATACGTGGACTCATCTGGCTTTCCTAACTGGGGGAAGGCATTGCATTTTCCTCCTTTGTATTTCTAGAGCCTATTACAGTGTCTGCACACAGAAAGCACCCAGTAAGTGTTGAATGAGTATTTCAAGTGCAGCCATCTTAATTAATTATAGAAACAAATCACCAGAAAAATATTCAGATGGCGTCATCGGGTGACATTAAAGCATAAGCCTGAAATTCACTTTGGGCATTTCATTTGGGGGAGTTGTTTTAATTTACTTTCTATGGCATTTAGGTAAGTGGCAGGGGATGGGAATTACACAGAGGAAACAGGTGTGTGAAAAATACACAGAGATGCCTTTGGCTTACAAATCCACAGATGTGATGGACTGAAATAGTGATTTTTTTTTTTTAATTCAAATGAGTTTTTAGGACTCATGATTCATTGGGACTTGTAAGAGAAGTACTATAAAAGATACAGTTCCCTTCCATGTTCTTTCAAACTAAACAAAGCCTGTCTGAGACAATAGCCATCTTTAGCCACCCTGCTCGTCCGTTCTCATAGGGGACAACCTGGGGCAAAGTGGACAGATATAAGGACGTGTGTTTCATGGCTTTTTATGGCTTTTTATTCCAGCTTATTTTTGCTTGTGCTTTTCTGATGATTTCATTCCAGTAGCGTCTAAAGCTCAACAAATATATATGCTCTCAAGGCATAGTATCGTAGAGTTGTCAGGACTTCACTTGGGTAGGAATAGCACCTAGTCCATGGTCGGGCAGTTTTCTAAGTTATGAAACTGAGTCAAAAAGTTGCTTCCTAATAAAGTCAACTCCATTGGTCCTGGAAATTATCTTTGCGAGGAAAAAACAGAAGACTCCAATGGACTTTCGAATTTCAAAACACAGTGTTCAGGCCTTTCTTCACTCAGTTCTTCTTTTCTAAGACTTTTATGCGTTCCGAACGGTGGCAGGATCTCAAGGGAACTCAGCGTCCAGGACTTGTTCTGGACTCGAGGGCACAGAGAATTGAAGTGATGCCATGTTTCATTGTATGCCTTGTAGCAAAGGAGCGTATGAAAAGCAAAGAGGTCTTGTGGAGAAATGAAAGTCTCATGTAAAGATGCAACGCTTCATCCACAACGAAATGGTACACTAGCCTAACAGAAGGGCATTTTGCCAAAGTCTGAAGGCATAAGCTATTCCTAAAATGGTGGTGTACTTCTAGACTGGAACTGTTATTTGGCAGTCACAGTGACAGAAATGGATGGAGTGCTGGAAACTATGAACATTCATTCAGAACAGAAATTTTATTGTTGTATATTTCCTGTTTCCATCCTTTCCTTTCTCCCTTTCTCTCTTTAGATGCCCAGACTAAAATTCTTTTGAGTAGTATTGAAAGAACTAGGCACGTGGACTACAGCTTACCATGAGTCTTGTCCTTGGGGACATTGGCCTATTAGGTAGAATGAACTCACATGGAAAAACATCTAGACAGACTTTACTAGGAAATCAAAGGTGGACACCTGAGCCTTCCTCCCATAGGTAGTCTTCTCCCAGTTCAACAAAAATACTTTATAATACGAGTATGAAAGATCTTGGCTATTTTTAGGCAGCCCTTTTTAAGATGGATTCAGATCTAAGGAAAATCCATACTATAATGAAACGTAGGGAAAGGTGCCTCTTTATTCCTAGAAACTTTAGGAAATTTTTCAGTCTTTAGGATTAGTTGGTGACCAGTGGCGAAAGAGCTAATTTGAAACTGTTCTTCTCATAAAGCAATAATTTCACCAAGAGGTAGGTGGTAGGTAGGGTATGGGGCATGATGTTCCAAGAGGGATAACGGACTGGAGGAGAGGATGGACTGAGAGGCTAATGGAGCAGCACCCACCCCAATGCTACCCTAAAGTTCAACAGTATTGGAAAATAGAGACATCTGGGATTTCCTAGGGTTTGTGTGGCAGCTACATAAAGCAGAAAGCTGGTAGCTATGTGAGCGGGGACAGGCGTAGCTTGCATCTGATGGGCGCTAGTCTGTATAGCAGCTGAGTATGTAGAAAGTTGGTCACCACTTAATTTTTTTTATTGTCCTTATAGTCTTTTTATTGTTATCATTTTTTAAGGTATCTTCTCTCTCAATATGGCCACTTTGGATGGCATTATCATTTCAGCTTTCACCTTTGTTTCACAGGTCTATGTTTTCCTGAATTTTATTGAACACAAAGCAGACAGATGCTCCCTAAAATTTATTTCTGTTTCCATTAGTGAATTTTCTTTTCTCTGCATCTCTGCTTGCTTTATTGCTGACTCTTTTCACAGTTTTTCTTCTTTCTGTTTAGTTGTCCTTGAATAAAGAGAGGCGAACGTCGGCTGGGTGTTTTCCGTACACACAGTGGGTGTGTTGTCCTAGGCTCCCTTCCTGTCTGCCAGAATCTTCTGCTCATCTTATAAGCTCGAAAGATGGGAGTAGATTTGAATTTCTGGTACTACTTCTGCATCTTCAAGATACTTTATTCTTTGTCGTTTCTTCCCTGGGTTTGTCAAAGCCACGGGGTGAGGGGTTTGTTTGTGTTTCCAACTTTCTTTTGGGTCAGACTTTCACGCCGGCTAAATGCGGCTGTGCCCAGAGTCTGTCTGGCACTACTGGCGACCACATCAAGGGGGAGCCGCATACTGCTGATTTTCTGCTAATCGTGGCACAAAGCCTGGGACTTTCCAAGGGAGATGGTTTTCAGCGCTGCTGATCCGAGCTGCTGAGTGGGAATCGGAGTGATGCTCTCTCTGCAAGCACCACTCCTGCTCTGGCCCAGGGTCCTGGCTGCCAGATTACAGGATGGCATGAGGTTCTTCAGGACTTGATTCTCCTGATACTGTGCTTTCCCAGGATTGGGAATTGTTTATAACCGCAGATATTAAGTGACAGTCCATATGATGTTCTTAATAATTTCAGTTGTTTTCTGTCTGATTATAATTAGTTTTTGGTTCATAAAAGTGACACAGGAAACATTTATGGAATAGGAACTTATCTTAGGAAAAGAAGTGTCATTCATGTCCATGTTTACTTGTCCTCGTGTAATGAGTATTATATTTCATCTGCCACCTCTTTGTAATCTTTTAAAACTACTTGTCTATTTCGTAAAGGTTGGCTTAATTAAGTTTGTGTCATGAATTCACATTTCGTTTAATTGGAGACTCATAAATCTACCCTGTTTGAAAGACCACTGTCATAGAGCCTGCCTTAAAGTTTTTAGTTTTTGTTTTCTGGAAAACATATTAATGATGAGATTTTGAATTTATCCATGCCTGAGAATATATTTGTTGTCTTCTCATATACATGGTAATTCTATTAAAAATAGATATAGATATGGATATAGATATAAATATCTTGAATGACACATTAATTTCAAAAACTGGTATTGTTGTTAATTTGTCTTCTGATATTTGGCATGGGAGAAATTTACGGCCAGATTGAATTTTTGTTACTTTGTAAGTAATATAGCTTATTTTCTCAGACTTTCAGGTTCTTTTCTTATTCTATGAAATAAAAAATTACATACGTTGGATGTTTTTATTTATTTTTTTCCGGTTTTAGTTGATCCTTTTTTATCTGCTTGTAAAGATTTTTCTTCAGTCTAAGAACACTTGTTTGATTCAAGCTGCTTCTGTTTATTTCCTGTGAGAGCCCTATTATAAGGAGATAGGATCATCTGCTTCTTCTATTAGTCTTCGATTTTCCCCCTTCATTTTTTTGTGCTTTGTCCTATCCTTTTAGGTTTTTGAGAATCGAGATGCGTTCTGATTAGAGATTCATGTCAATTCCTGCTAGGAACTTTATGCCCCACATGGAGGAAGAAATAAAAAATAAAGTTTAAATTTACCCTCATTTAACTTTGCCAGTTGAGAGTCCAAACAGTCTGCCTGGGGCACCGTTGGGGCCCTGGAGGTGATAGTGAAAGTTAGAGGCAGACCTAGCCAGGAATGTGTTTTGCTGAAGAGCTCCCATTCCTTTTTTGGAACAATTTTCAGGGCATGCTGCTGCGGTCTCCCTGTTCTTTGGCAGGCTGGCTGTCTACTGTGGGTGAGTGAGGGACCGGGAAGCCCATCCATGCCAACTCGCTGTCCTGTGCTGCCTCTGAAACTCAGAGCACTTGCTAATGCTGCAGATAGGAGCCTCAGGGCTGGCCCCGAACTCCAGGCCTGCAGAGGCCTCTGCTGATGTCCTTTGCACATTGCCCTTTGCATTCTGGAGAGTCACACGTCGGGTAGTGGCTCAATCTGATTTCCTCTGTATTGTGCATCATGGAAATTCCTGGAAATTTCTTTTGTAAGGCTGGTCCTCTTGCCTATTTTTTAAGGTCGATGCAGAGTTTCTCCTCCTTCTTTATTGCTGATCATTTTCATGTAGACCTAGAGGAGTAGTTTACATCTTGCCAAGAAGTCAACCTGTTCTCTCTAATAAATATATGTCTGAGTTTATTATTATTTTTTTTTAAGTCAGGTTATTTTGAAGTCAGGAAGGTGGGATCAGCCTTGGGAAATAGAGACTTGATGATAATCTTAAGTATCCTGCTAGGATGTTTCTCATCTTACCCATGATAATCAGAGTCACCGAATAACAACAACGGCAATGATGATAATTGTGTTTATAAAAAACAACTGGCACAAAGTCAAAGAGCACAAAGTCCCGTTGTAAGATGAATGCATTCTGGGATCTGATGACCAGCGTGGCCATAATAGTTAGCAAGTGTTAGTTTTGAGTATTGTATACATGAAAGTTGCTAAGAGTACATCTTAAATCTTCTTACCACCAAAAAATATACGTACGTATACTAATGTGAGGTGGTGGATGTGTTAACTAACCTCATCGTGGTAATCGTTTTGCAACATATATGCGTAGCAGATCATTGCATTGTACACCTTAAACTTACACAATGTGTGATGTCAATTATGTCTGAATAAAGCTGGACAAAACCAACAGTGGGTCACATGGTTGATGAGACTGTATCAATAGCAATTTGATTTCATCTTTATAGCAACCTAGGAGATTTAGTGGTTGGATCTCCATTTTCTAGCTGACGCTCGGAGAAGTGAAACCTTGCCTGGTATGGCATAGGCGGTGCCCCATGACGTGTCCTCAGAGGTTCTGCTTATTTCTTCTCTGGCTGTCAGTCTGAAGAGTTGTCCTGTCTCCAGATCTCTGTGGTGTATACAGTGTTCCCAGTTCCTGGACTTTGATCATATGCTGGCATTTTATTGCTCTCACATATACTAAGTGGAGACAATGTGGAGAGAATGTGACTATAAGTCAGAGGAGAGCACATTTTATCATTTCTCTTATACTCTTGACTAGCAGTGGGGAAAGTCTTGTCCTCAGTACCCTGGTTTATCATCCAGCCTCATTTTTAAAAAAATTTTTTAACTAAGGTATTTATCTGTTTCTAGAGGAATTCTTCTTGTTTGGTGAAATAGCTTGCCTTTATGTATTTTTTTTCACAGCCCTCTAAGATTATTTTGATGATTTAGATCTGCTCGGCTGTCTGGGAACATCTGTGGGCCATCCAGAAGGTTGCTATTCTCCATGATCACTGTGAACGAAGCGCTGTCCACAGAGCTGAATCTGACCTGGTGTTTGATGATGTTGTTGTTGCTCATGCTTTGCCACATTCAATTAGAACAAAAAAATTAAAAACGGAGAAGTAGCGAAATCACTGATAATTTAGGGTGCTCTCAGAAAGACAAAAGGTACTTGTGGACGCTCAGTGTCTAGTGAATGAGAACATTTTTGTTTTTGCTTCACTGTGGCAAAAATGTGTGCATTTATTTTATTGCTTGCTCCTAGAGAAATACTGGTCAGCTCCATCATTAGATTTGTGTTTTCCTTTCAAATATATTGGAATAAATAATAATAAAAAAAAGCCAGTAGCTATAAAATATATCACTATAATTGTAGGATTAGTCTTTGTTCCTCTATTCTAACTGAATTATGTCTTTTTCTCTCCCTAGGTTACGGTCTTTGGTCAAACAATTAGAGAGAGGGGAGGCTTCAGTGGTAGATCTCAAGAAGAATTTGGAATATGCAGCCACAGTGCTCGAATCTGTATACATCGATGAAACCAGGTAAGCTAAAAATGACAAAAAGTTAGTGCAGCGATGGTGCATTTCATGTTATATGGTTTTTCTGAAATGTCCCCCATGGCATGTATGAAGTAGCATTCAAATGACTGGTTTTAGAGCTTAAGTTTCCACAAACGAATGGAGTAGATTCGCACATCACATATCTTCTATATTGCGTCATCTATAAAGGAGTTAATAGAATTTCTCTCACATGGCTATTATGATAATGAATTGAGATCACAGAAGAGGAGAAAAGGTAATTTTAACAAATCTGGTAAGATTTCTTATCAACCGTGGGGTTCCACTGTAAGTATTGCATATTGTTAGCCTCACTCTAAAGATTATGTTTCTACTTGAAGTCACGGCATCTATCTTTAAGTGAAGGCTCCAGAAGTTATGGGGAAGTGTTTATTCAGCTTATGTACTCAGTGTACCTCCTTCGATCTTGAGTTTGTTATTGATTTTCTTAGCAGACTCTTTCCACTTGAATTATCTAAAAGTATTAAAGTACTTGCATTTGGAAGTAACGAAATTGCATTTCTTTTGAAAAATATTAAAATGGTGAATATGAAAGGCTTTTAAAAAAAATTCAGAGGAGCACCTCTGTCAGTATTTGTGATGTCTCACATTCCTATGCTAAATTCCAATCTGAAAAGACTTCCCAGTAATATGAGAATTGTGTGGCTTAGTTTTTGGTGACATTCTTAGTTCCTAATTTAAGAAAATTTGATATCATAGTTTTTTTTTTAACCAAATGTTATGTTTTCTCACCTTTCTCCCAACTCATGTGTCTAAAAGAAAAAAAAAGTCTTTTCATTGACACCTGTTTTTACTACTTATTTTTAGTAGGGCTTAATATAAGTATAATATACAATTTTAAGTTTTATTGTAACTTATTACTATTGATGTTCTGTTCTACTTGTCTGACCTGTGGACAAGTTTGAAAAATCAACTAAGCATACCTGACAGATGATTTAAATCTCTGTCCTGAAATAAAGAGACTATTATTTTGGAAATTTTGCTTGAATTTAGACATTGAAGTTCCTGTAGTGTTCTATCAAACTGGAGAGAGTATCGGTTGACATCATTTGGGTTGATGTGATTTGGGGTAATACCTTGCAAAGTCTGTTTTTTTTTATTTTTATTTTTATTTATTTATTTATTTATTTTTAGGCAAGGCAACTTTTGGTTGCCCTCACAGATTGCAAGGACCTTTTCAGCTTACAATCCCTTATTTTTTATTTTTTACACCCACAGCACCTGGTCTTCCTAGGTGGTCTCTCATCCAAGTACTAACCAGGCCTGACTCTGCTTAGCTTCCAAGATCAGATGGGATCGGGCTTGTTCAGGGTAACATGGCCATAGACATTTTTTTCTTTTTTAAAAATTTATTTTTATTGAGCTACATTTGGCATGTAACATGTGTAAGTTTGGGTGTTGATTTGCAATGTGTCGATTTGATACATTTATATATTGCAATATGATTACCCCAGAGCATTAGCTAACACCTCTATCACATCACATAATTGTCCTTATTTTTTTTGAGGCAGGAATACTTGAGGCCTAGTCTCTTAGCAACTTTGAAGTTTATACTACACTACCGTCACCTGTAGTTCTAACTTCAGATTTCATCTCGATGTCCTGGTTGTGTTTCTTGTGTTCAGGAGACTCCTGGATACGGAGGATGAGCTCAGTGACATTCAGTCAGATGCGGTGCCTTCTGAGGTCCGAGACTGGCTGGCCTCCACCTTCACGCGGCAGATGGGGATGATGCTGAGGCGGAGCGAGGAGAAGCCACGGTTCAAGAGCATCGTGCATGCAGTGCAGGCTGGGATATTTGTGGAGAGGTAAAGACAGCTGTCACTCCATGACCAAGGCAGCAAAAGGAACCCCGGGTTCCTATAATGGGGAGATTTGCTTTGATGTAGTCTTGGTATCTTTATAGATACTGAAAATTCCAGATGGAAACAGCTTGTCTTGAATGAGAGATGGCTGAAACATATCGATTTTAATCTCTGTAGCATCATTCAGATGAGCTTTTGTCTTTCCTCAGAATTCTTTTTGTTAACGAGAGAAGATTCAGTTTGAGTTCAGTCTCTCCTTTTTACAGAAGGACATCGTCTAATCCATCATCCTTTGCTACAGGTGGATGATGCCTGCATTTGGAGCAGATCGGGGACAGCTTGTCAACTCTGGGAGGGCAGTTCATTCAAGGGGTTTGAGTTCCCCGTGAAACTTTCCAATTTTGTTAGCCATTTTGTTCTCTGGAATGGAATAGCCCCCGCTTCACCAGAAATAGATTCCAGAAATCAATTTATTATTTCTACAATCCTTATTATACAAATGGATTTAGTCTTCCTCTAATCCTTATTGTACAATTACAGGGTTTTGAAATGCCACAGTTCACCTGGGACATTTTTTTTTTTCTCTTATTTTTAACAGTTCTAAAGAACAAGCCCCTCTAAATGGATTGCTCACAGGAGTTCTTTACTACATTGCATACTGTCTATGCTGTACTATAATTCACTTCTGGTGGAAGAGATGACCCATTTCAATGATTTAATTTCCAATTTGGGTGACCTAGAATAATTTTCGTTTGTTTTTTTCAAATAGTTTATGTGTTTGGATCACTTTGATTTCTTCTGAATTTAACACTTAGGTTTGAGTGACTATGAAAAAGGTTTATAAAGAAATTTTAGGTTCCTTGAGTCACAAGACAATGAGACTTTCTATTGTTGACACTTGATATAAGTCGGTGGCCTGCTAATTCTTTTTTGTAAGATATAATATTGCATTTTCTTCCTCTCTGACTTTGCTAGAATGTATAGACGGACATCGAACATGGTTGGGCTGAGCTATCCACCAGCTGTTATTGAAGCATTAAAGGTAATGCCAGTAAAAAAGTCTTACAGTGTACATAGTACCCTATAAAAAGTGCAGTTGCATTTGTCGTTAGAGAATAGGAGGCTTTCTTTCACGTTTATAGATTTCCCATTCATTCCTGACTTTTTACATTATCTTTCACGTATCTGTTCTAACAGTATCACTGTCTTTCCAGCCTTCGTCTTGCTAAATTTTTACCAAATCAAATTCTGTATGGGTTTTCTTTCTTTCTTCTTCCTTGGAGTCATTTAGTGAAACGTACAGTGCTCTGGCATTAAGGGACTCCATCTGACATTGACCAAAGGAGATCAAACTCGTTCTGGTTATAAATACACAACACCAGGAGGCTCTTTGGTGATCATAATTGTACCATTATCTGATTACTTACTCTAAGTCCATTTTATAGATAATGAACTGATTCTCAGTGACATTTTAAAAAAGACCCACTTTATTAGAGACAGAACTAAGGTTGGCTACCAGAGTTCCAGGCACATCGTAAGCTCCCAGTAACATCTTGCTGCGTGAATGTATGCTCCCAGAGTCCTTGTCCTCTCCATATATTCTACTGTTTTCCCAAGACTCTCACGGAGCCCAAAAGTTCTATTTGAAGTCACGCAGAATTTTTGAGTTGAAATGAACTAAATCCTGCACAATTACTTCTTATCAGGCATGCTCTTGGAATGATATAGACTATTTCTAAGAGTCTCGATGTGGATATACTCCTCTAGGTGTGTGTTGATTCAGATCCACTGGTCTGAGGGTAGCCCGGCTGTGTTGAACTGATTTGGCTTCTGGACTTGGGGTTGGGGCTGTGCTAAGGCCCAGGATTGCTGGGCTAGTTGACATTGCATGGTGCCTACACATGGAGTCCTGTCCCTTTGCTCAAAGATGTCCCAGCATTCTGACTATTGCTAAAGCTATTGTTATCTTTCTCTGAAACCTTAAAAATATATCACCTGATGATATTTTCAGAAGATAAATGACCTATTCGTGGACTCAAGGGTAGGAGTGCTACTTGATCAACTTAATGTCAAGACAGAGTCCTTTAGGGCTATTTTGATTAAATATTTCATAGTCCCTTTCCCTGGTCTCAAAGACTTTCACTAGCTAAATTCGCAAGACTCTATATATTCAGATTCTCAGTTTTCTGTCTCTTCTTAACTCATCTTAAAAATAGGAAGGATGCTCTAAGAAGGATACAGCAAGAAGAAACACATTTTCTCTCACTTCCCTTCAGCCCCCATTCTAATGCCCAATACAGCAGTGTGATTTATATCGATATTTCCCATTTAATCAGTGAAATCATTTCATATGAGATTTGATGTTTCATGACACCCACTATAAAGTCACATTGATTTTCATAATTGAACCTCCAACATTCAGTGAAAGTCATAGGAACATTAAAAGCATCTTTTATGTTTAATTTCTTCCTTTATTGTGAACATAAATGCAGGTGGTTATGCTGGTACTGTGAAATTTATGAAAATCTTTCTTCCAAATTGGAACATTATTTTCTATTCATAAAAAAAAAACTGAGGAAAATGTGGAACAACCTGTGATGTGCGTGAATTGTTATTTTATGCTCATGGGAAAAGTAATTCTCAAATGCACACATATCTTTCTGAAGGGAAAGACAGCGACAAAGAATAAGCACCAACTCCTCCACAAGTGTCGCTGATGGGCGCATAGGGCTAAGGCGGCTGGTTTCTGTTCATCTTCTCCCCTGTTCACTGGGGAAGTTCAAGACCTTTTTACAATGTAATATTTTTCTACTTCTCTAAACTCTGGTTTTATTTGCAGTGAATTGGAGGCGAGTTGCAGAGATCACATAGATAGATACCTTTTTCTCTCGTTTTTAAATGTAGTGCCTGTTAGAAAAAGGTTACTTCCACTTCACTGCCAGCCGTTTATATGGAATCACTATTGTTTTCTTCTATTACAGAAAATTTCCCCAGAGACTGAGAGAATACAATTTAAGAAAATAACCTCCATGCTACTGTCATGTTAACCCTTTGTGATTAGTGTCAAAACATGACATAAAGTAACATTTAAGTAAGAGAACAATTAACCACCATCGTCTCTTAATTTGAAATATGTTGCATTTTTGTCCTTTTTATTTTTTCCATCCAATATGTACTGGATTCTCATTCGAGGTGTTTTTTCCCTTGCCCTCTGAGGTGGGGCTATGGGAAATGCAGAAGCGTGCCGTCCTTCAGAAGCGTGTGTGTCGTTCATCTTAGGAAGTGATGCCCTGGACAGACTCCGGGTCTAAAGCAGGAGAAAATGAGGAGATTTGGCTTCCTTTATGTGGGACTAATAGGAAGTTCATGCGGTTTCTGTTCAGGAATGGACCTTGGGCCAAGCCTATGAACGAGGGAGAATGGCTTAAGACAGTTAAGCAGGTGCTTGTTAAAACGCAGACTCTAGGCCCAACACCAGGATTCTGCCGAGTCCCCCACCCCAAGATCAGCATTTTTTTCTGCATACCCCAGGTGGTTTTGAAGACTATTGAAATTCTAGAATTATGGCTAAGCGCTTCTGAAAATGAGGTGCGGGGGAGGACATCCATCTCACTCTCTATTTACTCATCCTCTCATGTCTCTAAATCCTGCTGTTCAGAATAAATCTTGACTTCTTACTGTGATAATCTCTTTATTTCCAGTAATAGCCATTCTTTTTTTATTTATTCTAGAGATTAGGATTAAACATTGTCAGGCACAACAAAGTGGTTTCCCACTTACTAAGTTGTCAGTGGACTTTTTTTTTAGGACTAATGGTCAGACAATGGTCAGGACAATTGTAATCGTCAAGGCGAAGTTTTAGGTCTTGGGTTAATCTTAAATGTCCGCACTATCTATGGCCTGAGTCACAGGATATATTCATTGAGTCTACATTGTTACCTGTCGGCAATGATGTCGGCAATGATGTCAGAGGGTCTGTTACCTGGTTCTGCTACTGAATGGCATTAGACCCTTCGTTTCATCTCTCTGAGGTTGTCAAACTGGGGAGAGCAACACCTATTTCTAGAGTTCTGAGGGTTTACAAGCGAATGTCTAAACTTTATACTGTGCCTGACACAGAAAATGTACTCAATACTTGGAGCTATTTCTTTAGTTATTATAATGGAGGAGAAATTATTGAAAACTGAGGTGAAGTTACCACTAAGTAAGCGTTGAAGCAATAAAGTCTGAAACCCTTTTTGGGTTTCTTCATATATAGTTTGTTTTTTCTGTTTCCTGGCGTCCATGAGAGAGACCCTTGATGTCCTTGGGATGATCTTGACAGTTGGGATGTTTGGAGAGGGACAGGATTGGGATGGGTGGTGGATGTTAGGATATGGTGAGGGCCGAGGTGAGAGCCACTCAAGCCAGTAGTTCCTGATAGCTCAGGTCACTTCCAGGGCATCATCTGACACCTTGCCTGGACTTTCTTTACTGAAGGGGAGACCCTCATCACAATGAGAAACCAAATGACTCTTGCTTTATCTGTTGGTTAAACATACCTTTGTTTACACATAAAAATAGCTGGTTATGTCAAAGGCACATCGGACAAGGTTTACATATCTTTTGGAGGAGCTATTTATAGCCAAATTCAGCTTCAGACACAACAGTATATGAGGAATGTGCTCAGCTTAGCTCTCGGTTTTCCTCTTTTTAGTACAGTGACTGCCAGAGTTGAGACCTAGATCCCCAGATCAGTGACTCCAGAGTGGTGACATTTTTCTGACCTGTGAAACGAAGGCTTTCTCCTTGGGTTCCACTCAGAAGTTTGGACTGAAGTGACATGTTATTTTGTTTTCTATATAATGCATGTTTCCAAACACATTTAAGGGGGGCCACATTTTCAACTGTGGACCAAGAGGAAGTCAGTGAATGGTCTCAGGGGCCTGGGGAGAAGTTGAGTAGGCAGGCACCCTAGGTTATCACCGGGAGAATTAAAAATTTGAAATTCGGCAGTCGTAATGGAAGGACCTACTGGAAAGAGCATGAGCGGAAGTGTTGGGTGAGCGTGCACCAGTGTTCTGGCCTCGCCTGTGCCCCTAACACTCACTTGTGATGAGTCTCAGGGAAATTCTGTAACTTCCCAGTTACTAATAATACGTAACACTTAGAGTTGTTTTCGGAATAAATTACATTTTTATCACTGATCATTAACACCTAGCATATGATAGGCGCTCAATAAATTATAGGTGTTGTTATTAATAATAAGACTATTTAATATTTTATCAGTAAATGCTACATAGGTCTGCCAGGCTGGAGAAACTCTGGGAGTGGAAAGGGCGTTAGGGTCTTGGGCTGGGAAGTCCCGGGCGAGGGCTGCAGGCCACCTCCGCCACAAGGCGATCTGTAGCTGAGTGAGTGGCTGTGGACTAAAGTGTTCTTCTCCTCCGCCCCTTCCTGCAGGATGTGGACAAGTGGTCCTTTGATGTCTTTTCCCTCAATGAAGCCAGTGGGGATCACGCACTGAAATTCATTTTCTATGAATTACTCACACGTTATGATCTGATCAGCCGTTTCAAGGTCAGTGCCTCATTAAAAAAAATGCACACCTTTGTCCATCCTTGCGCGACTTTGGAGCTAAGACCTAGGGAATCCATTTAACGTAGAACAAATCCTGCACTGGGTAACTTGGGCTGTATTGTCCGGACAGTCGCAGATGTGAACTCCTCTGTAGAAGGAACCTTTTGTTACTCCCCTTCCTGGTGGGGCGCATTGGCCGGCATAAAGCTGGGGCCACACGTTTCGATCCCAGTCTTCCTAGAAGCATCGCCCGAAGCCTGAACTAGCAGAGCTCCCCATGGCTCTGCCCACAGGTCTCATTTCAGCCTGATTTCACGGATGATCTCTTTCCACCCCGAGGAGACGGTAATGGAGACAGAGCATGTGTCTACTGTCTCTGCAAACTTTATTCCCCGCCCCTTGACTCAGATGCTGACAAATACTCTTACTTATCATCTGTGACAGATCATTGGTATTGCGCAGCCATTCATGATTCAAATTAATTCTTCGACTTTAAGTAAAGAGCGTGAAACGTTCTCAGTGTTCAGTCCTCTCGGCCTCTAATTCCATGGACTCTGGAGGGCAGCTGGGTTCTCCCGGGAACTCAGGAATTCATCTGCTGACATCTGCTCTATTATGCTCCCCATTCTTCTTTCACACTATGGCTGTGCCTCTGGAAAATGATGCCTTTTTAATATATCGAGTGCTCAGGACAGCATGGTTCCTTACTGCTCTCTGAAGGACTGCATATTTGAGGCTGTATTTCTTACATAGCCATCAGTACTTTATGGCAGCAGTCCTTAATTTTTTTGCATCAGAAACCTGCTCGAAAATTCGGTAGATGCCCGAGACCTTTTCCTCAGAACAAAGCTCTGTGCACACATACACAACTTTGCCCAGCATTTCAGCAGTTCAGAGATCTCTCACAAACATAGATCTCCCAAAGAACATAGCTTTCTTGGATCCTCATTTTAAAAATGATATTGAGTGACTCTCTGACATCTAAAGGCATGATTTACATTTTTAGAGGTTGGCAAATAGTAGATAAGGAAGAATGTGCCCAAGGAAGAACATGTTATGGACTCTCACACTGCATTACAGTAATGTTTTCCTTATTTTTTTCTTACTGATGTGATTGTTAGTCTCCTAGAACTAACAATCCTTTTCCCTCAGTCTTATACTTGACAATTTACCCTAAACCAAGGAGTTGATCCAGAAGACTAACACGGTGACTGATTTAAGGGTTCTTTTTTTTCCGTACAGATATTTTGCGATCGTTCTTTACTTTCTGCCAAATAGAAAAAGAAGATATGTATATTTTACATCTTTGAGACAGAAAAGCAATTAGGTTAATTGGAAATATTATTCTAAATTGCAGGGCGCCTATAATAAATTGTCAAGTAATAGATATAAGAATATAGCCTGTTTCTGTCCTCGTGATAACAGACGATCACATTTTTTTTTTTCATGTGTCAGTGGATACAGTCGTTTTTTCTAAAGGGCACCGTTTTCGGGAGGTGGTGGCTTATGTTTGTCATTTAGTGACTTAAGATCTTGGTGCACTTTATGTTTCGTCATAAGTGAGATATGCTGCATAGTATGTGTTCATTTACTTCTCAAGAAATAAAAGACCAGAACTTTTGCTTGAAAGAGAAATGAACCCATACCCTTGTGCCCTAAATGCCTTTGGGACTATCCCGGGTAAACTCTCCCCCTCACTGAGGCTACTCAGTCACTAGCTAATTCACGTTACCGCTCTGTTTCAGATCCCCATTTCTGCACTTGTCTCGTTTGTGGAGGCCCTGGAAGTAGGCTACAGCAAGCATAAAAATCCTTACCACAATTTAATGCATGCTGCCGATGTTACACAGACGGTGCATTACCTCCTCTATAAGACAGGAGTAGCGGTAAGTATGCACAGGACCTCTGGGATGACACGAACACCCAGGTCACTAAGACTTTTTACTTTGAAATCTTCAGAATCAGCATCAAGATAGACATTCTTTGGGTGTGGTTATGCTTTAGTCCATAAACCCAGTACACATTTGTTATCTTTTCTGCAGGGCATGTTGAAGATTTGCTCTAATATCTCTCCGTATTAAAAATGGAATACAGTGGGAAGAGTGTGGGCTGTGGAGCTAGATATAGTTGGATATAAATCCTTGTTTAATTGCTGATTAGATTTTGTGACCTATGATAAATTGCTTGAGTCTCTGAGTCAGGATTTCCTCATTTCTAAAATGGCGAAGAATGGTCTATCTTGCAGAAGAAGTACCGTGACAAGAATAAAGCATCAGCAATGTGAAGCGCTCTGTCTGCCTCATAAAGGAAACTCACCAGTTAGAAATTGTTGTTATTAAAACTTTACAGGGTTTCCCCCACCTCTCTCATCGATTTTCAGTTCTTCCTTAATGTAAAGCTGATTTCTTAAAAATATTATTTAAAAAGCTCTTTTTTAAATTACAGAAACACCACACAGGGAACCTGTTTGATGTGATAAAGAGTGTCTGCCAGAAACTTACAGCAAATGTCATAGTTAATGGCGGTTCCATGAACACATGGAGCAAAGTGGGGATATCCATCTTAATATTGCTCTCGAGAATTTTTCTGAAGGTTTCAGTGCATGTGTATGGTATCTGAAAAAGTTGAAGAAGCATCCTGTGAAAATAATTTGATCATCTCCTTTAAAAAAACCAAGAAAACCAACTCTAAATTATTAGATCAAATAAAAGACCTCAATAAGATCTGAATAAAATAGCTGCCTCAACACTGGAGATTACGAAGTGTAACAGAAAAACATACATACTCAGCAGTTAAAGTCTGTAACTTACCTATGAAGTTTTACTTCAAAACTGATAAAAAGGAAACTGTAAAACTAAATCGAAGGGTATAAACATAAGGCTTAAATAAATGAAGAAATACACTATATTTTTAATGCAAAGCCTCAGTATTATATAGATGTCAGTTTTCCTTAATCTATAAGTTCAAAGCAATTCCAATAAAAATTCGAATAGGATTTAAAATGAAACATGGTAAGCTGAGTCCGAAATTTATGTAAATTAGATATTTTACAACCTTAAAAAACAATTTTGAAAAAGACAATGTGTATGGTTGAATAATTCTTACTTTACTAGATATTAAAATATCTACTGAAGCAATAGTAATAAAAACAGCATGGTATTGGTGCCAATATAGATCTATCAATGGAATTGATTGGAATTTCAAAAACTACGCCCAGATATTCAGAGAGCACTTATTTTTTACAGAGTGCTCTTACAAAACTTACGTTCTAGCGAGAGGCTACAGATAAAAGACCAGTGCAAAAATAAACAAGGAAATATCACTAGTGTTCTGCAGAGAATTAAAACTGGGCACCCACATAAGGAAAACTGGGAGTTCTGTTAGGTAGTCAGAAGAAGCCTCTTTCCAGAGGTAAGATTTAATCTAAGATGGTTGTGATTTTAGGCTCATGCTCAGAACTGAAGAAGAGTATGCCAGCAGTGTTAGTGAAGGATTAGTACAAAGTCCCTTGTGAGAGAGCAGCTTTGTTGCATTCACGGAACAGAAATAAAGTGAGCGTGGTGGCAAAAGCACATGGGGGGACAGTGGTACAGCATAAGGTCGGAGAAGAAGGCAGGAGCCAGGCTCAATGTGGCTTTGTAGGCCCGGGTAATGAGTTCCGATTTTGTTCTAAGTACAGTGCGAGGCCACCAAAGAGCTTAGACAGGAGAGTGACGAACCTGATAAAGGTTAGGAAAGTATTCTAGTGGAGAATAGATCTTGAGGCAGCCTTTACACAGGAGAGCTGTAGAAGTCTATTGGAGAGATGGTAGTAGTCTGAACTAGGAAGGACATCGCTGGGATATAGGGACAAAAAGTTCTGTTTCTGAAGTAGCATTCAAAGAATTGGGTGGTAAGTAGAATTTGGAACCTTAAAGAAGGGAATCAAGAGTACATCTTAGATTTTTGGTTTGATAAACAGGGTCGATGAGAGAGCCTGGTGGCAAAGCAGACCTTGGGGGAAGGGAGATCGAAAGTTTTGAGTTAGACATATTGAGTTTAAGATCCCTACCCAACATCAATGAGGAGATGTTAGGCTGGAAGAAAAGGAAATGAGTGTAGAGTTCTGGAAATAGATCAGGGATAGGCACGTGGATCAGGCAATGGGCATATCAATATCACATCAGACACAGAACCGGATGAGAATATCTAAAGAGAGCATGTGGCTGGAGAAGGAGGCGGCGCTCTGCAGTGACTCCTGGAGCAGTCCAAAGTTTAAAATGAAGGTAAAGAATTAGAGTCAGCAGTAGTAACTAAAAAGGAGTACGGAGACATGGAAGCCAGAAAAAGACAGTGCTTCAAACGAGAATGGTAAATCGTGTGGGACGTGACAAAAAGTCAAGTACGATGAAGACAGAGAAGTAAGTAATCACTGCCTTAGGCAACGTGGAAGCCTTTGGTGCCCTTGACATGAACAGTCCCAGTGGTCTGGGAAGGATGGAACACTGACTAGAGTATAATGGAGAAAGAATTGCAGGGGGAAAGGTGAGGACATGTCTACAGACGACAACAGTACAGGGAAAATCGCTCGGTTCGAAAAATGTTTTGGGGACAGTTGTTCATTTGGAAAACATGATGTTTTTGTCCTACCTCCTCCAATCGTTCATCAAATATCAGATGAAATAATTAAAGATGTGAGTATAAAAATAAAAATTCGATCATAATAGAAAAAATAGGAGAATGTGTTTAAACCTTGAAAAAAGAAATTCTTTCTTAAGTAAGCCTCAAAACACAAAAGTTATGTAACAAAATATTGATTAATTTGACTATATTAAAATTAAAACTGTAGGATAAAAAACATCATCATAATGAAGTACTTGAGGAAAATATATAGAGAACAAGGACTAAGATCCAGATTATATAAATAAATCAACCAACGAGAAAATGACACAAATTCAGTAGAAACATAGGAAGAAATTCATTATCAGAGTTAAGATTGCCTTGTCATAAAGTGTCTGTCATGAAAGAATATAATTCACATGTCGAGTCCTAAATCCCAGTGCCTCAGAATGTGACAGTATTTGGAGACAGGGCCTTTAAAGAGGTAATTATGGTAAAATGAGGTCCTTTTACGGTTGGGCCCTAATCCAATATGACCGGTGTCCTTATAAGAAGAGGAGATGAAGGCACAGACACGCACATGCACAGAGGAAGACCATGTGAGGACACAGCAAGAAGGTGGCCGTCTGCATGCTGGGAAGGGAGTTCTCAGCACAAACTCACCCTGCCAGAACCTTGATCTTGCACTTGTAGCCTCCAGAACTGTGAGAAAAGAAGTTTCTGTTATTTCAGCTGCCTCGTCTATGGCCTTTTGTTACACCAGCCCTAGTAAACAAATGTAGAAGCTGAGCCAGGGTTGGGTCCCAAGTGTGACCTCTAGGGCCAAGTGTTTCAATATATAGCCATGCTTCTGTGATGCCAGTGGCCAAAAAGGAGCCACGATAGTCTTACACCTCAGTGGCCTCATGTGATACTTCGGAACATTGTAATGAGGATCAAAATAGATGTGAAAATGTACTTCGGACTCATCTATTCAACATGTATTTAGTTAGTGCTTACTGTATATAGCGTACTATGGAGATGTGAAGGTGAATCATACACAGTCTTTTTTAGCCCCGAAGAAAAGCTCCCAAGCATTTACGCTCTTGCAAGTTGTCATGAACATAAATGTCATATCGTAGCAGCCAATGATCATTATGTACCGCATACTGTTCTTAAGTGAGCTCATTTGCCATTGAATTTTCATTATCAATTCAGGCCATATTCAGAATAATTCTTAAATATAGAAACTACTTCCCGCCCACTCTGTCTTGGAAATGCAGCTGAAAACAAACTGCTTTCATCGCAAGCTCACAAAAACAGTGGGGAGCATTCTGATGAATGGAGAACATATTGTGACTCTAACCTTTCATTACAAACCGAGAGGGGGAGCATGCTTTAAATCATTTTAGTTTTATAAACTGTAAGACACGTAGAGAATCAAAACATCCCATTGACAAAGTGATGTCTGGGCCTCAACATCAACTTACTGCGATCTGTTTTTATTACTCATTATTGCTTAACTTGGATGCCTAGAAGATGCTTCAATCTCTTCAGATTTATTTTGCTCACTCGTAAGAGAACAATCCTTGAACAGAATTAGATTGAAGAGTTGTTGATTGAATAGCTAGGAATCAGACTCTGAACTCTAGTCTGCTTTTGATTTAGGTCAAGAGTCCAAACTCCAAAGGTGACCTTGGCCCCTTCATTGCTTTTGTTGGGCGAGGTGCCATTCATTTTTCTCTTCTTTTCTTTTCTTTTTTTTTTAAGAAGAGAGAAACTGTGTCTCTTGTTCTTTTGATCGGATATGACGTCATCATATTTGTAAGGGAAACACTGAGGACAGCTAAGTGGCCTCCTGGTGGAAGAGTGCTGAGTAATTTTATTAGGGTTTGTAGTCAACAGAGTTCTGACCTGCATGACCGTTGCCTTCTGGTTTCATACTCGTTAACGTGCTACGTTATATGGCAAAAGGGACTTGGCAGATACAATGAAAGTTACTAATCAGAGAACCTTAAAATAGGGAGATTATCCTGGATTCTCCAAGTGGGCCTAATATAATCACTTGAGCACTTAACAGACAAGAAGTATGTAGACGTGAGAGGAGGGTGCGATCAGCCATTGCTAACTTGAACATGGAGGGTGTCAAGTGGAAAGTGTGTGAAGGAAATGAATCCACTAATGCCTTGAAAGTACCTGGAAACAGACTTTTCCCACAGAGCTTCAGAAAGGAACGCGCCTTGATTTCGGCCTTGTGAGGTCCAGCCACACCGTGATGCCTTTTGAATTCCACAGTTGTGCACCAATAAATGGGAGGGGATCTTTTTAAAATAAATAAATAAATAAATAAATAAATAAATTAAATTGAAGAAATGATTTAAATTTTTTTTTTTTTCCAGGAGTGGACCTTTAAGCCTTAAGTTTGTGATAATTTGTTAAGACAGCAATAGAAAACTAATATAGGGGTGGGAGCAGATCGCTAAAGAAACTCTGTCGTTCACATGTCAGAGTCTCAATTTTCTAATATTTTCTTTAGCAGCGGGAAGTTGCCATGCCTTTTGCCTTCAGTTTCCACTGCCTCCCCTTCCCCCGTCTGCCCCTGTGCATATACATACGCATGGCTTGCACCTTCTGTCACACACAAGGCCACCATTACCACCGGTTGTCAAGGCCTCCCTGTCATTGAATTAGTTGTGACACTCATATTTTGTAGGTAGTAAAATACCGACAGAGTCCGTGGCTCGTACCTTGTCGCAGTTTGATAAATCTGGAGTAATATTCATGTGGGACTTAAATTTCTGACTTCTTATGGGTTGTCATAAAACCATGTGGGTTCATAGTAATTAAGTTGGAAAAAGCAAGGAAATATGAGCTGTATTAGAATATGAAGCTCAATTTCCCTCAAAATAGCTTTTCCCACTTTCTCTGTTCCTGTTAATGATGTCATCTAATACCACCCCCACTGTTTCTGCCACTCAGGCTAGGAGTGTTGGGGTCATCTTTAATTCATCGTTCTCCTTGATGGCAGCCTCTGTCTGCTCCGCTCATTCAGTTAATCGCTAAGCCATGGGGAGTCTACCTCCTCACCGCCTATACATCCTGTAAAGATTCTCTTATCCCAAAACACGGCTCTGATTTCTCCCTCTCCGTGGTGTGCTAACCATAGTACCCCCTCGCCTGTAAATTTCACTGCCTGTTGAATCTGGTTTATGTTCCTCACCTGGCTTTTAATGCCTGAGATAACAAGGCCCTAATGAGCCCTGACACCCACTCCACCGCCGGGAATCAAGTCCTTTCTCGCAGCGAGTCAGCTTTCGCCACTGGGACTTGCTCATCGATCGTTCTTCTGAACATTCCCACTTCCATCTTCTGCTCCGTCCAATCTTCAAGGCCCTTCTTAAATGTCCCTCATGCGTGAAGCTATTTCCCTTCCTCTCTCCCTCCCTCCCTCCTTCCCACCCTCCTTTCCTCCTCATTATCCTTCCCTCCCCTGCCTCCTCCTTCTTTTGTCAGATACAATCTCTCTCTTCCCTTATCCTCAAACAGCAAAACTGATTCTAAGCATCCACAGAGGTTGTTGAAAGCCAGGGTGTTACAATGAGTGTTAAAGGTGATGGTTTTACTTTTGTTGTTGTTGTAGGTTTGTTAATAATCATTTGTTGTTTTGGTGTATGTTAGGAGTGGGTTATACCTAAGATAGGATTTTGTTAGTATTTTGGGTAAGGGAGGAATTTATGCTGGTATTTGTAACATGAGAACTGTAATTATGTAGTTTTTTAGACACCTTCTGCTGGTGGGGCTGATGCTCTGTGATTCAGATTCGTTTAGATGGTATGCTGTCTCTCATTCACAATCTTATTTTAAAATGTTAAATTAACTTTGACTGAGCTTGGAGAAGAGAGTGGGTAGTGGGTATCAGGGCAGATGGGTGGTGGGTGGGGACAGGGTGTTGGGGAAGAAAAGAAAGGCATTGCTAAAATGGAAAAAAATATGTATGGAAAATATCAAGGAAAATGTGTACTATAAAATTATACCTATATCGTTTTACACAAAATTGAGTAAACACATGAACAGTGACTCAAAGGAAATAAGATTTAGAGATTATGAGTAGGAACTCTGGAGTGATGTCGCGTGGCTTGTCAAACCTTGGTTAAGTTACTGAACCTCTCCAGCCTCAGTTTCTTCATCTGTAAAATGGGGAGTTGCGTGTTTTGCGCAAGTTTTTATGTGTAAACAGGCCTGACACGAGTGAGCTCCCCAAGTGTTAACCCTGAGGGGGAGGCCCCTCGCTACTTTCAGGATGGGTTTTGCAGCTTCATTTTTCTTCTAATTTTTACTTATTTTACCCATTTAATTTTGTTTGTTTTTCATCTTAGTCTGTTTTCACTTTATGTCTTTCTGGTCCTAGTACATCAATTTATATTTCCGAGGCATATTATGAAGGATGCCAAAAAATTTCTTGACATTTCATGCTGGATTTTGCTAGAAATCATATTCTAAAGCATAGTTTCCCCCTTCCCCCACTCCGAGTTATTACTATGCTTATTTTTTTCCCTAACTATGAAGTCTCTTTTTCATGGGTTGTATGTAGTTTGTTTATTTCTTTGTCCCTTAGCCATCCTCAAGTAATAATTCTCAGGAAATTTCTTAGATGAAACCCCAAATTAGTCGTTAAGTGGAAAAAAAATTAAAGTGAGAATTATTAAAAATTGATCTGTTCATTTAAAAATCATTTTGTGTTGACTTAAGTCTAATAAATGTATTTTATTTACTAATCTTTAATTCAGACCCCAGGCTGCTTTCTGAATTCTGCTGACCTGGGTACTCATATTTGTCTAGTATTAACCCTGCACATCTAAGATTTCTAGTTTCATTTCTTCAGGGTGTCATAGAAACTTAAAGGTACTCATGAAGCAAACCGAGTGCAGACTCTATCTATATTTTTATAATTGTTTTCTACTCTTTCACAGTTGTCACAGCTATTTTGACAACAGTTCTTTTAGTGATTGCTTTAAGGCATTAAACTTGGGTTCCGTGGACATAATTCCATTTTTGTGTTCATATTTTATTTGTTTATATCATATGTAATTAGGATAAGTGCAGTTTGTCAAAACAGTGTTTGTAATAAACCACACTGAAACTTGTAAGCATCAGTTCAACTAGTAACCAAAGTGAGTAGAGGGCACCGAAGGGCAAGCGAACAGCCATGGGTGTTCTAGCATGTGGGCATCGAGTAGAGTGGTTTACAGAGGGACGAGAGGCATCAGTGAATTCAGAGAGTCTCTGAAATGGAAGTCAGTTAAGAAAGCTTCAAACACAGCTGTTCTCGTACTCTGGCATGCATCAGAATTATCTGGGCGGCTTGGGGAAACACAGGTTGGTGGACCACAACCCAGAGTCTCTGTTTCAATGGGATTGGGTGGGATTTGCAGTTCTAACATGCTTCCAGGTGGTGCCAACTCTACTGGTCCAGGCAACACACTTTGAGGACCATTGAACCACAGCCAGTTTTGGTGGTGTGGGTGGGGACAGGTCTCTTCCAACGTTAGCATGCATAGGGAGGAAGGCCAGGTGTTATCTTTCCATCTGCCTCTACCTGTCCACCTTCTGGCACATAGGCATTAGGTTTTCTGTTACTCTTAGTTCTTATGCTATTGTATTAAAATTTTATATATATTTTTCAGTATCTAACTAGGAACTTTATTTGGAATTTGAGAGAGGATGCAGTGAGTCTTTTAAAGTCTGCATGTTCATTATTTTTTGCTTCCTTGAGAAAAATAAAACTCCTCTTTAGATGTTTCCACCTTGCTGGGCATGCTGTTTTCAAATCACATGTCCCCTAGTGTCCTCACAGAAGAAAAAAACCCTATTTCTGTTTGTCAGAAAACATGTGTTTGGTGATAGCTTGGCAGCTGCAGGGTGGAAAGGCAGAAATGTGGGTGTGTTGTCAGCAAGCTGAAGACTTTGACGAAGAGACAGATGATCTGATTGCTCTGTAATCTCCCTTTCAGAACTGGCTGACGGAGCTGGAGATTTTTGCTATAATCTTCTCAGCTGCCATCCATGACTATGAGCACACCGGAACCACCAACAATTTCCACATTCAGACCCGGTGAGGACGTTGAAGTGTTTGGAGAAGAAGCAAGAGGGGGCAGGGGTAGAGTTTTATAAGCTGGAAGGGTGTAGTCACCTTTCTTTTGCATGTTTGCTTTATTTTGAGTTTCTGAAAAAAATGAACTTTTAAACAAAAGATCAGCCTGGTCAGCTTCGATCAAGAAGCCATCTGCTCCTAATTCTCATATTTTATTCACATCTAATCTGGAACTTTTTTTTTCTATACTAACAGTAGCTATTTGTTATTTATGTATGTACTATGCGTACTCTACCTATTTTTAATGGAGATGGAACGGTTTATGTAGAGGTGAGGATGGGCAAAGATTGGAGTATTTCTGTTGACATGAACAATAACCGAGCCTTCTTACCCTCTGATCTCTGGGATTCTGGCGATGCTCTTGTCCTTCTTCCTGATTCATCTGTGTTTTGCTCAGTGTTTGCATCCCTCCCTGGCACAGGGCTTAAGGAGCTAGGTTGTCTCATGTAGGCCACTTTCACCGTGGGCTACCTATGCACCCTCCCTCATGAATTGCACAGGTAAATGCCGACTTCTGTGGGGAGGGTATTAATTATGGGTCCAAGTGCTCTACTCTGAACCTCTGGACTATAGCAGACAGCTCCAATCAGTTTGGTACTTTTTCTTACTAGCTACAGATGTTAGTATTCCTCTCAGCACAGAATTCCAGGCGAGCAGTACCAATGGTTATTTCCATTTAAGATGAAACCTTGCCTGCCCTCTCCTGCACTAAGAACTTATTTTCTCTTAAGACATTGATGTGGAACTGGAGAGAATCTGACAGATTCTCTCAGGGTTAACTGGGCTTTGACATAGGAACCAAAAGAAGCTAGTGTTTGGGGAGAGGTGGCGAGGCAAAGAGAAAGCATACAGTGGATAGAGGCGAGAGTTTAACACTAAATAAATACTCGCTGATTTCACTTGAAAAAGCAGGTGCACACTTCAGATCGGTTCGTGTTCATAAATCAATCCACATGTATTTAATGAACCCAACACTTAATTATGGCGGACACAAAAGAAGATATCGTCCGATCTGTGTTCAGAAGGGGAAGTTCAATAGAATGAAAGTTGACAAAAGGACGGAAGCCATTCTCTTCATTTACTGCCTCCTCCCTCCTCACAGAGCGTGGTCTCAGTGGCTGCAAAACAGCCTTTTGTAGTTCTGTTGCAAGGTCCTTAAACACAGGGAATTCCACAGAGCAGCTTTGTGGAGTGGATATCCACGAGTGGGTCTTTGGCTCTGAGGACAGAGAAGGCGGTGAACAGCACCCACTGAGGAAGAGAGGTGGGGGGGCAACTGTTCATGGATCTTGGCTAGACACCAACATCAGAACCCCGTCGCCATGCAGAGGAAATGGCTTAATTACAGGAATTTGAAAATGGCTTAATGTCACACAATACACAAATTGGTGCCTTACTTGGCTAACAGGTATTAGATCAGATCTTTTACCTCAAAATTTGCATGTTTTGTGCTCTCACCATAGGAGTGGGTTTCAGTGAGGCTTGGTTTACCATGAAATATAAACACTGGCCTTCTTTAACAGAGCTTTAAAGCATCTTAGCCTGTGTGCTCCCCATTCAGAAAACTAAGTCTGCGACCAAGTTCTTTGTTGTTTTGATGGTATGCTAAGTCTAACACTTTAAAAGCATGCTAGACAAATTCCAAAGTTTGGCCAATGACAAACAGAAGTTATCTTGGGGAGGCACGGCCCAGCTGTCAGGCGATCTCACCCCCATTCCAGCCCTGACACTTAGCCACCATGGGGCTCTTTACATCCCTGAGACTCACTTTACATCCCTGGGACGCATCTTCCTTGATGAAAAACAAATAAGATGTAATAATTTAGGATTTCACTCAATTAAGCATATGGAAATGGTATACAGCTTTGTGTTTGGTGTCATTCAGCTGTGGAATGGTCTTTGTGAAAGCGACTAACAATTGTCACGTCATTTTTATATTCTTTACTCTCAATTTTCCATGTATTGCTTCTATATGGCAAAAGTTTAAGATTAAGATACTACCAGAGGAACTTGCAAACTGTACTTGCCAGGTGGCATGTGTTCAGAGAATTATAGCTAAAATAAATTCTTTTATTGAGTAAAAATTAAGTTGTTCCAGAAAATATAAAGAAGTTTGATTTGACCCACATTTAAAAAAAAAATTACTTTTGCTACTAGTACAGATAATTGAGATCTGATTAAAAAAGTTTTCAGAGAGTTCTGTGGTTAGATATCACATATTTTACCTCTACATAGTGATATTAAAATGCCCTACATATATCGATTGATAATTTGCAGTGTTTTCACTTTTTGGTTAATATGAATGGCATGGAGGTAAAGATAATTGCTAAACACAGGAAAAAGAGATGATACCTTCTAGCTTGAGAGAGTTACCTGAAAAATCTCAACCATTTAACATCCTAAATTACTTCACTTGGCTTCCTGTTCAGGTCCGACCCAGCTATTCTGTACAACGATAGGTCTGTATTGGAAAATCACCATTTAAGTGCAGCTTATCGGCTTCTTCAAGAGGATGAGGAAATGAATATTTTGATCAACCTCTCAAAGGATGACTGGAGGTAAGTATGAGACAAGGGAGAGATCTGGAGGCCAGGAAAGGAACTGTGAGGAGAGATGAAGTATGCTGCTTTGAAGAAATCCATTAACTGAAAGATAACATGTTAGTATTCTGTGTCTTTGAGGGAAAACAGTTTTAATATCCAACATATTCTGTTGGACACATAAGTGCATTTGACTCTTTAGGACCTTTGTAAATTAATGTTTACCAGGTATTTACCTTATTTCGAAGTGGAATAATATGGAATTCCACTTTCAATAAGCCAGATTAGCTGCTAATAAACCAATCCTCTTGCAAATAACAACTATAAACTATAGACAAAATACAAACGAACACACACAACCACCAATGATTTGAGGGCTCTAGAGAAGGAACAAAATCAGACAAGTTTTGAAGGGGTGTCAATAGAGGAAAATATGCTTATAATAAAATGCAGTAAAATTTAAGCAGTGAAATAAACTATAAACAAGAACAAATAAAAATTTTAGAACTGAAAAATATTTAAATTGAAAATTTACTGCATTGGCTTAGTAGCACGTTGAAGAAGACAGAATAATCAGTTCAGAAAATATCAATCAGTATTATCCAATTTGAAGAAGTAGGAGAAAAAGATTTTTAAAAATGAGCAGCTTAGGAACCTGTGAGACAATTTCAGGTGGTCAAACATAAGGACAGTTGGATTCTCAGAAAGAGAAGACAGAGAGAATGGGGCAAAAGAAATATTTGAAGAAATAATAGTTGGAAACTTACCAAATATGGTGAAAGATGTATATTTATAGCTTAAAGAAGCTCAGCAAACGTAAAACAGGACAAATTCAAAGAAAAACACACCTACACACTTAGTCAAACTACCAAGAGTCAAAGATAAAATTAGAGAAAAATGACACATTATATTCAGGGGAGTAATTTGAATTACAGTAGGTTTTTCGTCAGAAGTCATGGAGGACAGAAGACAATGGAATAACACCTTTAAAGTGCTAAAAGAAAAAAATGTTGATACAAAATGCTACATCCTGTGAAAATATTCTTAAATAATGAAGATGTCATAACATTATTTTCAAATAATGGAAAAACACAGAACTTTATCACTAGCAGAGCTGCATTATGAAAAATGATAAAGTTCTTTAGGTAGAAGTAAACTACTATAATAAATTTATAATAAATCTCTTTCTATATATGTGTATATCCAATTGTTTCTGTTTCTCTGGGGAAATCTAATACATAAGATTTATCCCAGGAATGCAAGGTTAGTTCAGCATTTATATTAAAAAAACAAACAAACAAACAACAGAAAGCATATGGTCATTTCAATAGATGCATAAAAAGCATTTGACAAAATTCGACACTCATTCATGATAAAAATTCTCAGCAAACTAGAAACAGAAGAGAATGACTTCAACTTGATAAAGGAACCCTGTGAGAAGCCACGGTCTAACGTCATGTTTTAGTGAAAAACTGAAAGCTTTTTCCCAAGATTGAGAACAAGACAATACCTGATCTTATCTCATCAATACTGTAAGATGTCCATATTAGCCAATGACTGGATTACCTAAGTAGACTATCTTAAGAATCTGTAAAGAAGCTGCTGGAACTAATAACAAATCTTGCAAGGTTACAGAATATAAGGTTAATGTACAAATATATATACAGTTGACCTTTGAATAATGTGGGTTTAAACTGTGTAGGTCCACTTACATGTACTTTTTTTCAATAAATACTATAAATGTATTTTCCTTATTTTCTTAATAACATTTTCTTTAGTTTACTTCATTATAAGAATTGAGTATATAATACATATATATAAAACGTGTTACTTGACTATGTTATTGGTAAGGCTTCTGGTCAACTGTAGGCTATTAGTAGTTAAGTTTTTGTGGAGTCAAAAGTAATATACAGATTTTACATTGTTGGGAGGGGGTGGTGGTGCTCCTAACGCTTGCATTGTTCAAGAGTCAACTGTATATAGACGAACAGCAAACTACTAGAAAATGAAATAAAAATTATTTTACAATAGCAACAAAAATATGCAATACCTTGTAGTAACTTTAAAAAACAAGTATAACTCTTTTTCGCCAAAAGACTACAGAACATTACTGATTAAAGAAAACCTAAGTGAATTGAGAGCTGTACTGTTGTCATGTAGTGGAATGCTCAGTATTGTAAAGATGGCAAGTCTTCCCAAATATCTATAGATTCAGCAAAACCTCGATCAAAATTCCAGCAGAATCATGTTGAAATTGGAAGGTTATTCTAAGCTTTATATAGTAATGCAAACAAGACAATCTTAAATAAGAACAAAGTTAAAAAATCCACACTACCTGATGTCAAAACATACTATAAGGCGACAGTAATCAAAACAGTGTTTTCTTAGTGAAAGGACAGATATATAGATCCATGGAACAGAATTGAGAGTTCATAAATTAATTCTTCATTGATATATGACAAAGGGGCCAATGTAGTTCAGTGGGGAAATAAAAGTCTATTCAACAAATTGTGTTGGAACAAATGGATATCTGTATAGAAAAAAATAACTTTGACACTTACCTCATATCATACTCAAAAGTTAATTCAAAACTGATTATAGACCCAAACGTAATAGCTTAAAATAGTAAGACTTCTGGAAGAAAATAAAGCAGTCTTTGGAGGAGGTGGAGTTTTCTCAGATAGGATCCAAAAAGCATGAAACATTAAAAAAAATTGATAAATTATACTTTATCAAAGTTAAAAACTTTTGCTCTTTGTTAAGACAGTGTAAAAAAGAAAAAAGCAAGCCAAGAAGTGGGAAAAATTATTCACTGCATGTGTATCTTACACAGGATCTGTATCTAGAATATATAAAGTACTTTTATAATTCAATAATAAGACAAACCACCCACTTTTAAAAAGTGAAAGGTTCTAAACAGACATCTCCCTGAAAAAGGTTATACAAATGGCCTATAAATAGATGAAAAGTTGCCTGATATCATTAGTTATAAAAGAAATACAAATTGAAACCACAAGGAGATTTCCTTCATATGCATTCCTTAGAATGGCTGAAATTAAAGACTGGCAGTAGTGGAGAAGACAAACATATAGAAAAACAAACTTTCATACACTGATGATCAAAATGTAAAGTGAAACAACCACTTTGAACAATCTTTCACAGTTCTTCTAAACACTGAGTTATCTTATAAACCTGCCATTCTAATCCTAGGTATTTACCCGAGAGGTATGAAACATATATCCACACACAGACTTGTATATGAATAATCATCACAGCTTTACTCCTAAGAGCTCCACGCTAGAATCTAATAACCCAAATGTTCATTAGCTGTTGAATGGATAATTGGGTACTCACACAACAGAATACCACTTAGCACTGTATGTGTGTACCTACATATATCTGCATACTCATATGTCTGCTTTATGTCTCTAGATCATTTGCATTTTTTAGTTGTGTGTGTGTGTGTGTGTGTGTGTGTATAATAAAACTAGAAAATGCAAATGATCTAGAGACATAAAGCATATCAAAAGCTGCCTGGGGCCAGTTGGTTTGAAGTTGGGTTGAACTGCAAAGGGGTTGGAGGGTGGTGGAAATGTTCCGTATCAGACTGTGGTAGTGTTTTCAAAAGCTTAAGCCTAGTTAACTGGTTAGACTCATTGACTTGTGCAGCTTATATGGAAGCAGTTAATTCCATGTAATTCTATCGCAGTGAGGTTGTTGGAGACGGTCGGTTTTAGAGCTGAAACACCTATATCCAAAGTGTAGTATGGATTATCGGTCTGCCTCCTCAGATTATTTTCAAATTAGTTTTTTTCTAAAACTTTAAATTCAGTTGAGAAAGGAATGCTTTACTACACTTTCACCTTTGTTAGAATTTTTCCCGAGTTAATTTTCCAAATGATATTTTCATTCTACGTGTTATATTCCTCATCAATGATTTTCTTAATCCTTAACCTTCATTAACTCTTCATTTAAAAAGCCCATCTAAAAGGCTCAAGTTAGATTAGAAATACCATAACTAATTACCTGATTTTGATTAGAAGTGGCAAAAACTGAACTAATTTTTACTTTCCATTTATTTTCATCCTTTTTTCTCCGTGGGTGTCCCCCCGAAAGGGAATTTCGGACCTTGGTAATTGAGATGGTGATGGCCACCGATATGTCCTGTCATTTCCAACAAATCAAAGCGATGAAAACTGCTCTGCAGCAGCCAGAAGCGTGAGTGTGCCTGTGACATGCTGTGTTTTCCTAGGTGTTTGAGCTAGTACTTGTCCACATCATTGCACTTGGAAAGCGTGCCTTCTTCAGAGGACTTTATTGAACGGTCTCATAAACTGGGGGTATTTAGAGGAGAGAGCATGACACTTGTACAAATAGATTCTCTTCAGGGTTGAAATAAAGAAGAGGGCCAGTAACAATTTGCCCTAATTAGAATTTAAAATATTTCCCCGTGGGAAACTAAATTATCAAAGATCTGCTCAATGCAGAGGCCACACATGAAAGTCAGCGAGTGACCCTTGGTTCTTGCTATCTTTCTGAATGATGCAGTCATTCCAGAAATAGTTTTGAGTAGTTTTGGAGGTGTCCAGCTCAATAAGCATGGAGACCAAGCTGATGAATATCCCAGGTGTAGGATAAAATGATGCTTTGCCCCCAGGTCAGCTGAAATGGGGTTTTAGATGAGATTAAAAAAATGAATGCTTTTTAAAAACCCTTATTGAAGTTCCAAAAGTTTGGTCATCATACATTTGGGTCCTTTGGGTTTACAGAATTGAGAAGCCAAAAGCATTATCCCTGATGTTGCACACAGCAGACATTAGCCATCCAGCAAAAGCATGGGATCTCCATCATCGCTGGACCATGTCACTCCTGGAGGAATTCTTTAGACAGGTACCTTGTGGTCATGCTTCCTCTCAGGGCTGTCATCGCTGTATGTTTTCTGAATTTTATGTTTCAACAATGCTATGATAAGAACGACTGAGATTATAATAATTTTCTTTGGGGAGAGAGGGTTCCCAGCTTTTTTTTTTTGCCTTCTGGTCACGTAATGCTTGAGTTTTACTTAATTTCCGATTCTCAGAACATTATGGTGGTTCTATCCTATGAACTTCCAGTTAAAAAGGAAAAGCATTTCCTTGTGTCAGTCTTTTGTCAAAATGTCATCTGAGGAGTGCTTTTATTTATTGTTCTAATGGGTTGACCCAAAGATGGCAACTTTGGCATTACCCTGTGGGATCAAGATGTTAATCTTTAACTCACGTTTCTGTTATAATTGGTTGGGTTGTTTCTTTCAAACTGGGAAGCCACATTGTCAAGTCTCAATGCCAGATGTGGCAGTGTGGAGTCAGGAAACCACTAGAAGCTACTCTTCTATTACATTCAAAGTTACTTCAGTCTAAGACACAGGGCTGTGTCCTCTACAAGAACGCCCAGAGTCTTTAAATATTCTACATTTCTTTCATCCATAGTACATATCAACACATGCATATACACAAGCACCCTTAAACTGTTATATGAATACACCAACAGGTACCTGTGGATGCAAAAGGGATTCTATGGAAACTAATCTCACAGGGTGATCTGATCATAAGTCCCTAACTGGGCAGGTCATGGTGGGTAGTCATGTCCCAGGCATAAAACTTCTTTAGTGAAATTTTATCTTCGCTTTAAGCAAGCCCTGTCCATTGTTTCTGTGCATCTAGGTTAACATACCTTTGAAATGCCTCTTTTCAGACCTCTCTTAAGCCACCTTCAAGAGAGCACATAATCCCCACCTTGCTTTTCTCCACCTTCATGTAACCTTCCTTAGTTCAAAATGCATAGAAGGAGCTGCAAACTGCTATTCTAGGAACCATTTTTCGCAGTCAGTTGGGACCTTGCTTCCTCTGTTTGGCTCAAATAAATTCTCTACAGGTTTGAATGTTCTTACATTGACATACCTTATTCAGTACATGGCTATTTCATCCTTGCAAAGTCATTGCTTGGCCTCACAGTGTAATTCCCAAGGGGAACCCAATGGTGTGTGAGGAACTAGGGCTGTATGGGTGTGGCTCTATTGTATATACAAGAATGACTCTGCAAATTCATCCTTAATTGAGGGCTAATTTTGAGCTATTTTTCCAGAAGCTATTTTTCGAATATTAATGAGAACATTTTCTCCAAATATTCATTCCCCTTATCATATGCTTTTGCAGTAACACTCCTACAGGTAAGAGTATGTCATCTGCAGCCAAAGGCAGATCGTAGCTAACTCATAAGTTGGAGGTATTGAAATGATGTTTTCTTTTTCATTGTGAGAGAGTGACTATGAGAAATTACTTAAATATGTGAACATTTTTTTCCCATAAAGGGAACCTCATTTGCATACACATTTGCAAATTGAATGTAAATGTTCTAGAGGCAAAGTGAAAAGAACCATGTTGAATTCCTGGCCTATTGGGAATGGAATGTTAGCTCCCTGGACTGGAATGTTTTTTGGTAATTATGATTCAGTGAATTATTTTTGTTGATTTACTATTTTAACCCAGATGTCATAAGCCATTGTAAGTAAGCCATGTAGGAGAAATTTTGCCTCAGCTGTTAACTATAGATTTTAAATCAGACAGTTCGAATGGGAAATCTCAATGGGACTGTAGAGTCTTTGAAAAAATTACATTTGGAAGTTGGGTTATATTTCAAAATAAGGGCATAACTTCAATGCCAATACCGGCCCTTCCATGCTTTGCTAAAAGAGTTAGTTACATCTTTAGTTTTATAACCATATTTTGTAAACCCAAGCCACTGCCCCAGGGTGTTTTTCAATGAAATAGTGACTTAAAGAGGTACAAGTTTGTCTTTTTGGTAAATACATGTTGTAAAAGTCTTCAAGTTCATCTCCATTGTATTGCAGTATACTTTTGTATTTTGCAAACATCTCCTGCATTTTCTTTAAGTTCCTCTGTCTGTGGTTATTTTTCCATTTTTATTTCTCATTTCATATATTAGTGTTTTTTTCTCTTATCTATGAAATTGTTTTATTATTTTATTGTTTGTTTTTTATTTTATAGTGCCTTAATTGGTGTTTTCATTCTTATTAATTCATTTCTTCTGCTTGAGTTTATTTTGTTATTTTGCTAACTCCCTGAGTTGGATGCTCAATTCATTTACTTTTATTACTTTTATTCTAGCTGTTTAATATTAGAAAATATAAGACTAAGAGTTTGTCTTTTTCTTGTCATGAATCTCAGAGATTTTGATGTTCAGTGTGTTCATAATCATTCTTTTCCAAATATTCTTTAATTTTGGTGTAGATTTTCTTTTACCCAAGAGTTGCTTCAGGTGGAGGTGTTTGTTTATATAATTTTCCAGTAATAGGTTCCTTTGCTTTCTAGTTTTGTAATTAGTTTGTGGTTTGTTGAAATTTGGTCAAATAATTTTTTCATCGTTTGGATGTTACTGTGAAATTCATTTGTCACCTACTGTATAATCAATGTTTGTGAATGTTCATGACTCTTGAAAAGTAGATATATTTCCAACTTACATAGTATAGTATTTAAAGGACACCATACATTTACCTTATTAATTATGTCATTTAGGTATTTTATATATTATTTTTCAAAATTTGATCTATCATGGTTGAAAATATTGACCTTTTTAGTAAAGAGGAAACTGTATGAATAATGAGACAAGGGCCAATAGTTATGGATTCAAAATATATCGGCGTCACCTGTAGAAGTACATTTTTTCATAATTTCTGCACATTTTCTTTATCATTCATAAATGTGTGTATCCTCAAAAGGGAATTCAATGACCACTATTTTAAAATAGGCTTTTAATATTTGACTGTACTCAGCTCAATTAAATCCAAAGGCTGTACGTGATATGTAGCTGTGGGTATATGCAAGTCCATGGGATAGGAAGTTGTTTAATATTACTTTTTCAGTAATAAAATCCACATTAATGCTTACATCTTAATAGTCAAGAGGTTAGTGCTCATCTCTTCTCAACCACCCCCATGAAAATATACCAGTAAAACAACTGTATCCCCGCTCGGTGGGGAATAAGAGTGGGTTTTATTTGTTTTGGCTGAGCTGTCCCACCACCCCATCCGCACAACCACAACTTACGTTATATTCTTTCCTCTCTTCATCTTGCTCAAGTGGAAATAGCTCAGGCGTAAATCATTTTGATCACACCCCTTGAGGGATGGAGCAGCCCTCAGCAAGGCATACTCGGAAGCGGAGGAGCCATTATGCCCCATGGGGTGTCTGTACCAAGAAGGGTGCAGAAGGAGCCAACCTGCTTCAGGACTATTCCTGAGACCCTTAAGTGTCTCCAGGGCACACTGTGACCCCACGGGTCAGCTTCCTCAGGCGCCTACTCCTTTTCTTTCCTTTCCATAGATGTTAGATGTGTGTGCGAACTCTCATCCTTTCTCTTTGGTACCCGCCATGGAAAGTAAAAGCATTTGGTTTTTGAACCCGGCCTGGTTTTTGAGCATGGTTGGTGTTACTCTTTATTTACTATAAATTTATTGTTGACATATATTATAATCAGTGTATTCAATGTAACAAATTCACTAAATGTTTCTACATCTTGTCTTAAATATTAGAGACACCAATTGGGAAATAATCATAGTTATTTCTATTTACTTACATGCATTTTCTCATTTAATCCTCCTCATAACTTGATCAGGTAGGGATCATTATCCCACATTTTCACAGAGATCATCAAACTGAAATGTAGAAAGAGAAAATAAACTTCCCATGGTCACACAGCTAGTAGGGGAAAGGCCAAGGTCAAGCCCAAGTCAGTCGCCATTAATGTTAGCAGATTCTTTCTTCATTAAATGAATCAGCAAAGCGTCACTGCTGTAAGAAACATCACGTATGTTTCCTTTCCTCTGGGTGTGTGACCGAAGTGTTCAGCTTCTAGTTCAGATTTTTGAAAACCGTCTTCATTATTTAGACTTTGCACAGCACTTGCTTATTATAGCCACACTCTTTGGTGAGTTTGAGAATACATTGGCCAGAGAATCCTGTTTCATTATTATCTAACTCAACATACGCAAGCAGTTATTTACTACTCTGCTTCTTGTTTGGTCCACTTTTCATTATGGCCTGAGCCCTGCAGTTAAGAACCCAGAAGCACTTTCTCCAGTATATGGTTTCAGGTAGCACGAGCAGAAGAAATTCAAATTGAGCCACTTTGAATTTGTGCCTTGAACACAGCCCACAGCTGGGAAGGGTTCATTGGCTCAAGAAAGGCCACAAGTCGATGCTAGACACTGGAGAACACACAGGCCTTCTGACTGCAGTGTTGTCTATAGGCCACAGGATACATTGTTTTCCTTTCTTTCCTCAGGGGACCTGTTGCTGCCTAATGAGGCTTTCTATACAACAGCACGTGCCTCTGCAGTTGGCTGGAATGATTGTACCCCAGAGGGCTTCAGCCTCCCGGTGTCCTTTATGCAGCGACACAGGCCCCATAAGGACTTATTGTGTGATGTAATTATGATAATTAAAATAAAGGCCAGTGGCCTTTGTGGCAGCTAAAGATGCTAAATAAAATCTGAGTGGTTCAGCCTAGTATTCTTAATTTACTCTCATCTCCTGTTTTTCTAGGGTGACAGAGAAGCAGAGCTGGGGCTGCCTTTTTCTCCTCTATGTGACCGAAAGTCGACCATGGTTGCCCAGTCACAAGTAGGTACGTGTTTGCCAGCCCTTTGGATGGAAGGCAAAACCAGAGGGGTGTGTCTGGAAGTAAGCTCCAGTGCTCCCAGTGATTCTCTGGCTTGGAACCAGGCTCTATTGTGCTGTGTTGTGCTCCTGGTTTTGGCTTGAGGGGTTGATGGAGCCACTCTCTCCATCCTTCTCCTTAGAATGTGGCTGGTTCATGGGAAGATTAGACAGGGACACTCCGCTGTCTTTAGCATTTTCTGCCAAGAGAAATAAGGGCCTTGACTTTCCAAGACAATGACAAGAATCAGTGGCAGGAAGCCCATTCTATTTCAGCCGATTCGTTCTGCGTGCGATATTGGAAGTCTCCATCGCGTTTCTCCTCAATGCTGCTTCCTCTAGCCATTTGCGGAACAGCCCCACTTCCTGAATGACCCTACGTCCAGGAACGGCTCTTTAAAAATGTTTTCTTCCTTCCTTCCTTCCTTCCTTCCTTCCTTCCTTCCTTCCTTCCTTTTTCCTTCCTCCCTCCTCCTCCTCCCTCCTCCCTCCCTCCCTTCCTTCCTTCCTTCCTTCTTCCTTAAAAACTGTTTAGCATCTCTATTTTTTTGGTAAAGATAACTTACACTGCTAATAACTTTTGCACCATAATATATATTGCACCATAATATATATTACAAAAATCCTCAGCTATGAGAGTACCAGTGTCATAAGTAAATTAAATATCATCAGTGCTCTCCACCTTAGAAGAGTCTGAAATCATTCAACAAATCAATTCAACATTTTTTTCTACTTGTGTTATGAGCACTTATTCATTTTTTCCGTAATAATCTATTGAGCCCCTGTTAGATGTAGGACACTGCTAGGCACTGTAATAGACGTTATAAAAAAAAAAAAAAACAAAGACAAAATATACCTGGCATTTGCTCTCAAAGGCGTTGAACCAGTATTGATTGGGTGGTGGTCAAGATGTCACGAAACAAAATTTTTTAGATGCTAAGGTAGAATTTTGTACCTGGTATAATTGGGTACAGAACAGAGCATATGAACTGTTAGACCCAGAAAGACTTGTTGAGGGGTGATATTTGAGTTGAGTCCTGTGAGATAAGTAAGCGGCGGCTAGGTAAATGGTGATATGTGTTAAAGGTATGTTAGGGATGGCTGGAAGGGCATTTCAGACAAGGGATTAGCATATATTAAGCAGGGAAATGTAAAACAATCAAGTATAGTCAGGGAATTACAAACAGTTCCATATGGCTGGCAGAATGGGTAAGGAGTAGGATGGAGTGAGGGACATGTTTGGAAAAAAAAAAATCAGTTCCTTATTACATATTGCATTAAGAATAGTATGTGCTTTATACTTTCCTTTAGGAAATGAGGGCATATCTAAAGAATTTTAAGTAAGGCTAGAATCTGTATATGAATTGGTGTTTTAGAATAAGAGTCAGCAAACTATAGCCTACGGACTAAATCTGGCCTACTGCTTGGTCTCGTAAATAAAGTTTTATTACAACACAGCTATGTTCATTCATTCATATATTGTTGATGGCTGCTTTTGAACTACAGTGGCAGAGATGAGCAATTGTGATAAATATGGCCCACAAAACCTAAAATATTTATTTACTATGTGGTCCTTTATAGAAACAGTTTGCCAGTGCCTGTCTTAGAAAGATTTCTCTGTCCGTACCATGGAGGATGAATTGGAGAGTTACGTGTAAGGCTAGAGGCAAGGAGACCATCAGAGCTAAGGTAGTACAGAGACTGTCCAAGAGAGAGATGGCACACAAGATATTAAGAATCTGGCTGTATACAAAACTAAAGTAAAGGCCACAATCTAGATTAAATGGATGCGCTGTTGGGCAATTTTTAGGGCTGGAGGAAAGCTGGTGAGTTAGTTCTGGTTTGGACATGTTGAGTTTAACTTATAAGAAAAAAAGGTGAAAATAGTGTCATCAAATGCTTCAGTTTCAGCTTAAAATTATACTGCAATTAAGTACAATTCAAATTTGGCTATCAGTGTTTTCTTATCAGGATGCTATTGATATTTAGTTGGGACAAAATATTTAAAACTCTTACTTTGATGCTGCTCAAAGATCTCAAGGGGCTTCTAGTGTCCATCTAAGTTCCATCCCTGAAGCCCAATACTTAGCTTCCCTCCCTGAGCTGATGCCTTCCCAGGCTTTTTCTACTGGACTCCAAAAGAATCCCTAAGCCCTAGTCATTCCTCAGACACTTTCCCCCATCCTTGTCACTTTGCTTATTTTACCCACTTCCCTGAGAGTGAATAGCCTTAGAGCTCAGCTCAAACCCTGCAAGGTCCATAAAGCTGTTTGCAGCCCTGTTAGTGGGAGAGGCAATATCCCCACTCCCTTACATTGCTAGGGACCTTTTTTTCGGTTTGCCTTTGGCCCTCTCCATGTACTCTAGGAGTCATTTTATTGTGTGTGCTCATTTAATCTCTCCTGTAAACTCCTAAGGGCAGGCAGTTTATGTCATACATCTTAGTCTTTTATGCAGTGCCTATCAGAGCGTTTGTTGCATAGTGGATGCTGAATTTGTTGCATAGTGGAAGTGTTTTTTAAGCACTTTATTGAACCATCTACTAAAAAGTCATAGGAAAATTGTGTAGGAGAAATGGAGCGGACTCATGATATTCAAATTGAGGAATATATTAAATAAATAAAACTAACCTACCCTCTCCTAATTTGATCTGGAGCCCCTATGTAGATGAATTTTAAAAGATAAGACTCATCAGTTTCCATGGCGAGGTATGGAAGGGCCCAAGTTAGCGTGTGCTTTCTCTGAAGCGTTGCTATTCCTCTGCAGGTTTTATCGACTTCATCGTGTGCTTTCTCTGAAGCGTTGCTATTCCTCTGCAGGTTTTATCGATTTCATCGTGGAGCCCACCTTCACCGTGCTCACGGACATGACTGAGAAGATTGTGAGTCCGTTAATTGATGAAACTTCCCAAACTGCTGGGACTGGACAGAGGCGTTCAAGGTCAGTGGAGAAGCTCTAAGGCTGGAGATCAGGTTGGCCTCCATGAGAATAGAATTCATCTTTTGGAAGGGATGGGGGTGGTATTTCATAATGATGTTTGCTCTACCTTCTTCTTGTAAGAGAGATGTCTGCCTCTTTCTTTTCTCAGAGGAATCGAAGTTATATTATTTATACTCTCCGGGATGGCCTATAAGGGGTGACCAAGGTCTAAATCATGACTAGCAGGTACCCAGTATAGGCTCCCCATACCCCACATGCCCATTTTCTCATTTGGTGCCTTTGCTCATGGCAAGGTTAAACATCCTAATCCCATTACTTATTGGCTATGCCATCTTGGGCAAGTTGCCTCAGTTTCCCTCTCTGAGAAAACATGGATTATAAAACATATAGATTGTGGGGAAGATTAAATGAAAATTTCAATCTATGTAAAGCCCTTATAACAAGGTCCAGCACAGAAGCAGTGCCAGCTACAGCAAAGCTCACAGTCTTGATTTGTAGTACTGCTGATGGTTACTCTACACTACACCTCTCCTCCTCGTCCGTGCAAAACCTTGGGCTTCATCATAAAGGAGAGAGGGGAGAAATGGAACGAATAGGGAAAAGAAGAGAAGAGCAAGAGAAGGAGTAAGTAGGGAGAAGGGAAGGCGAGAGCAATGTTAGGACAATGGGACCCCAGGGACGTGCCGGGCGATGGACCCAGCAAGGCTGCTAATAAGGACCAGAGCCGCTGCCTGAGTCCCACAGCCCATGGCTCTGCAAACGCTGGGCTGAAACGTACTCTGCTTATCCGTCAGCCGTAGGTGTTATTCCGTGGCTTTGCATTTATGCCAGTCACTGCTTTAGCCACCTGGAATGCGTGATACTTTTCTTTAAAGTTACCCAGAAAGATGGCATTTTCTAAATTGGCAAAGTCACCCATCTTTAAAGCATAAAGTAATATTGATATTAAAAAAAGATCTCTTGCATGACTGGTCTTCAACCTGTCTTGCCTCTCTACCTTCCCCAAGGAACATAAAGAATCACCTTAGCCTGGCCTCGGGGATCCCGGGATCAGAGGCACCTGAGTAAAAGGGGGGCAGGGCTGCAGAGAAAGAGGACTGAAGGGCAGGTAACTTGGAATAGTGGGCAGTGTGGAAGCAGGTGGATGACTGTGGAACCAGGTTGAAGCCCGGGTTCAAATTAATTAATTTCAGAAAGTCGAAGACAGAAAATTCACATAGGGGATTCTAGTCATATTGAAGAAGAGGATACCAATCAACAAAGAAGAGATATGGGGAATATTAATACTCAGGAGACAGAAATGGTGATTTTTTCCTGCTGGAAATACAGAATTTCCCACCTGTCACATATGGAAAATAAGAATTACAAACCCTAGGACCCAGGAATTTCATGGCCGTAACTGATGAGTGCTAACCACTTCTCGTTTGGGCTTGTGCTTGGGCATACATTGTCCAGACACTAACCCTCCTTTCTGGTGTCATTTTTTTTGTGTCCTCTAGTTTGAACAGTATCAGTTCGACGGAAGCAAAGCGATCGGGTGTCAAGAGCGCCGGCTCAGAAGGAAACGCCCCGATCAACAATTCCGTCATCCCTGTTGACTACAAGAGTTTTAAAGCCACTTGGACTGAGGTGGTGCACGTCAATCGGGAGCGATGGAGGGCCAAGGTGCCCAAAGGTAACACGCTGTTGGCGAATCTTCCAGGAGACCCGTCAGGACCACTCAGCACCCCTCATAGAACAGGGCATCGTCACCCTTGATTTGCAAGTGTTGCAGATGAAACCGAATCTCAGGCTATAGATTCAAATGGCTTTTTGTTAGTACCTTACCCTCTTTTAATCGTTAGTATTTCTAAAACTCAGTGTGAGGTAGATGATGCCTCACAGCGCGGCCTTTGCGCTAGATGATGAAACTCCTTTTCGTGGTGTGGAGTTTCTACAGAAGATAGATATTGTCATTTCTTGGTTTCTGCTCGACCATCTTGTCATTCTCATTTCATATCACATGGCACAATTATTAGGCTTTATTCTTTTGTTTATCTAAGCAAAGCCTGGCCAATAGCCACCTCAGCCATTATGCCGTGACAGAAGGAGCTGTAATTTCCTTACATGCATTTTTATCTTCCTTTTGTGTTCACATTTTCTCTTCATTCGTTACTCAGACTGATATTCTGAGATGAAGGTAACTTGCAGGTACACAGCAACTTGCTAGAGCAAACATCATCAAAATTCAGATTAGAAAAGTCATGACTTTTGGTACGGTACACAAAAAAAGACTGAACTCCATGTTTCATGGAGGCTGAAATTCATTTGTCCGTACACACACTCATGTTTACAGAGCATGTACTACATGATCAGCACATACGACACACTCATACTGGGTAGCACGGGTGAGGATGCATGCCCGTAGTAAGGGCTTTGAGACTGTGATGCCTGATTCCAGGGAGGGACACGGACATGGATGACACTCAGTGGTCAGCAAGGGGTCCGCTTCCAGTGGACTCGTGGAGGCAAGCCTTTGACAGCAGTCATTTTTCGCTAACATTTATCAAGTGCCTACTTTGTACCAGGCTCTGTGCTCCGTGCTCCATGCCAAGGGTGCAGAGATGAGTAATAGACATGCTTGTTGTCAAAGCTCACGGTCTCCTGGGGGGAGGGGACATTACTACAAAGTTTCTTTCAAAGGAAGCATGAGAGTTCGTTCGGTCGAGGCCTTGCCCTTGTCGCCAGCACCCACCAGGCCTGAATGACCCTCACTGCAGGCAAGGAGAGTTTTATCCCCAAACACAATGTCACCTACTTTTATCCACCCAGTGTCTGCACAAGTGGGAAGAGTGGGTGACGGGGCGGAGCATGATGGAGCAATCTTGGTCCCTCATACATCTGGGGCTGCTTCTAGTGTAGGAGAGAAGAGACCTCACTCGGAGTTGGAGTGATTCAAAGGCCAGCCACTGTGACTCATCTACAGAATCCCATTCAAATGGCTGCTCATTTCGGGTAGGGCAGAGGGTTTGTATTTATGGTGCGTCTAAGGCATCATTGGGCCCTTATCATTTCAGAACAGCTGTTGTACCCTGAGCTATAGAGGGAGCCAATGCCTCTTCCATATTTTAAAAGTAGCCTTTCACAGTTCATTCAGCTGCCTTCAATATTTAAATCCTCCCAGTTGGCAGGCATTGCAAGCAGAGATGACAGTACTGCATCATCATCTCCAAGGAAGCACTCTTAGAATCAATTACCCTCATTACACTTGAAAACCCAATGCCTGACAACACTCAATATAAAGACGTACTTCAAAATAATTCGTTTGCAATTATCTGACTTACAAAAATTACCTTCCGAAGCTAATCACCTGGGGGACCAATAGCTAGTTTCTTTACCAGGAGAAAACTGGCCCGTTAAAAAGGGCAGGTAAATCAACAGCTAGTAATTTTAGAATCTATTAGGTATGCTGATGGTAGTATATTTAGGCTATTTCGGAAGCTCAAAAGGACCTGTCCTTAACCCTGCTTGGAGTGTCTGGGAAGGCAACTGGTGGCCAGGACTTGAAGGGTGACTGAGCTTGAACCCTGGGGAAGGCGTTATATTTAGAAATGGGACCAAGGAGAGAGGGAATAGACCAAGGCACAGAGCCCGGTTGTATATTTCGTGAGAGGGTAGTTTGGTCATCAGAACAAACTCCAGTTATTGGGGTAAGAGAGAATTGAATCCCTACTTGCCCTGTGTTCTTTGGCAAATTCAGGTAGATTCTTTGAGAAAATCCCACGTTGGGGATGATAATATACATCATCGTTGATGCAAAGAGCAGAAGTAATATACGTAAAGTGTTGAGGACAGAGCCTGCCCATGGTTAGTGCCTGTCAGTGCTAGCTGTTACTTTTAAAAATTGGAAAAGAAAGTTAGAGGTTTGAATGCAAAGTTAAGAAGATGGTGGTAAAATAGGAAGCTATAATTATTATTTTGTAACATTTTCAACCTCCCAGTCGTGCCGTTGACTGCTGGTTTGGTGTTAAGAAAAACTAGTTCGCATCTTTTCTTTTTTTATTAGTCATCGGTTTGTACTTGATTATCCCATGGTGTTTGCTCATTGTTTTTTTGTTTTTTGTTTTTTGTTTGTTTGTTTGTTTTGTTTTGTTTTTTTTTGCCAGAAAACCCTAATTTCAAGAAAGCTTCCCTGCATAGGGCGCTTGAACATACGTTGTTATTAAAATGATCAGAAATGAGATTGGATATAAAGTCTTGGTTTTATTAACCAATTTGATTTACAAAGCTAAGTAGGCCAAATCCCATAGTTGTCAGAAAAGATGAAATCAATATTTTTTATAGCTCTTAGAGTTGAAAATAATTATTCCCCAACAAAGATGTATAGGTATAACAATTTGCAATTCTGGTCAATATCTATCAATTTCTGCTCAGTATTTCATACTTTTTAAGCCTTTTTTCCCCTGGTGTAATAATAATATGTGTTTAGGTAATAATGCTGAAATATAAATAAAAAATATATAAAAGAAAATAAAAATTACTCATAATCTCTCCAACCAGATATAATTATTGTTGAAATTCTTATGTAATTTTTTTAAGTTTGATTTACTGTGCAGATATATAACCAAAAAATTTCCCCATAAATCGAGATCATAGTATGTTGTCATCTTGTATTTTACTTTTCTATTTCTATTTTGAGTATTTTATCTGGATACTGACTATTCTTATAAGATATAATTGATGGCTACATTGTATGTACAACCACAGTTGAACCATTTCTTTATTACTCAGCATTTTGTTTCTGGTTCTTCATTACTGTATGTAATGTTGTTATGAACATAAAAATTCAAAAGTCCTTGAGCCTACTTCTGATTATTTTTCTAAGATAAATTTTTCGATTTGGAATGCCTCAGTCAAAGTAAATGAAAAAATTCTGAAGCTCTTGATATATATTATCAAATTTCTCCCTGGAATTTGTTTTAACCGGTGTTCTTTCCCAGTAGTGAGAGTGCCTATTTCCCTATATTTTTCCCCTTTCATTTTTTATTAGGATGTTTATATTTTTGTTATTGATTTATAATCACTTTATGTATTAAGGATGGCAATTCTTCAGTTGACAAAGTATCTTGAAATTCTGTCCTACCCCATTTTGTCATATGCCTTTTAAGGCCTTTTTAAAATACATCTTATTTTTATTTTGCTAGAGATTACTATTACATTTTTACTGAATTATGTTCCTATCAATAAAAATATGAAACAGTGTATAGTGATACTCTTCTGCAAATGCTGAGAAATCTATTGAATTTTTACTTATTTCCTCCATATTCACTCAGTTTTTATTGAAATAATATGAGATTTTTGGTCTAGGTGATTATTAGTAAATTATTCTATAATTAATTCATTCTTTAATATTATTTTTAATATTTGCATCATTTTATATCTAACTTGACAATTATTTTTTAACACTAAGATTTACTAGTTTTCTTGTCAATCATTAACATATTTTCTTCATTCTTGGGTTTTTAATATGATTGAATTTTTCTGTCAGCTGGAGCATTTCTTTGGTGAATATTTTTAGAAAGGTTCTGTGGGAACACCATCTGATTCCTTAGCTGTCTAGAAGTCTCTTCTATTGTTCTTGTATATAACTGAGAGTTGACTATTTAAAAGTCATATAGGATTTTGGTTGTTTTTTTCAGTTAGTCAGTTTCTGTCTTTTTCTTTCTCGCTGTTTGTAAGTAGTTTAAGTAGGCATTTCAGAAAATTATATCAAGGGATAACTAGCCCAACACCATTTTAACGAAGAGCCTATAGAATCATTATTCAGAAAGGCAATTAAATGTAGAAACCAGTGTATTTCTCCAAACCTTCACAGACATTCGGTGTGGGCTAGAACTTGCTCTTAGAGGAATGTAGCTTGTGGATCATGAGAGCTCTGTTCTACCTAAACTCTTTAGTTGCTTGCTTTTGGCCATTTCATAGTGAGTCACATCAGCACAGATAGTCTGAAGTAGAAAGCAAAAGGGAATGGCATGGGGCTCCACGTTTGCTTTCTGCTAGTCTAGAAGCCTAAGAGTGCCAAGGATGTTCACTCGAAGACCTGAAAAGTTAATTTTCTGTATGTATGCCATCATCGGGACCTGTTGGCACTTATTAAATGTGCTCTCACACTTTTTCTAATTGTAGGAAAATTTTATGTATATTAATATAAAATATAAACAGCTACCTCTTGTTGATTTATTTTCTTTTTTTCTTATTAATCTGGTTGCTTGTTTTTTTTTCCTCCTCCTTTTCAGTGGTACCACTTTGAGTGCCGATGGTTGATCATAGCATTATCAGATGTTTCAGAAATATGAGGAGGAGAAGGAAGTAGAGTAGAGAGGTCGAAGGTGGCATTGCAGAGCCACCCATGGGAGCGTGTTTGTTGCAGGGAAAGGAATCTAATGGTGGGGCCGGCTCATACTGAAGTCGATTATGATGTCATAAGAGCTAACATTCGTTAATTTAAATATTAATTGCCTGCTATCAGCTGTAATTGAGCAAAAACAGATTTGCTTCTGCAATGTACCCCTCTCCCCATTTTGAGTTTTTGCTAGGTTTCCCATAGAAAATTGGTCTGACAGTTGTCAAATGAATTTTTCTTGCTCAGATAACATTTTATGCTCTTTTGTAGCAAACCAGACTTTAACACTTTCAGTTTGTAGTCAAAATTATTTTTAACTGGGGGATATTTTGAATGTTGAAAGTTTGCCACAGATTCAGTGGGGGTTCTGGGAGGGCCTTATAACCCGAGTATGAATGAATTCCCCTCCCTGTGCCTCAGTTTCCCTCTGTGCGTAGTAAGACCAGTCATCTTTTTCCTCACCTGCCCCCTCTTCTAACCCACTCTTCAGAAACGACATCACCATAACCCAGTTTTCTGTGCGTCCTGAATATAAATGCCCATCTGACTTGAATTAGCCAAAAATAAACCCAAAACACTCAGCAGACACCTTAGGTTATTTCAGTGTATTAATGACCAGTGTCAATAATCGGTTTTGCTCAAAAGAGGCAATTCTTCTAACGGCGTGACTTCTTTTGATCTTTTCTACGCCGTCCCTAACTTACCACGGACACAGAGGAGAAGGCCAAGAAGGAGGCGGAGGAGAAGGCTCGCCTGGCTGCGGAAGAGAAGCAAAAAGAAATGGAAGCCAAAAAGCAAGCTGAGGAAGATGCATCAGGCAAAGCTCCGAGTCAAGTCGGTGGAACACGCCCAAACAAAAGCGACAACCCTCGTGGGAAAAACTCCAAAGCCGGGAAGTCATCAGGAGAAAAGCAACAGAATGGTGAGTGGACTCGCCCCAGGGAGGAGCTCTTCTTGGGGTGATGAGTGAGAATGGGCAGTTGGCTGTACCTATGAGGACAGCTCCCAGCGCGGGGCTTCCCCAGCTGTCCAGCTGCTGCTGATCCCACCTCCCCAGGCTGTGAATCCCATCAAGATCCCATCAGAAGCAGCCAGAAGCACGCCGGGGCCACTCTCTCTGGGGGACATTTGTTCCTTTTGGGCCCTTTCCGATTGTTCTGGAGACTGACCAGTGCTGCTTGCTCACTAGGGAAGTTACTGTGAACCATCCCAATGTGTTCCTGAGTGCTCACTGCATGACTGGGTAATCGGAAAGTTGGTCTCCCATATCCACTATCCCCCCGACAGGGCTGGTAACACCCATTCTGCAGTGTGTGTCCACCTGTATGTGAGTACATACGTTAGGGTAAGCACCTAGCCCAGCTTGCCGGAGACAGAGGGATTTCCTGGGATTCAGGAAAACCAGAACAGTTTCAGGCAAACTGGGATGAGCTGGTCACTGCAGCGTGCATATAGTTGGTGATTTCTTATATTTAATGCAGCAAGTGTTTATTGATTAACAACTCTGTGCTAACCGCTGTGCTTGGCACTAGGGATTTAGAAAATGGAACAGCCACAAGAAGTCTACCATTTAATAGACATCTTTAGAGGTAATTTTAGGACAATGTGAGCAAGTAACAGTAGTGGCATGGCAGTTGAATTCCCAAGAGACATTGGCTTTGCTGGGTCTGAGGATCGCGCAGTGGGGCGAATGTCAAGGAAGCCTTCAAGAGAGGGGATGTCTTCACTGGGTTTTAAGTCCTGACATTTGCAGGTTGGGTGGGAGACAGGGATGCCTCAGCCAGTGAGAACAAGGTGAGCTAAAGGATGTGGAATCGGTCATCTTGTTTAGGGAAGGGCAGGAAACTCAGTCCCTGGAACTAGCAAGTGCCGGGTTGTGGCAAAGGAGTTTTGCAATCAAACATGCCTGGGTTCATGTCAACTTCTCGGTGGCCTTGGCCATGTTACTTAACCATCCACTCTGTCTGTAAAATGTGCATGGGCCACATGAGAGCTTCCAATAATTATAATAGCAAAATGATGACAATAAAACAAGTAGCATTTATTAACTATATGCCAGATGCGATTTTGAGTTTTCTTTTTACATATACTGTCTTACCTGCCTGGTAGGGGCAGGTGCTCCAGCTGTTATTGTACACAGTCTGGGAATGAAAAATGTGTAGAAAATGATTAGCGTCATCCTTTCCAATTATTTTTACAATTAACATATATAAACGTAAAACCAGAAAACAATATTTTAATATATATTAATGATAATATACCACGTTCCAAGGATATTGCATAAACTTCCTCAGGTGGCTCCACGGCCACCCCAGCAGGCAGGAAAGGCTGTCATTCAACGCGTCCAGTCCCTCAGCAGCCTGGTCCCAGAGGCTGCTCGGGACTAGTTTGTTTTCTGTTCAAGTGCCTCGTAGTCCAGAAAATATGTTCCATTTAATAGGAATTTATGATACACCTGTCGGAGTTTTACAGTCATGCAGAATACTCCTTTTCTCCCCTCCCTGAGGTCAGAACGAATTAAGAGAGAGAAACCAGACTCAGAAATTTCATGATTGAAGTGTTAGCTCCACTGCAGCTGGAGCAGAGTCGGAAAATGTGGACTTGGTCTGCTGAGCACATGTGCTTCTTCGCATGTCTGCCCTGAACGGAGCTTAGCCAAGCAGACCCTGGCAGAGCAGGCGGGCTCAGAACTCGCCCCCTCACACCCTCCCAAGCACCCCAGCAGACTGCTTCTTGGGTGACAGGAAAGGTGTGCATCTTCTGGAAAACACATCTCAAAGGGGGCTGGGGGCTGGAGAAATGGGTGACTGGGCTGAGCTGTGCGTATCCAACTCTTCCTTTCAGATGAGTGAGTTTCTCTCCGTCCCAATGGAGGAGTAGGTCAGGGCTGGTGAGCAAGGCAAGATGTGCTTCTTCCCTACTTTTTTCCCTTTAGGAGAGTGGCTTAAAAATGTCTTTTCCTTAATAAAGATAGTCGCTATAATCATTAGCATTTACTGAATGTTTAACATGTATGTGCCAGACGTCATACGTGAGATTTCACCTACACTAAACCATTTAAAAGTCCTAACAACTCTGTGAGGTAGATACTCTCATCCCCGTTCTGCAGATGACGAAATAGGGATCGACAGGTTGGCTCACTTGCGTAAGGGCAAGCAACCACTAAGTAGAGATTTCAGGTCACATTCAGGTCTGTGCAAGTCCAGGTTCTATACTCCATAACCAGCATGTTCCTATTATTTGCAAGTTTCAGTGCTGTTGGGGAGAGTAGGAAATTGGAGAGATATTGAGACTTGGCTGCTGTCCACAAGAAGCTTATAATCTGTGTATCCCGGGGGTTGGAACACTCTGTTAGGGACCAGATAGCAACTATTTCAGGCTTTGTAGGGCACGCAGTTTCTGTTGCAATGACTTAACACTGCCATTTTAGTGTGCAAACAGCTCCAGATATTATGTAAACAAGTGAGCGTGGCTGAGTTCCAGTAACATTTTATGGAAATTAAAATTTGAATTCTATATAATTTTCACATGTCATGAAATATTCTTTTTTCCCTCCAACCATTTAACAATGTGAAAAACATGCTCAGTTTGTGGGCCATATAAAACCAGGCAGTGGGGCCAGGTTTGGCCCAAGGGAGATTTGCCAACCCCTCGACTGGTCAGGGAGAGAAACCAAGGAACACAAATGTGCCAGTCACAAAGTGCATTATAAAGTCTATGAGACGGGTATAAACAAGTACCCAGAGAGAGCAGAGGTGGCAATAATTTATTTTAAAGATGATTGGGGGAGCCTGAAAGAAACGAAGCGGGAGCCTGAGTCTTCAGCTAGGCTGGGTTGATTTTACAACTCTGTTTATTTCCCAGAGTAAGCAGTAGCCTACCATTTCCCTTAAAAAATTAAGTATTAAATGAGAGGTGGGAAAAGAAATCAATTTAGAGCAATAATCAGAAAGGCTAATGGTGGATCGGGACTGTGTTACAGCAGCCTAATTAAAATGATTTATAACTGCACCAAAAAGCTCTTTCGTTTCCCCCTGTTTATTGAATCACAGCTCACATCGACCATTGCTCCATATACAACCCATGGGAAATTACCTAATAGGTTCTGTGCAAGGAACATCGTCAGACAAGTGCGTGCCGCTTTCCCGGCATCCTCTCTGTGGCTGCCCAAGGCATTTCCAGGTCAGAGCTGAAGGACACTAGTTAACTGGGGTTCTAGGGCTTTGGTCCCCTGTCAGCAATGATGGGATCTCCTAAACTTTGGTCTCCATCAAGACACTCCCTCCCTCAGCCTCCCCAGCCCTGACTGAGGAGAAGGCAGGCTGCCACGGGCTGCTAGCTGGCATCTGGCAATGGAAGCACTCCTGCTGACTTCTGGAAGAAGACATCCTTGTCTTGTTGCAGCTGCGGGTAAAGCTCCAGTCCAGGGCAAAATAGAGGGCTTAATGTAGTGTTCATTAGGGATATGAAGGCTCATTTCATAAAGAAAGGTCATTTTTCTGCCAGGAATTAGTTGACTACAGGCATTAAGATCCTCAGGTTCATCTCTGCCATCCTTAAAACAGGGAAAAGCCGGTATTGGGACTGTTTCATGGTGACGCCAGGAGAATTCATCTATTTTGACCAAAGTACTGTGTCCTTCACTTAAACTCCTCCTGCTTGTACCCTGGCCAGAGTCGACTGCTCTTCCCCTGATCTCTCCAGCAGTGCATCTCATCAGAATTAAGAATAAGGGAAAATTTGGAGAGTTTATTGATTCCTAACTTAGCTTAGGATTTGTCAAATTCCATTAAAAGTACTTACTTTGCAGAATACATCACGGCCCCAAAGGGTCTTGAATTATCCTCAGACAACCATTTATAAATCTTTAGGCCAAAGGCCTTTAGAAATGGCAACAGTCGAGAGAGGCTTGAAATCTGAAATGTGAGCTTTACAGAGAACTTGCAAAATACAGTAAGTAGTTGAGAGCTTGGTCTCTAGAATCAGACCTATTGGTGTATATTGTGATAAATTACTTTATCTAAACTTTAGTTTCCATACTCATAAAATGGAGTTGATATGAGCTTTACATCAATTCTCTACAAGTCAATTTAAGCAAAATCATTTTGCTTAAAATCACTTTGCCACATGCAAGATTAGGGGCAGGGGTAGGCCGGGGCAGTGTATGAAAAAAGGCTTTGGCAACCCACTACACTCAACACAACTGGGCTGACCAGTGTGGGACAAACTCAAACTTGGAAAACATTCTTAATCCTTTTGTGTTTTCTTCATCAAATTGATCATTTAGTGAATTAACTTTTGATGAATTTGTCTCCTTTCAATATAGTACCTTCATAATGGGGTTTTTAAAAGAATTTAATGAAATGATACATACAAAGCATTTAGCACACTCTCTGGTACAAAAAAAGCAAAGTAAAATATATCTTGAGCCTTGCTTGCTACTTCTTAGTTACAATTATTATTAGGATCTTTTTGCTTCAGTAAGTGCCAGTATTTTAGTAGTAATCTGTTCTTGGTTTTATGCAGGCTTAAAAGAAAGATACACTTTTAGTAATTGGTAAGAAAAATATCCAAAACTTGAAAATAATTCCATGTTCTGTCAATGTCACACTGGCATATTGTTGAACAGACCTGCCCAGGGATTATTTATCTTAGGCCGGGGTCCGAAGAATTTTCCTGTGAAGTAAATATTCCTGGCTTTGCGCATGTCTGTTGCAACTATTCAACTCTGCCATTGCGGCATGAAAGCAGCCATGACAGTATATAAATAAATGAGTGTGGCTAGGTTTCAATAAAGCTTTATTTACAAAACAGGTAGCAGGCCAGATATGCTTAGGGGCCATAGTTTGCTGACCCCTACTCTAGGAGAACATGACTTTGTTTAACTTTGTCATTTATTATATGACTCAAGCCCAGGTACTGCGAATTTATATGCTAACTTGTAGATTTTTAACTGGTAGAGGAGATAACCCCCGTGGTTATGGTTTTATTGCCTTGCAGGATGTGACCAGTTTTGTCTCTAACCTAGCAATCTTATTTTAACATATTTCTAAAATACCTACAAATACCCAGTTCCTTAAATACTCCTGGAACCATTCTTACTATCTCACTCATTCCCTCATAAATGAACTGAGTTTTTTGACGTGTTCATTCTACATTTGCATGCATAGTATTTTTTAACTTTTACAAATTACATTTTGACAAGCTCCTTAATTAGGCCATTTATGGCTGTTTTAGAATGATAACGAGTCATTGAGTAATCTAGTGATGTGTGAGATGCCACATTCAATACTTTAAGTTCATTTTTGTATATATTATGCCTATAAAGTAGATATTAATATGCCCATTTCACGGATAAGGAGACTAAGGCACGTAACAGTTAAATAGCTATTAACTGATATAACTTACATTTAACCTAGGCTTTTCCTTACTCCATAGCCTAATGGTAATGTTGAACTGCTTTTCTTGAATTACCATTGACTTAAGTACAACCTTGTTTAACAGAAACTTTCAGTTCTTATTTCCAGATCATAATCCAATATCCAGGACCTAATATGTGGTTAAAGGATATTTATGCTCAGACATGTACCCCATTGTGACTAAAATTATGCTGTATTTTTTTTTTACCTTGACAGATTTAAAGATATTTATAACTACCTCCTAGGTGTCTACATATACTGTTTGTCATGTTTATTACTTTCAGGTGACTTGAAAGATGGTAAAAATAAAGCAGACAAGAAGGATCAATCTAATGTCGGAAATGATTCAAAGAAAACAGATGGTAAGAGCATAATTCTCATTTCATTTTTCCATAAAATGTGCAATTTAATGCAAGCTTGTTAGAGTTCTACCTAAAATTGAAATCATGGTTATTAATATGTTCTTACATTATACCCTGAAAAAACACTTCACTACATTTAAAGAGTACTGTTATCACTTTTTCAATAATTTACAAATTATTGTTGTATCTCTTCCCCTCCACCATATGTTCTCCATCACAAATGCATTCTATGCTTTTTTTTTTTTTCACTGATGTTTTTCATTGTAAACTTTACAAAAAAGTTGATTCCGGACTTGCTGATTCTAATGGAATAGAATATGAGCCTTCAATCATGAATTGTGTGGTATCAGTGGGAAATGTTTTCAGTTTTCACATTTTTTACCTTTAATGAGTATTACTTTCAGTGAAAACAAAAACAGAAGTCTGTGCAGTGTTATCATTATGTTGGGAGACCCACGTACGGGAAAACTTACATAGCTTTAGAATACAAGATGACAACCCAAACCATTTAGACCAAATCTCCTTTACAATGTGCTCCATGAGCACTTGTTTTACTCTCCAGAAACAACATCCTACTCTTTCCGAATCCTGAAAGTTCAAATTATATTACCCTCCAACCTTTGGACTATCAGATTGAGAAAACTGCTTTTGCTTTTTATATAAATCTCCTGTTTCAGTTGTAACACGGGCTCGTTTCTAGTTATTCCCTTCATACATATACATGATATTAAACTAAAAATGAAAGTTTTCAGGGAGTAGTTTTCTTTAGGGTCTCGGCTTTTGGAATCACATCTCCCTGGAGACATCGTATTGGATGCTAGGCTATTGTTTGGATAGTTTGGTTATAACGCCATTGGAGAACAAGTGCTGGGTAGTCAAGTTGAGGAGTAAGAAGACATTTGAACACAGCTCCTCACGTGCACACTCATATACATAAAATCAGTTCTCAAAACTTTTCTTTAAGATCATTCAAATAATTGACTCCAAGTGTCTTATCACGTAATATCTCGAGAACATACAAGTGCAATTTTTCATCAAATTGTTTGATGAAAAATAGAAACCATTTACCTAGTAAATATACCCTCTTCGAATTATTATGGCTAAGATGTGAATTACACAGAGATAATATAGAATTCAAATGACAGTCTCTTACCCAGATGCTGTTATGTGTAAGGTTTGTTTGAATACATTTTTGCTGGACATCATTAGAGCCAAGTCAAGATAACGCAAGTGAGCAAATACACAGCAGAGGAGAATGGTGTTAGCTATAAACCCATTGCCTGGACACTGGGTTTATTCTGTGTCCAGTGACTTGGCTCATCTGAATTCCTATAGCAGAAAAGCCCAGAATAAACTGAGTCCCAAATCTTTAAAATGGGGTATTGAATCTTGTCGCATTTTTGTATTGTGCTACAAATATCTGTTATAATATTGTCGTGTGGGCATTGGGATTTTTTTTTATCTTCATTAAGCACTTTTATTTTACTTGTGCCCTTTTTAACTGAATTGCCCCCAAGTACTTAAAGTAATTATCGAGATTTTATGCGTGTGTGTGGGAGGAGGAAAATGTGATGGAATAGATATTATGTTCCATTATACAATTAAGTGTAAGGCTTGATTTTTTAGTAATTCTTGAGCCCATGGGACAGTGAACGAGATTCAATAAATAAAGATGAGACATTTTCTAACATCTATCCATTTTTCCCTTTATAATTGCAACCATTCACTGCTTCAGTTGGGGTCTGGTGTGTCCATTTACTTGCAAGTTTGTACACAAACTTGGGCATGAGCAACTCTGTAGTTTTATTTCATTGGTGCACTAACATGACATCAGTCATTATCTCTGCTTTGGCGTTATTGGGACTTAGACCATTGGGCTTTAGTTACTTGTGTTTTCTTAGCCCCAAATCTTTACCAAGACTAAAGCTAATTCTTGGTGGCATGAAATGGAAGAGAGTTTGATCAGTTTCACCTACCCCTTCCCCTTTGGTCATCAAATATCTTTACTTTAGAAAAATTTAAAAATGATACATAGATTAGTAGATTGATTATTAAAAACTGTATAGTAACAACCAGATACACTTTTGAACGTTTCCTTTTAACAGATTCTGTTACATCCAATGACCAAAGAAAGTCAATTTAGCTATTTTTGATGCCCACCAACCCCTAATCTAACCCTCAGAAACCAATATGACCAGTTCCACCTAATTTTTGAGAAGGCATTTCTAAGCACAACTCAGCGCCCAGCGTGATTAAGCCCACTCTGGTTGGAAGTTTCAACATCGTATGCATTCGGAAAGAAATTCAATGGAAACTGGACCAGAGTTGATTATTCCCAAACTCCAGTGAGCTGGGGCACACAGAGTGGGAAGGAGCATGTACTGCAGTCGTACGTTATCTCTGTCAGGCTGCTGGGGTACTGTTTGGTACCCCAGTTAAAAAGGACACCAAGATCTGGGTGTCTGAGCCAAGATTCTCCCAGGATCTAAACTTTTACATTGTCATTGGGAGACTTGTGTGTTACCAGATGAGTGAATCATTTTCAGTGTGTTTTTAGTCCTATTTGAAATACCCCAGTCTCTTGGACCTGCCATATTTTTTTTTAGTTGCCTTAAAATATGAACCTGCCCTTAACTTTACATGATTACATTAACAGAGCAATGAAATCATCACTATTCATGGCTTTCAAAAGATTGTTTTTAATCAGGCCTGGCAGAGTTATTTGTTAAGTCACAGGGAGGGAGTTTAGCAGGAATTTCTCGTTTATTGAATGTTTGCGAATTGAAATATTTAAAGATGTTGGTTCATGAAATTTAAAAGTCAGTTAAAGAATGGAAAGAGTGGACGAAAGATAATCTGTAGAACATCTTCTTCTGTCAAAGAGGTCTAACAAAGTTTAGGTTTACCCTTCCACTTGAAACCTTCAAGAAAAAAAGAAAACGTGTGGAAGAATGGTTTTCAAGCTAGTGGACATTATGAAATTAAGGAAAAAATGAAGTGAGCCCTACAGTTTCCCCACCTTTACTGTCCTGAGAAGGTTTCCAGGCAGTAGAGAGAAGAAGAGCCCAGGCAGACCTGAGGGACTCTTTGAGTTGAGGAGTCGAATAAGGATCCAGGGAGAGCAAGGTGGCTACAGTTAACAGGATACAGTACCTGAGAGGAGAGAGCTGCAGAGAGAGAGAACTCCAGAGATCTGAAGAGTTTTCGTCAGAGTACTATTTGACCTGTACAATGAGGAAACTACCTGAGACCACAAAGGAACCATTTGGGAGGATTAGGAGAAATAGTCCTGATGTTCGCATTTCACATAGGGCAGGAAAAGTGCCTATTTCTGTTAGCCAGATTTGAATACCTTGAAGGCAAATGGGTAGAATACTTATGATCGTCTTGACTTAGTAGTGGGGGACAATCGGCATGGGATAAATGCTGCTTTGATCTAACCTAACAAATCTTAAACAAAACACAAAAGGATCAAAGTGTTTCCAAAGAACTGCATCCCAGAATAAAGTTCACAGATATATAATACAAAACATTCAGTACTCAATAAGGTAGAATTTACAATATCTAACATTCCAAAAATTACTAAAAGTGCAAAGAGAGAAAAAAATGCTACCCTATAAAAAAGGGGAAAATACCAACCAATTGAAACAAACCCAGAATTGAAAGAGATGTTACAACTAGCAAATAAAAACATTAAAACAGTTTTTATAACTATAGCCTGTATTTTCAGAAGTTGAGTAGAGACATGAAAGATATAAAAGAAAAACAAAATCAAATTTCTGGAGGTGAAAACTACACAGTGTCTTATAGGAAAAATACAGTGGATGATATTAACCAAATAATATTGTCTGAGATTAATGGTAAATACACTGGATGAGATGAGATATTGTAGAAGAAAAGAGTAGTGAAAAGTTAGCAATACAAACTATCCAAAATGAAATACAGAAAAAAAGAGAATAAAAATTATTGTAATGAGCATCAGTGAGTTCTAAGACATTTTAAAGCAGCCTAATGTATGTGTAACTGGAGTCTGTGAAATAAGAGAGAAAGGAGGAAAAAAAATATTTGATGAAATAATGGCTAAAATTTTACCAAATGATGAAAACTGTAAATCCATAGACTGAAGATTAATAAAGCCCAAGCACAAGAAATATGTAGGAAATTACACCGAGCATATCATAATGAAATTACTTAAAACCAGTGATTAAGAGAAAAATTTTAAAACAGCTGGAGAAAAAAATTGCATGTTTACAGATGAACAAAGATAAAGATAACTATAGATTTCTTATTAGAAACAATTAAGTAGGGGACAATGAACAATATTTTTAAAGTGTTAAAAAAAAATAAAGAATTTTATACCCAGAAAAAATATCTTTCATATATTAAAAACTGAAAGAACTCATCACCAGTAGATGCACACCACAAGAAATGTTAAAGAAAGGCAGAAATATAACTATCCTAGATGGAAAGATGGATCTGCACAAATGAATGAGGAGCACTAAAAATGGAAACAAGAAGGATAAATATACAAGACTTTTCTTATGATTTAAATCTGTTAAAGATAATCGGCTATTTGAACAAAATAATAATGTCATTTGGTTTATAACATATAAAAAACTAAACTAAAATATATGACAAGCATAAAAGCTGGGAGGGAAGAAATAGAAGTATACTATTGTAAAGTTTTAATACTTATACATGAAGTAGTATAATATCCTTTGGAGATAATTTGAGATAAATTAAGAGCATGTACTATAAACTAAAGCAATTACTGAAATAATGAAACAAAGACATAAAACTAATAAGCCAACAAAAGAGATAAAATGGAATCATAAAAATAATTAATGCAAAAGAAGGTAGAAAAATAAGAAGGGAGCAAAGAACAGATGAGACAAATAGGAAACAACTAACAAGATTATAGACTCAAAACTAAGCATATCACAGTTATCATATTAAATAAAAATGGTCTAAACATCCCAATTAAAAGGCAGGAAATTTCAGATTGTAAGATGCAAATATACTCTGTTTCTATATAAAAAAGACACAAATAGTCTAAAAGTAGAAGGATGGAAATTGGTATACCAAGGTAACAGTAATCAAGAAAAAAAGCTCGCATGGCTGTGTTAATATCTGACAATGCAGATTTTGTAGCAAACACTATCACTGGGGATAAAGAAGTTCATTTCATGGGGATAAAGAAGTTCATTTCATGATAAGTCCACATATCAAGAGGATATAATAATCCTTTACATTTACGCAGCCAAATACCTGAATTGAAGTGTAAAAAATTCTAATTCATAATTTTGTTTGGAAACATTAATATCCTTCTCTCAATCATAGATGGAATAAGTAGATGTAAAATCGGCAATAAAAAGAAGACTGAGACAACACTATCCAACCAACTCGACCTAACCGGCACCCCAAGAACACCCAGTAATAGGAAGATACACATTCTTTTTGAGTGTATACAGAACATTTACCAATATAGATCAGATTCTGAGACATAAAACAAGTGCTAACACATTCGAAAGGATTCCAGTCATACAAAATACGTGCAGAGGTCACAGTAGAATTAAATTGGTATAAGGATATTTATATTATTTTGTTATCCTTTTACTAGCCATATAACCTATCGTGACATTATCATTTTTTATATTGATAATTTGTGTTTTCTCTTTTTTCCTGACCAATCTGGTAAAAGTTAATGAATTTCATCAGTCATTGTAATTAATATTTTTCATTGCTTTTCTGTTTATGTTTCATTGATTTCTTACCTGATTTTTATTATTTCCTTTCTTCTGCTTGCTTTTGGGTTTGTTTTTTTTTTGGGGGGGTTTTCTAGTTTCTTAAGGTAGAAGTTAACATAATTGATTTGAGACCTTTTTCCCCTCTTTTATGTTTATTTTATTATTTAAAACATTTTTAATTACAGTTGACATTCAGTATTAGTTTCAGGTTGTTTCCTTTTTTAATATAAGCATTTAGTACTGTAAAATTTCCTCTAAGTACTGCTTTAGCAGCATGTCACAAATTTTTATATGTTACATTTTTATTCACATTAAGTTTGAAATATGTTCTAGTTTTCATTTTTATTTCTATATTGACCTAAGGGTTATTTAGACATGTATTATTTAGTTTCCAAGTATTTAGGGGGTTTTCCAGAGATATTTGAATTTAAATTCCCTCCAATTGATCTATAGAGCCTATACAATCCCAATTAAAATTCTAGCAGGCTTTTTTGGTAGAAATTGACAAGCTGATACTGAAATTTACATGAAAATGCAAAGCATCCACAATAGACAAAGCAATTTGGAAAAGGAAGGGGAAAAGTTGACCTGATTTCAAGAGTTTTAAAGCTGTAGTGATCAAGGCAGTATGGTATTAGCATCAAGATAGAAAAATGGATCAGTGAATTAGAATAGAGTGTCTAGAAAGTAGATTCTCATGTATATGGACATCTTATTTTTGACAAAGAACATTACGTGGAAAAGGATAGTCAGCAAGTGGTGATGGAACCACTGGATATCCACTTGCAAAATGAACTTCTATCTATACTTGACATCTTATACAAACATTAGCTTAAAGTAGATGATAGAATAGACTATTAACTTAGAATGATCATAAAATGGACCACAAACCTAAATTTAAAATTTAAAACTATGAAACTTCTAGTTCAGAACACAGGAGGAATTTTTTGTGGTCTTGGATTAGGCGAAGATTTCCTAGATATAACATCAAAAGTACAAACAAAAGAACAGATTTATAAATAATACCTTATCAAAATAAAATCTTCTAGAGCTACAAGAGCATCTTTAGAAGAATTAAATAGTAGTCTACAGATGGAGCGAGAATAATTTCAAAGGAACATTTGATTTCTTTGTATATTCAAGATACAAGTCAGTCTCAATATTCAATAATAAGAAAACAAATGACTCAAGTAGACACATGCCAAAAATGTAAACATTTAATCAAAGATGTACAACTAGCAAATAAGCACATTAAATGTTCATTGATATCGTTAGAGAAATGCAAATGAAAAGCGAAATTAAAAACTGTATTGAGAGAAAACAAAACAAAGAGTAAATGTGGGGAGATGGTTTTACACTTCTATATTATATGCACCTAATAATTTCTTAGCTCCCTACTTCACTGTGCCTCTCAGGATACAACTTTGTCACCTCATCTCCTCAGTGAGGAACTGGTACCGTTACGGCCACTCTTTCTCAATGTTCCTCAAGTTGCTTATGTTCTCTTTAGGACTTCATTACAGGAAAAATGGAAGAGGCAGTGGAGCCAATATTCTTGTTACTTTGCATAGAACAACCAGTTGTGATTTAAAAGTTTGTCGAGTACGTTAGAGGAATTTGTCTGTGATTTATCTGTGATTCACAAGATTGATATCTCGTGACCTCGACTTGCTATAGGGCTCCCAAGAGTCACTTAAAGAAGTGAATGTCTTCTTCCTGTTTCCTTTTTAGCTGATCCTTACTAAGTTAGTTTGGAATGTAGTAAATGAGTGGAATTGCTGGCTTGAATTTTTTAGATGTCTTTCATTCTATTACAATAGATATAATAAGTCACTAGTCAAAACAGTGGGAGGATATAGTCTGAACTTTTTATTTAACATTCTTATTTTTTAAATAAAGTTGAAAACTTTTGTTAGTTGCCAAAAAGCCTGGACATCATGACTTGCTTTTCAGTGGAGTTGGTGATGAGAAAGATGGGGCCTGTACAGGCCTGTTCTGCAGATCTAGGGAGGAAACAGTCTAATAACAGTGTGCAGGAAGAGACACATGGCTGTCTTTACAACAGAGATTATTTCTGACTTAGGTTCATGTCATCTGACTTAGGTTCATGTCTAGAGATTTGAGCAGCAGCAAATGCACATTGACCATTATTCAGGAGGCATGCACTTGTGGACGCCCTCATCAGTTTTCATATCTTTATAGACACCTATATCCCAGTATTGTCATCTCAGGGAGTCATATTCACCTTTTTCTTTCTTCCAGATATTTGCCCCCATACTACTCAAGATAATGGCGTTAGGCTGTCTTTCTACACAGGGATAAAGAACTGCCCTATTTCAGACCCATCTAAACCTTGGCTGATAATTGATGCCTCCTTTTATCACCGCATTGTTCCAGTCCATGCTATTTCTTCCCACAGGGCTTTTTGTTATCACTTGTAGGTGATGCTGGCTGTATATTGGTCCATGCAGAACCATAAAAACACTTGAACACGTTTATTCACCTTCAGCGCACACATATTTGAATCAATCCCATAGACCCTAGACATGGGGATGTTACTGGGCATTTTTTATTCATTTAGTATTTTTCTCAATTTTTAAAGGATCTATTTGTTTCTAAGCAACTGTCAATATAATTTTAGTCAGAATCTAACGGATTCACAAGTCTTAGAGGACAGTGTTTCCCAATTTATGTTGCATAAGCTACACGTAAGACAGTTTAGTAATAGAAGAGGTTATGGAATCTTGAGAATTCTTGAAGTGAAACCCACGTTGTGGTTCTTCATTTTGTTCTGTGCATAAGAACTGTCTTGTCTGGGAAACATGCAATTCCATCATCTGGGAGCATAGATGACATTGTGTGTGTGTGGCCTTGGGGGGGGGGAATTGGTAATATATAGAGACCTGCGAGAAGGGCTGTACACATTGGCAGATAAAGGAATTCCATACTGACGGTAAGTGAAGAGTCGATTATGTTGCAGAAGACTTGTTGACAGGAGGATGAATGCTCGTGACCAGTGCACAGGTGTGACTGTGCATTCACTGATGTACAATGTGAACTATATCCTCTATTCACACTGGAATGCTTGTGTCAGCTGGCCAGTTAGGAGTTTCTTTCTCCTGAAGGCATACCTACCCGGGAAGTCAATTCGTATCAGAAGGTTGCTTGCAGGCTGAGAATGTGAGGGGAGTTAGTTGGCAAATTGTTACTTCAAAGTAGACTATCCTGACATATCTGCTTTAGTTATTGAGATAGGACTGCCAAGAAGGATGGATAGGGACCATCTTGCATGCCCTATATCCTGACAGTGCAAGGACATTTGTCCATGGCACTTCTTTTCCTAGTCTTTCTTTCTCTCTCTCTCTTTCCTTCCTTCCTCCCTCCCTCCCTCCCTCCCTCCCTCCCTTCCTTCCTTCACACAGCCTTCCTTCTTTTCTTTCTTCCATCCTCTCTCTCTCTCTCTCTCTCACCACAAATTCAGCTATCAGATATGTTGGCATCTTTGAGTGAATTATCATTCTTGTTCACTTTTTTTAGTTATCCTTGATTGTACTTCTGCACTTTAATCTTGAGACACTTCTTTGTTCTTAAGTCAGGCATTCTCAAACTTTTTCTTTCTTTTATCTCCCACTGTAGCCTACCTGATTTTCATAAGGTTTACACATCCCCAACAGTATACCAAGATCATGAACTGTGGCGGGTAAAATAGGTCAAGGATGGCAAATGGTTCTGGGAGTACCCAGACATAGGGATATGTCTCACACCCAAGACAGAACTACTATAACAATAACCTTGAATCCTTTCTAATTTACTTTGAAAATTAAACTCGTATAACTTTAGTGCTTAGCTGTTTTTAGCAACAATTGATTTGCAGTACACCTCGCCATTGACCGTGCCACTGAAGTCAATATCTGCTGCCTTGAAGTAGTGTTTACAAATAGTTAATCCCATCCTTTGGGTTTTTTACTTGTTTTCCTCTCAGAGGTTAACGGTATTTTTTAATTCTGGGAAGATATCTCATTATGGCCTATTGACACCAAGTAGGCCTATTTCTTTAACGAAGGAATTGCCCTTTAACGTGAGAATCAAGCTTCCTTGTGGGTTATTTTCCACAAGTGCATGGGGACCAAACATCTGGAGTACCTTGGGTCCCCATTAAGATAAGTCATCAAAACCACACATATTCTGATTGACATCCCATTTCCCTTTGCCAGTTGTCCACGAAAGCTCCAGTGACCCATTTAATTAACAAATTGATATGGATTAACACATGGAGCAGCAACAATAAGTAAATACTGTGGTTTAGCAAGAAAGGCCATAAAATATTTGTTTTTCAAACATTTACATCCTTATTTTCTCAAGTAGTGTGATAACCCAAGTGTCTTAACCCTTCACTCCAATGTCCGTGTCAAAGGAAAACAACAAAAAGTTTAAGAAACGGACCAGAGAATTGCAATGTTATTTTTAGATGTCCGTTTTCTCATGCATCTGGATGAGACCTCACTAATTAGATTCTGAAAGGTATTGCTGTTTAAAAATTTTGACTGAGATACTTCACTGTCATTTTTTTAGTAAATTTGAGAAGGTGTGCTGGAGGTTGATCCAACAGTAATAGTCATTGTGCGTGCAGCGGTGCTGAAACCCAACATAATTGGTTTTGAATGGATTTGAGGAAAAACTATTAACCAATTCATGATACGTAGGTAGGAAGTAAACAAATTGGATGAATTCAAAACATCTCCTTGTTTCTTTTTGCTAGAGACTGACACTCTTGAGAGCATGGTGGTACCAATCCTATTATTTACACATGGTTCTAGTGTTGATGAGTCACAGTGAATCAGAACAGTTAGCTCCTTTGATTTTAAGCATCTGTTTCAAACCAGCGCATCTTTTATATAGTTTTAGACCCAGTGCTTTTTAAAGGAAGGTACATAATAGATATCCTCATGGTGGATTATAAAGGAACAAGGTCACATACAACTACTATTATCCTCCTGTAGGTTTTTGTTATTGAAATTCATGTTTGTAATATCAAAACAGCAGCTGACATTGTGTGTGTATGTTACATATATATATGTATATGTTCATTTATGTACATAGTTACATATATATAATATATAATTTTGGTGAGTTTTAAAATTTAAATTGTATTATACTAAAGAAAACTTCTAAAGTCAATTTATGCTTTTTACATAGCTGTTTTGATTCCAATTTCTTACCAAATAACTACGTAGTAGAACTGTCGAATAAAAATATATTATGTACTCTTTCTTAATGACAAAATTAATCTTTTTAAATAACTTTCCCCTTACAATTATTGGTATATAAGCTTTCATTGTTTCACTCTATCTTCTAGACATTTTGTTTCACTTTTAATGTACCATTATATTGTTAAAGGAACCAGTTTGACAGAGAGATTACAATTTTGGAACTACTAGGGAAAATATGATTTTTCTTTTTTTCTTGATACTGATGTTCAGGATTTAAAACAACTTCTTAGTATTCACGAAATAAATATTTATTTGTTTTCCCCCTAGAAATATTTTGTCAGACTCTATGCAAGGGATTGGAGAAACACAAGTAACAACACATTTGTCAAAAGAAACTCTATCAACATTATAAAAAATTCTTTAAAATAACAACTGGCTTTGAAATAAATATGTGCCAAAGCCAGGAGCTAGCAATGTCTTCATTGTTGATACCATTTCTCTTCTAGACACCCATATGCTAGTAGAACTGCTAGAAAAGGCAGCATCAAGTGACTTTCGAAGCGTCCCCTTTGAATTTATTCTTAGCATTCTCCACCAAAGGGCAGCCTGATCTCCAAGTGACAACAGCTATGTTTCATAAATATTAGCTCTCTACAATATATGCTACTTTTGTTTTCTGTCCTGGAGCCGCAGGGAAAACATGAGGAAAAAAATTGTTTGTTTTTTCTTTTCTTTCTTTCATGGTGAATCTTCTATTGCTTTTCTTGAACTAAAAAAAAAAAATTGAGAGAAACATGAAGAGCAGTCAGAATGTTTGAGATCCAAAATCCCAGCCTCATGTAACTGTCTTGGAAGGACTTCCTTAGTCTCTATGGCCTGTGGCTTCCTGTTGGCTTTCACAAATAGCAGATTTAAAGACTGATCAGAAACAAAACTCTTGTGTGCAGACAACTCTGCCCTCCCCTGAACCAGAGGAGGGGTAATTGCTGTTGCTACCTGACTTTTACATATTTCTCAAGAATGGGTCAGGCCCTGGACAATTGGAAAATTGAGGGTTTTCATTGTTTCCTTAGGTGGTAAAGTACTAAGTTCTTAATATAGAGAGTAGTAGCAGTAAAATACTGTGAGCAATGTAGGACAGGAGAACAGAGATAGTTATTCACATATTTTAAGTTTGGAAAGAAAGACCGTACTATATAAAGGAAGAGAGAAAGCAGCAAAATTAGAGAATCAAAGTTCGACATCATCATTATTCTCAGTGATAGCACAGATGCTATGGATCAAAAGGAAAGATAAAGAGCACAGGGGTTGGACCTAAGAACTACCATCCTTTGTACTGTTCTTCTTATATATATTTGGATCAAATGGGTAAATTTTAGGAGCCGATGGCATAGACAAGGTTGCAGGAAGTTACATTCCTACAAATTTATCTATCTATTTACCTATCATCTATCATCCATCTATTCTATCTGTTCATTCATCTACCCATCCACCAATTCATCCATCCATTAGTAGGGCTGTAGTGTTGGTATTCTATGTAATGAAATTAATCTAGAGTAATCTTACTATAACCCTATCCTCTATTGTTTGGGGCAAGGAGAAAGCATGCATTGGTGTTTTTGGATATTTGGTGGTAACCATTTAAAAATAGCTGTCTTACATTTATGACCTAGAACAGTGAACTATGTGCCTGGATAAATACTGAAAACTATTTTTAAAATAATGTTTGTTTGCATTTAGTATTTCATCATTGTTAAAAACCAAAACCAAACTAAGACACACCCATAAACCCCACAGAAATTCTACTGGACACTTAAAATTTGGTTTGGTTTTACCGCATTTATTCTTCCCTAATTCTTTTTCTTTCTTTCTTTCTTTCTTTCTTTCTTTCTTTCTTTCTTTCTTTCTTTCTTTCTTTCTTTCTTTCTTTCTCTTTCTTTCGTTCTTTGTTTTTTTCTATTTAGCCTTTTACAACTCTCCTTTGCTTACAGTATCACTTTGTCGTTTTGGGTAGAAAGTTGACTCCGTAGGAAGACAGCTGTGGAAGAGTTTCTGGGATTGAGCCAAGTCAGCTTACTTCTTTGAGCTTGGGCAATAGTTAAATCAAGCTGTAAAAAAAAAACAAAAACGATGAAACCTAAGAAAAGTGAAAAAGTGTTTACAGATATTTTTTAAGCTCAGTGCCAGATTTTTATGAGGCCTGCCTCATAGATGCTTAACTTGTGATCTAAGAATAAACATTATGACCTATAAACATATTTTTAGAGTCAAATCATGTTAACTTGAACTTTACAATTCTTTTTAAAACAATTATCTTTAAACCAAATGGTTTTATGCAGCATCTCCACTTATCCGCAGTAGTAGCATTGGAGGGCTGGAATAAACAAAGCCACATTGTTGGAAATCTTCATCTCCTATTTCTTTAAATGAAGTTGCTGAAACATTCTTTGTTATTCATTACATTAGAGTAAATACATTTCTGTGAATGCATACAACCCCACGCTTTAGGCTTCAGAGCCCTCATGGCTGCCCTTTTGTGAGATGTAAGAAGTCTTAGGTCAGTGGGAGATGAGGGGATGGCACTTGCTTAGACACTTTTTGAATTACCTTAAGTTGGGTGAAGATACTTTCCATTTCAGCTCTTTAGTCACTCTTAAAAAGATAGATAAGTTTAACCTCTTTCTGTGGCTTCCAAAAAGCCAATATAGATTTACAATGAATGGAATTCGGAGCCGCTTTAACAAAAATAGTCATGTATCTCAGTTACATACAGAGTGGCTTCTTACACGTTGTCTTTAGGTTCTTATTTTTATATATTTTGTAGTCTTACCCAATTTTAGTTTAAAACGCTTCCACCATTTTAGTTTAAGTGGGAAACAAATACACGAAACCAAAACACAAGCAAATCAAGTATTCGAAGTTCAGGAGAGGAAATGTGGTGTGAGCTGTCTGCATAGCAGGTGCTCTTTCTCTGGGAGATCCGCCCCACAAAGAACCATCCATAATGGGGCTATTTCATCATAGAGAATGTAAATTTTTGACATATCATCCCTTGCTATTGAATAAAATACAAAGTCAATGTTCTTAGGATTTTCTTTTTAATCTAATAAAAGTCAAAATTAGAAAAATGAGGGAGAGCAACTTCCTACTCATTATTACACCTTTGTCTGTCCCGTCTACCTCATACATATTCAAATCACTTTCAGTTAAAAAATAATAATTTGTTGAGCATATACTGTGTGCCAGGCATTGCACTATATGAAGAAGAGTTATAAAGATAAATAAGATATCTTCTCCCACCGCCTGCTGCACCCCCTCAGTCAAGTAGTTGGGGGTGGAACATCTAACTGCAGTTGGCTATGATACCAGCCACCTTAGAAGAAGTGACCTAAAAGATTCATAAAGTTACTTTCAAAAGTGCATGTGTTTGGGGAGACTAGGGCTTGTCCCTCAGGTCAAGACCCAGCTACGAAATATGTGCCTCTTGTTCTTTTACTGTTGGTTGTGCTTAATGACAATGAATATAGGCACTGCTCAAATATACAAACTTCCTTTCTATACCTCTTCCCTCCACTTCTTGACCAACTCTTTCCCTCCATCCCTGGATGTGGGAGGATGGAGGTCCATAGCCAGCCACTCTACTACCTCTCTCCTAAGCAATGACTAGAAAGGGAGGAAGTTCGTTCTGGGGCTGTTGGGTCCCATTAACACCCTAGCTGGCCTTCTTTCCATCTCTGGGACCTGGCGGTCTGGACAGCGGGTCTTCTAACCCCGGCTGCATGAAAGAGGAAGTGCATCACTTTCCTTGTTGGCCAGTTGAGGCCCACTGGATATAACAGTGGTCCTTGTCATTGGGTATGTGCTTCTAGCGTCCTTCCAACCAATTGATCATTTATCAAAAAAAATTTAACCAACCTCATCATAACAAAATTGGGTTTTGCATTCAAGGGCCTGGGGACATCTCATACTATGATGACCATCCCACAGGAGTCTTACTCCATGTGACTTCAGACTGCTGGTGACAGGGCAAAGGCACTGAGGAGTCCTGTCTTGCAACTCCCATGTGGAGTAAACTGCACACAGGTGATCAGAAACGATGGAGAATGTCCAATGCTTGATTTCAGCGTGTGTTTCACCTTTCCCTAGTTGCTAATACTAGTATCGGAGTAAAGTGATTGGTTGGAAGTTTTCCTTTTTTATGTTACTTCTCCCAAAGGGGTGAAGGTGCTAACGGAAAGTAAACGTACACAAGACCAGCATGAGGAAGGAGGCCTGGGTCAATGGCCCCTGGAGACCGGGTGAATTGACAGTAATTATGATAGATTAGAAATGGCTCCCCTAGCTCCCGACTAGTTCGCTGCCTACTTTTGATTGTCTTATAAGAGAGTATCTTAGTCCTTAGTTGAATGGGAGACTTTTCTTGTCTTCTAAGGACTCCTAACACCTCTCTAGATGACAGCGTTATCCTTCTTAAGGTCTCGGGTCCCCTTGGAGCCCTGCACAAGTGGAAACCCTCTCTATTTATAAGGCACGATGATTCGCAGAGGATGTAACACTCCTGGGAAGCAATCACAGTGGTTTTTGTTTGCTTTTAAAAAATTCTGTCCAAGCTTATTGAGGTTACATGTTGTAGAGTAGGCCAGTGAAAAAATCCAGTATTGTCTATTTCTATTCTCTTAGTCCTATTTCGTCTGTGGCTTCTTCCTCTACCACCTCCCTCTGGGTCCAGTAGAGAATTTGGGTGATTTACCCATCTGCACAATGAATTTAGTTGGGACACATCTTGCTTTTAATATTTTTGGGAAGCCTATGAGGGTGAGGCAAGAATTCTGATAGAGAAACATTGCTTTTGGTACGAAAATTGTTGGGATTCGATGATTCTCGTTTCCGACTCTTGAGGCAAATTGACTAGATCAGGTGATCACTGTCATCTTGCTTGCAAAATAAGGTGTCTTAATATCCATTTGCATGAACCAAATGTTTGATAGTACAATTTCAAGCAACTGTGAAGGTTTCAAATGTAACCAGTGTTTAAAATTCTCCACCGAGGTTTTCCCTTTATGAATAGAACAATTGCGTTACAAAGGAGTCAGCAGTGACTAGTGTTGAAATGTTTCATTGATCCCCCACCCCCCTTTTTTTTTGTCCCTCAGATTTTCTTCTCCTCAGACCTGGAGGGTGGAGAAGGTGGGGGAGGGGGGAAAGGCAGCATTGACACTTTTCTTTTTCTTTTTCTTTTTTTCAGATTCAGAAGAGTAAAAAACACCTCATATACAATAAAAGAGGCTGCCAGTGTCTTGCATCATTTTAGCTGAGCTTCATTCTCCTCCTTCTCCTTCTTCCACAAAGACCAATATCTAGAGAAGGTGTACAACTTTCAAAAAAACAAGCCCCCCACACTTGGCCGCCTCCCATGCCATCTCCTCCCAGGAGATGGCTCTTGGGGAGCCGGTTTGAGGTCTTAGAACTCTGGGGGATTTCCCCCCGCCCCCCGAGCAAACAAAACAACCTGAGATTTTTGCACAAACAGAAACAAAACATGAAGGGATTTCTTCAAAATCCTTTGCTGATGTCCTGACTTTCACGGCATCTGTCTGGCTTGATGAGAATGGACATCCCGGATATGCTGAGAGAGGCCTGAAAAAGCCACACACACAGTAATTGCCATTTTATTACTGTCAATGCTGTTACTTTAAGTATCGTTATTTTTGCACTGGCTGCTGATGGCGGATATGGCCACGTGGGCGTTCATCACAGCTCAGATGGTGATTCCAGTCTCTGGTGGTTCCTTTCCTGAGTCAGGAGCATTCTTTTTCTTCAGTTTCCTTTGAGACTTAAAATTTGTTCTTATGCTTTTCTTTCCATTTATATGAGATGAAATTCTTTTGATTTTATGAAAAAGGAAACTGTCCTACAGCGGTCTTTATTTGATGCTTGATTTATATGTGCATTCATTAATATGAACCTGAATGTTCCCACTGGTGATCATGTCGTTCTGGTGGGACATCCAGTGTCATCACTGGGGAGCATTCATAACTAAGTGGTTATTGACATTTTTACCACTAATTGGTCCTCTTCTTTTAGATATCTACAGTTTGACTTAATCACTCTTCTTTCTGTTCAGGAAACTGCTAACGGGATTTGTATCAGGGAGATGGGTCAGATAATTATTTTCATTTTTGCGAGCCTTTAGAAATAGCGCATAGGAGATGATGAATAGCACAAATCAAAAATAAATTAGTAGATGTAACATGGAAAAAGAATAAAGATACAGCCTCCTGAAACCAAGTCAAAGATGAGATCCAGCAGACTGCTAGTAAACTAATTTTATGGGTCTACATGGTGTGATTTGGATTAAACTGATTCTTAAAATGTAGTTGTGGTTTTTTACAAAAGAATATTTGTGAAGGGGGAAGTCACATGGATATGAGATGGAGTGAGATTAGTAATAGGAAGCTCAATAGTAGGCTTAAGTGTATTCCCCGTTGCAGATTTAATTTCTACATTAAAAAAAGCACAAAAACAAACATTTAAAACATCCTCTCATTACTAAGGCAAAATGTTGGTATTTCTTCAGACTGAAAGGAGGAGACTATTATGTTGTCTGCGGCACGTTTGCGTTGCTAAAATATTCCCCAAGAGAACAATCTGAAGAGCTCTGTTGTTCAGAACGCATGGTCACATACTGATATTCGAGCAGCATTCTTTGGGCAGCTTTATATTCTGCCTGGTCAGAGCACACATTTTTCTGTGGCTTCTCTTCCTTTCCTAACAGTGACCACAGTAAATAATGTGGTCACAAATTCAAAACAGGGGCATAGCAGGTCAAGTAAATGAGTAAAGCAGGCCATGCAGTATCAGAATTATTGTGATAAATGGCCATTCATAAAGGTGTTTGTATCAGCAAGGCAGGAGGGAGCAGTAGGGATGGTGAGGAATTGGAGTGTACTGTGTAAAGGGGGCAGCTGCTCGTGCTGTGTAGGAATGCGGATCCTAGATAATTGAGAGTTTATAGAAACCCTCTCCAAATTTTTAAACGTTGGCATCTAATTCAGGAACTGACAAACACAGTGCTGGTCAAAGAATACTTGCCTGTGACCAGCACTCAATCCACGGACATCAGTTTGTAAACTGTGCTCTTTGAGGTAGTATGATTTTGTGTGGGAATGAAATACATCCAGTACATGTCAATTCTTGACCTTGGAACTTGAACCTTTTACCTCATTTCTATTCTATTTTTGTATGTAGAGCTTTGTAGCCAGTCAAAATTGAAAGCCTATAGCTTCCCTTTTATACTCTAACAAGCAAGCCTAAATATTATTTGAAACAAACAAACAAACAGGAATATAGCCATAAAGATGGAAATGCTTTTCATTTGCTTTAAGTCATTAATTAGCAGAAAAAGAATGGGAAGAGAATTTCATTTACTGTAGAGAGAACTCTGAGTGGAACTCTCAGTGTGGAAAAATAAAAGCTCCATGTAACTTCTATTTTTAAATTCTTAAAAAAAAAATTGGAGACATTAAAGTATAAATGTAAAACGATCTATTTTTAAAAAATACAAAACAATGTGTTATTATGCTATGAATGGATGCTGGAGCTGATAAGATTCTGAGACTGCAAGTCAGTATCAACTGGAAGAACAATGTTTCTAAAACTGTAGCTCACTTTCTATGGTCCTTTTGTCTCCTTAAACAGCTTCCTGCAAGCTGAGCAGCAATATGGGACACATATTCTCAAAGAGAGCAAGGGCTTGCACACCTAAATTAAGAATTGACCGGTATGTGGGCAAAGCAGTGGGCACATTCCCACCACTGACAACTACAAGTTCTTCATGTCCCTGAGTGAAAATGACAAATGGAGTTGGCACTTGGCTTTGGGTCCCCATTTTGCCAAACAGCTCTACGTTCAAGTTTTATTGATGTGGCACGTTTCAGTGACAGAGTCACCCATCCTTAGGGATGTCATTGTTCCATCTTTTATTCACGCCACCCGTCCTTAGGTTATGAGCCCTAATAGCTTATAGCAGCACAAGAAGCTCATTTCCAACTCATTACATTCAAATGGATTTTCTTCCGCTGTCCATTTCATTCTTGGAGCTTTTAAAAGCTGTTAAAAATATCTGACAAGATCCCATTAAGGACCCGATATACTTAAACAATAAAATGATATCTAAACTTCTAGGAGCCAACGAATAGTCTAGTGTACCTGTTCATTTCATTTGCAGAATTAAAGCCGTTTTATTTTCCACTTGGAGACATGCCTTCAGTAAATGTGAAAAGTAAAAAGTAAAGAGCGACATTATCACAGGTCGTGAGACAGAGCAGACAAAGGGAAAGAATTTTGTAGTTCATATTTTGGGAGAAAGGATACTGATCTCTTAGCATCATTTCTGTCATGGATCACTGTAGATAGATATAGATGATGATAGATGATAGATAGAAAGATAGATAGATAGATAGATAGATAGATAGATAGATAGATAGATAGATAGATAGAAGATAGATAAAGAGTATATATATTTTACTTCTATTCTTAACCTTTGAGCAGAGACTCACATGATAAAATTCATAACATTCTCCATGGAGTCTGGGGGGAAAACAAAAGAAAAAAAAAGCACAAAATCTTTTTCTTATAATGAGATAGAGAAGATTCTGAGATTAAAGCCTGTATATGTAGTATTATATCTCAAATAAAGGGGATTTAGGGAATCTACGCAACATTACTTTTTCCAGTTGGAAACTTCGTTCTAATTTCAAGACCCCCACACATCCCAACGGGAATTGCAGTGGCCCATCACCGTGCCTGGCACACAGTCAGCAATCAAGAAACACATGTAGAATTGTCCCTTTGACTTCCACTCCCCACCTGTGAGTGCAAACTAAGTTCAAATTTACGTAAACATTTATTCGACATCTTTTATTTGCCAAGCATATCACTAAAAGCGTATGTTCTAAGTATATACAGCTATACATTAGAGACACAAATAGCTATTCATAAGGGATGGGAAACTGCAGGTTGTTTGGGGAAAATTGTCAGAGCTAAGTTTATGAAAAACCAAAACCTAAAAACTTCTCCATGGCCTTTGGATTTGAGAAAAACAAAACCAAAACAAACTAACAACAACAACAACAACAAACTGGATTTATCTGAAAACGCCCTTCCAAAAAGGATGTTGAAACCAATCTACATGAAAGATCAGTGGGTTTATTTATAATCTAAGTTGAAACATTTACAATCCAAAATGGACTCTCCTGGAGCACATAAGAGAATCTATACGTGCAGCGTGGAGAATTGCTCCCCAGTTTTGCTCTGCCGATGTTATGGTTGGTATAGCACTGGACCACAGCAGAACTGGACGTTAAAGAACGCAATGTTGCAATAATGATGCTATATTGGACCTTATGTGTGAATAAATGGAAAGTAATTATTGGAATTCATCAACAGCGATCCATATAAAGGCCTCATTATGACAGAGAGAATGAACTTAATGAAAAAATTGCAATGAACAGCACAATATTTCTATGAAATATCCCTCTGAGAACCAAGAGACATGTTATCTGCCCAGATCAGATTTCAGTTTAAGGCTTCCTCTCATCAAAGACACTGTTGGGCACAGAGGTGACACTAGAATTAGAATGGTAATGGGGCCATCTAGGACACTAGACAAAGTTCGCCTGCTTAGTGAATTTGGGTCCAGGTTAGAAAAATGGGAACTGACCTCTGGATATTCTCTTGAGACATTTGTAAGAGACTGGATGCTCCTCCAGGAAAGTCTGAAATAAGCAAGAATTGTTTCATCAAAACATTTTGTTTTTATATTAAATAAGAGTGGGGTGCCATGGGAAACCTGGCCTGATTCATGAACGTCAACTTAAACATTATTAACTAATTGTAACTAATGCTCCCACTCCACCCATTGTCTTTAAAATATTGGCATATTTGAAATGAATTTACACTTATTCTGGCTTCTGTTCCCAAGTGGAAGTAGTTTGACACTGGCAAAGGCTGGCTTTGCTAAATGAACTTGGACTCAGCCTAGATTGCTGTTCTCTGAACCAGGAGAGGCAGGGGTGGTGCGTGAGCCCTTTCAGTCATTCAGGCTCACGGACTCAGTCTCCCATAGAGAGACCTCACCATCTCAAGGAATAAATGCTGGCCGTAGCTCTCAGCTTTGGTCAGCTCCAGCCATGAGGCCCGAACCCCACCCATGCATTTTCATGGGAGCTGGCTTCTGAATCTGCAGAAGAAGCATTTCTCATCCATGTTCTAGCACAAGAAAACTCATTTAAAATAAAGGCCATTAAAACCCAATAGCTATGGAATGGCTCTTAAGTCGCTTTGGAAAGCACATCGTTGTACAGCCTTTGCTTCTCTGTCACGATCTGTCTTGGTATAGGGATTTGTGTCCTGGTGTCCTTGCCTTTGAGTGGCATATGTGATGGAAATACAGTCACGTATCAATATACATATATTTATAGTAAAAACCATAGGTATTGTCCAGTAACTGACTCTTGAGACAGAACTTTCTTTTTCTTCTTGCTTCGATGATATTTTTATACAATTTTGTATGCTGTAAAAAAATTTTTTTAATATTTGCTATTTTCATTTGTAGAGCTTGGTTAGGTTTTTATCCGCTCTGGTGCCCACTGTATAGCCAGATTCCTGCCTCCTCGACTAATTTAAAAGTCTTCTTTTTCATGCCCTTTCTTTGACCTTTTCCTTCTCATTTTTGTACCTTTCACAAATTCTTTCTTTTGCTTCTGTCCAGGCAAGGCATTCTGTTTGCAATATCATTTTAGCACATGGAAACACAAAATAATGGAAGAAACAAAAGCATCTTGTTCCAGTATAATTTACATGAGGAAATGTTGGGTGCCAAGGGTTGGGTAGGGGTCGATGGAGAGGAGAGAGTAGATTGGAGAAACAGGAAAAAAGAACTTTTCGATGAGAAATCAATTACCCAAAGCAAGCTGAGTCACTTCGAGGCTAATACAATGCTGTTATTATTTTGCCTCCATGTATAGATAGCACAGTTTTTGCTGTTCTAGGGTTTTTCTCTTCAGGATGCTGTGCCCACACCGTAGGTGTGTAGACTCTCCTATAAGGGGCACTGGTTATATGTGAACGGATAACAGCTCATCTCCACAGACTTAGATTTTGCTGCTGCTCAACTGGATTTGTGGGAGATGTCTGGATTGATACCAAGAATGTTTAACAAGACTCAAAAGAGGGAGGCAGCGAGAACCAAAACCCCAAACCTCAATCCAAATCATGCCAAGTCAATAGTTCTTTGGAGAAATAAGGAAGGGATTTCCGGATATGTTCTGAGAACGCTCTTCTGAAAGGGAAGATGGCGAAATGGACTTGTCTTTCTTTTACAGCAGTGATAGACTATACTTCCATGATGTGAAATGTGTTTCGAGCAGATAAAATGCAGATTGCAATTTGCATGTGTGTATCAAAGGGCAAGAGAATGGCCATTTATTCTAAAGAAGAATGTTTTCTTCCCTATGATGCTGGTTTGTACTAAAACAAGCGATTCAAATGCCATAGCATCACATCTCCAAATGCAAAATAAATCATAGGGATTCACGTAAAACAGAATATGCTAAACTGCTCTTGATAAATTACGTGTTCATTGTAAATCTTTATTGCAGATGAGGCTGCCAGTCCCTCAATGTATAATTTTCCCCCAGCAACTAGTAATGAATAAATACTTGTATGTTCTTCTGATTACCAAATAAAAACAATGTGTAAACCTCTTGATTGGAATTTTAAAAAATGAAAAGGCTGGTTTTTTTTTTTCATGTATGCCTTTTCATTGTTGTCTATGTTCGGTCCGAGATACTGGGGCTGTTCAAACTCACTGAGCCATCTGCCTCTTTTGTATTCCTCCAAACACGACATAATACCCAGGTACCAAGTGCTTTTTGCCTTCACCCTGGGAGATATACACAGTGTATCCCTTCTCATACGATCCTTTTCGAGGTGGATGGGTTATCAGAAGCTCCTTGAAGGCATCAGAAATGTCAGCATTCATGGAATTAGGCTGGCTTCCATATGTTCAGTTTTCTTATGGGTACCATGATATTTTGGTTTTATATTTTGTGGGTACCATGATATTTTGGTTTTATATTTTGAGGCTGTAGCACAGTTTACTTGACCACCTCTCCATTGGACAATTAAGTTACATACTTTTATTTTATTTTTTATAGTTGCAAATAATATAGCAATGGAGCTCTTTGTACTGTAAGGCTTTGTCAAATTTCTGAATATCTCCATTGGAAAAATTCTTAGATGTACAATTACTGAGTGAAAGGTTGTGAACATTTTTTCAACTCCTCATTCATATGTCTAATTCCAAGGCAAATTCAAATATTACAACAGCCATATTTAAGTAGCATATAGTGTTGCACGTCTGAATAGTTCTCATGTTTTTGAACATTATTTTTTGTGATGAACAGAGATCAAGCGACATGAAAACAAGCATAGTACTGGTTGTAGTTGTATCGTGGAGGAAAAATGTGACTAAACATGCTGAATATGCTGCTGTAATTTATGTGCCATTGCAAAACGGCTCTTAGCGAAGTACAGGCGGGTTGGAAGCCCGCCACATTTTCGGTGATTCCAAAGCCCTAAGCAGAAAGTGGACTTCTCTTGATGCTTTTTTGTCAAGGCTGTAAAGGGGCAAAAATGACAATTTGTTCTGTGCCATCAGGCACTGGCTTGCTAATGTCCACCACACCCCAAATGGAACATAGAAAAGTTGTCAGTAGATATGCTTAGTGATAGCAATCTGGGGTTGTGTCTTTCACACATTGCAACATGCTAAAAGAAAGAGGGGTCGAAAAGGCCCAGTAAGTTGACAATGCTTTTCCTACTTCAGCCTTTCAGCATCCACCTCTGCCTGTGGGATCTGCTTTCACTAAAACATTGCTGTTGTTGGACTATTACTACGGACGATGCGTGGTCTCAAGGTCTTAAATCACCCTTTCCCAGCAGGCTTGGATTTGGCCGTGCTAACCCCATTTGGCAGAAGGGAAATTATTTGTTTGAGGTCAAGTCGCGAAGCGCTGGGGTTTAGTGCTCACCTCACGTCCTGAGCCTTAGGTGTGTGTATTTGCCCCAAAGTAGTCGGCCTTGGTTGTCACTTCCATCTCTGGCCTCTTCTCCAGACTCCTGATTTGGACTTATTGCCCTGTAGCTGAACCAACCAAGGACATTAACTTGAAATATCTGAAAGGTATTCGTTTCTCAAAATATACTTCCAGTCTCACAAGCCGTAGTGATGACATTTCTGCCCCAAGCTGAGCCATTGGCTTGTTTACTCTTTGGACATTCAGATGCCGTGGGTCAAGGACATTGTAATTCACAACCTTAAAATGCTTTTCTCCCAAAGATGACACACTGGCTACTTTACACACACACATACCTTTCTTTTGATTATAAACTAATAACAAACACTACATTGCACTGCACAGTTTGCTAAGCAATTCCACACATATACTCTTGCTCGATCCTCACAATTACATCCTGAAATAGATGTTTTTAAATTTTTATAGATGAGAATAATGAAGGTTAGCCGATGCAGGCATGTAGTTGTTTATTCCTGTTTTCATTTTACCAACTTCATTTATAAAATGTTTCAGAATTCTAAGATCACAGAAATTTCATCTTTTTTTTTTTTTTTTTTGAGAAAGCAGAATAAAGCCAGAGGCAGAAAGCAGAGCCAGTGCAGACAGAGCCAACCAGGGCCTGTGTTAGTATGCAGCCATGCAGGCTGGTAGGCCTCTCAGTTTCCAGCATTAAGTCATAAATTAGATCTGAGTTTCCTGGAAACCTAAATAAAAATGACAAGAGAACATTTACAGAATTCATATCATTTTGTGAGGATAAAGCTCACCAGTGGCTGAGAAGAAAGAATGCTTCCCCTGATGGCTGAGAGAAATATCTTCTACGGGTATTCACTGAGTGCAGTGCTTCTCACTCATGGCGGCAGACTAGGCTCACCCGGAAACTCTTAAAATGTCCCAGACCAATCAAAACAGCATTTCTGGGGAAAGGGTCTGGATATGAACACATTTTCTTTAAACCCCCCAGGTGCTCCTTAGTGTAGCCAGAATTGAAAAACATTGAGAGTGAATTCTGAGTCACTCATGGAGCGACATTTCTACCCTAAATCCCAGAGCGGGTTCTAGATGTCCTGAGGCTGTCTGCCCGCTGCAGCAGTAGGGCATTCTGGAAGCTGACCAGGATGTGGGTGTTCCAGCTCCGTTTCTGATGTTTTCCCCAGGAATGGAGGGGGAAAGTTTTCAGAAACTGGACCTGAGGTAAGGTGAGCATTATTCTCTCGAAGGGACTTTGAGTAACGTGATGGATAATCTGGTAACTGGGGAGCCGAAAATGATTTCAGTAGCACAACCTCCGTGAGCGGGGAGCCAGTGGGAGGCTGACTCAGCCTCATCACCCCCGGTGGTCCATGGTGCTGCCTGAAGATCTGGAGAAATCACAGACAGGTTTATTTTGTATGTTTCCACCTGCTACCTGTTTATGACTCAGGATGGGGACAGCGCAGATGGTTTCTACCCTTTCCTGATGGATCGGGCATATCATGAAGCATCCAGAGAAAATACTGTTTCTAGAGGGTTTATAGGCCTGTTTGTTCACTGACCCAATGCCCTCCGTGGTTCCTACCTACCTCAGTGTCTGCAAAGAAGATACCTGAAACTAATATAATGTCATATGCCAACTGTTATGGAGAAATAAGAAAATTATTAAAGAGCTTCCATGGGCAATATTACATTTACTCTCCACTTGACAAGAGTATCCATGGAAAGCAGATGCCATATTTTTCAGTAGTTAGACAACAAGAAGGAAGTTCATCACACAGGGTTTGCCAAGCCTGCCTGAAGATCAGAGCTACCTGTGACACTTGGAAAACATCCAGCCTCCAACCCCACCCCACCCCACCCCACCCCTCAAAATGCTGGCTCCCTGGTAGTTGGTTGGACCTGAAAATCTGGTTTTGTTTTTCCTTTTTGTTAAAGTCATCGTTCCACTTGTTTCTTAGACTTAGGCAAATTTGGGAAGACTGCACCTAAAGAAAATCTTGATGATGAGTTCATTAAGAAATGGGAAAAGTTTCTCTAGGTTTGACCTCTGGAGGATCTTGGCTTAACTTTTGTCCCCAACACTCAGTCACTTTGTGCAAATTAGTTAAACTTTCTTTGTCTTCAAATTCTGTATAATGAGGGTCATTTTATCATCAGAGTATCAGAATAGATAACTAAGGTATGTTTGATTATCTGTAGCTAATACAGAGCCTAGAACATTGTAACTGCTTGACGTGTGACTGTGACTGTAACTAATGACCGAGCTGTCAAATTGTGTCCCTGCTGACAAAAAAAACCTTAACCCTGCCTGCATCCTAAAGCGATGCTTCTTAGCTGAGGGCACTTTTGTTCCTAGGGGACAGTTGTCATTGTCTGGTGGACACGTTTGATGATCATGACAGGGGAGGTGCTGCTGACACCTAGTGGGTAGAGGCCAGGGATGCTGCTAAGCATCTTGCTATGTTCAGGACAGCTCCCTATGACACGGAGTTATATGGCCCAAATATCGTTGTGCTCTTGAGGAGCTCTGTCCCAAAAGGACAGTGAGATAAATAAAAGGTCTTGTAAGTGGAGGGATAAATATTTTGAGTCATTGGCATCCTCACTGTGGAGACGGATCCAGTGGGACATAGGCATTTCCGGTGGATCGGATGTGGCTCTGGACAAGGGCAGAGGTGTGGATTTACTTCCTGGTGGGGCTGTTGACCAGGACTGATTTGTTTCACACTTGGGTCCACGTTTCTTTCTCTACGATGCAGTGTGGATGGCCCCCCTGGAGTCGTGTGGTGGGGTAGCCCTGGTCTGACCCAAAATAGCACTTAAGCTAAATCTTTTACCTCAAGGTATCCAAGATGCCTCATTTGAATGGTGATCATTTGAATGGTGATCACCTGGAGAACTTGTTGACGTGTAAACTTCTGGCCCCATTCCTTAGAGATTCTGCTTCAGGAAAGGACAGTGGGATCCATATTTATAAAAATCACCTCAGGGGATTCTGCTCACAGTTCCAGCCAGGTCTGGACCCTCTGAGTTCCCTGCCAACTCTGACATTCAGGGCATCTAGGACACCTGGAAAATGGAGATGTGAAGTTCTTCCCGCTCTCTCACCTCATGTGAATGAACGGTTTTTGGATTAAACTTGTATTTCTTTATTATTACGACCACTACTAATACTATGAACGGTGCTACGACAACTGCCAATAATGATAATAATAATTAACGATAACACAGAATGTTCTTAAGACTAAAATGAAACAGTCTCAGACACCATCCCAAGTAGATTTCGTCACATCTTTCCACGGATTCTGGGTAGGGAAATCTTACCCACTTGCCTTTAACCCCAAGTTCCTGCTTCCTCTGATGTTGGTCAGTTGATATGTCATCTTGTGACATTTACCCATAGCTATGTTGATTCAGGCAGAGTTTTCCCTGGTAACACAACCTCCGCTCCCAGCAGGCTTCTGCGTGTAAAGTCAACTTTTCTATGAAAAGTTTGGGTAGGATCAGGGGACTTGTAACAGAAATCGCTTCACATTGAATTATGTAAATCTGCCTAAGAATTATGTCTGCATTTCTGCTAGCTCAGACCCCTAGCATCTGCCATGTTGCTGGATTCTGACCTCTGGGCCTCTTTGCCCCAGTCTGGATGGAAGAATAAAGAAATGAATGAACAAATAAGTAATATTTATATTTATATATAAAATATATATCTGTACGTGTGTGTATATATGCATGTCTGTGTGTATATGTATTTATATATAAAATAAAATATATATGTACGTGTGTGTGTGTATTACACACAAACGCACAGAGGTAAATATTCTTTCGCAGGACGATCCAGCTATTCCTTCATTTCGCCCTTTCCTTCCTGATCCCCACACTGGAGCTGCCTTTTCATTCCCTTGAGGTCCCCTAAACTGTTTATATGAACAAAGATAATCCCTTCCTTAATAGGAATTTGGTGGCCAGCTGTGGGGTGTGCAGAGACCCCAGCACCCTAGCATCTGGGTCTCCCACACTTCCTGAACGCTGTCACGCACCTCGGCTCCTGCAATCCTCAGCAGAACACTTTGACATTATTGTTACTTCCCTTTTTCTGCAGATGAACGAGTGAGGTCCACTAGTGAGTAAAGGCTATAGGGACCAGCCCCTGATTCCTCAGTTCGAAATCCAGAACTTTCCCTTCCACAGCAGCACTTCTTCACCCTGGAAGTACATTAGTGTCATCTGGGGGGTTTTAAAAATACTGATGCTGGAGCTTTACTCTAGTATGATGAAAACAGATTGGCACTCGGGCAAATGAATATTTACAAAAAGCAGCCCTGCTCGGTGGTGTGTTTGTCCCAACAGACCCACCTGCCAATCAGGAGGCTGAGAACGACCAGGCGCACAGAGGTAAAGGCTGTGCTCCTGGCCTTTCTGGACCGTGGACTGTTCTCACAATCTCACCCAACCTTCTTCTAAATGTCGTTTCCAGACCCAAACTTGTGGATCATTCGATAATATTTCCGCTGAGTAGTTGCCTGTCCTAGAAGTCTGTCCACAATCCTACTGCTTCTCATCCTCTTTTTCCTCTTTATAGGCACAAAGAAGCGTTCTCACGGCTCGCCGGCCCCAAGCACTGGCTCCACAAGTCGCCTCACCTTGCCAGGTGGGTAAATGACATTGTGCCATGATCTTAGCGATCGCAGACAGTAGAAAGGACTGGTTTCTCAGGAGTTAAATGTAACAGTTGATAAACTGAAAATCTGGCTCCTTATTTGTCCAGTCTGCTCCACATGATCAGAGACCCTCTGTCATCCACATTTGTAAAGTTCCTTTAGGAATGGACATATTATGTCCATATTTGGTTCACAATCTCTCTTGCTTGCTGATGGCGGGAAAAGCATCTTGACCTTCTTTGATGTTTACCTGGTGTAGACATGCTTTGGAAGTACTTCTTTGAGAGACAGATGTTGTAGGGGGAGTGTGAGCCTTTCATGAGAGAGGAACTTGGGTTCAGATTCCAGCTCTGCCATGTTCAAATTGTGCAAGTTCACTACACTTATGCAGCCTCTTGACGTTCTATTTTCTCATTAGTTCACATAATGATAGGGATTAGAAATAATGCTTATCAATTTAGTATACTTCTGACTCACAGCAGTACTCATAACTAATGTCACCATTGGAGAAGATGGAAGTCATACACGATCTGTACTGGATCCCATCTAATATTTAGCAGAAAACTTGATGCATTTATGATGATTTCATATAATCGCTATTTAATATGAGAGACACACCTGTGTTGGTCAGTCTCCATGCATAAGCTTACATTCTCTACCACAATTTAATTTTTCCAAGTAGAACTTGGAAAAATACATTTGTTTGGGAGAAAGGAGAGCTTCTAAAAAGTAAATATGAACATAGTAGAAAATAATAATAAAAATTATAAGAAGGAAAAATGTTGCCAGTAATACGACCACTCAGAGTGAATCAAGATTACTTTTCCTTCCAGTCTTCATTGGGTGCTTTTCCCCATGGACTGGTATTATACTCTATGTGGGGTTTTCTTTTCTCCCTTTTAAAATTTAACATTACATCATGAGATTTCCCCCACGCTATTATACCTTTTTTAAAAAAATTTAGTGATTGACTAACATTCCATGTGATTTTACCACAATTTATTTACACTGTAGTTATATGTGGATTTTCGACTGCCCAAGAAGTTGGCACCCCTGACCCCTGCCTTGGTCAAGGGTCAACTGCATGTTAATTTGCCATTAATGTAGCTTGTATTTTAATATATGTTTTAATATAATACATTAATTATATTTAATTAGTTAATATATAATTAATATAAGACAAAATATATTTTAATATAATAACCTTATATTCTTGTGCATAAATCTCTCTATGGATATAAGACAGATTCCAGTCAGTAGGATTACGAGCTCACAGAATGTGTACATATTTAGGTTCGTGATACATGATAGTCAAAGTGGGTTCCAGAAAGGCAGTATTATTTCATACTTCTGGTGGTGAGTTCACCATTACACTATGCTCTTGCTGATGCTAACATCAATACTCTACTAATTTGGCGAGGAAGAATTATACCCATATTTGGTTTATATTTACCTATTTTGCAAAAAATTTGTTTTCTAATGTTAGCTTATCTTTTACATTTCTTCATTGGGGAATTACCGTGTTTTATCCACTCTGAGAGAGACAGCGCCTTGCATTTTGGCCCCATTGAAATAGGAATGTTTTGCAATCGATGGTGTGTTATAATTTAATTTGCAGCATTTTGTTCTTGGTTGTATATGAAATAATGGTACACTTTATAACCAGTGGCATCTTAGTTTAGATGAAATATAACCTGTGCCTATCTGCTTTTTCAACCTTAACTTCTTCAGCTTCCCCGCCCCGTTTGAGAACGGGACTCAACGTCCACTGAGTAGCCCTTGAACTGTCTCGCTTCTGCCGCTCTCCCCGAAACACTCCTTGCCCTTTTCCCCTCCTGGTTTCCTGCTTTCTGAAGTCCTTCCAAATCATCTAGGTAGAATTAATATGACTTACAATGATTTGCTTATAAGCCCCTTTACCCATTGGGAGGTGGCTTTTTCAAGGGTGGGAACTCTCATTCATTTTTTGCCTCAATGCCCGCCAAGGTGACGAGCACATGTTGGGTCCTTGTTAATGTTTATAAGCCTCGGTGCATGGATGTGTGAGTGAGCGCTGTCCATTTTAATTTATGACTATATAGAAAGCAACCATCCTCAGAAAAAGGCTCATTTTCAAGTTTGGATTTTCATCAACTATACTAACTTACTTTTTGGTATTGAATTGATCTTGCTTCATGATCTCTAGAAGCCCCTTTCATCTTGTTCCTGCTTGTGGTGATTGTACCCTCAGGACAATACACATTAAGAGGAAAACAGCTCTAAGCCGAGCAATTCCAGTGTGTAGTGATGGTGTTAGCTCTTCTTTGGGAGGTCGCAGCATCCCAGGGTCAGGTGGGAGCTCTGACTTGATCCTGAACATCTACAAGAATACACGGAGGTGTCTTGGTTCCCACCTGGCACTGGCCTGCCGGGTCTCCAAGGCCTCTGAGTCAGAGTCTGAGCCACCTTGTCTTTGTGCTTAGTTTGGGAGTCTAAACTGGCCCCATATTGGGTGTCTTAAGTTCTTACTTATGATCACCCCTAATTCTGTAGAGGCAGAGTGGGTAATTCTCAAAACACTTGACGTAATTAACCACTTAACGTAATTAGTCTAGCAGACACCCTCCACCACACTCGCAACGGTGGCCCGCTCACTACTCCTTCCTACCTCAGGAATGCCGCATGTCGCCTCCCTCTGACTCAGGCACTTCTACCTCAAGCTCTTCTGCAGGCTGTGCAACAGTTTAAAATATCATGTTTAAGGATACTCAAAAACCCAAATGGAGAAATAATAATCCTTAAAAAACAATAAAGTAAAATTGTGCGGACGCAAAACAAGAACAGAGATGTGCAACAGAAGCAACTCAAAATCTGAAATTAAAACAAACGTAAAAGAGAAAGAAAAACTCATGGTGGAGTTTTTTGCAGCTGAAAAGAGAATGAACGTTGGAAGATAGTCCTCGGGACCTTATACCAAATACAACATAGAGAGGGAACCATATCAGAAATGAAAGCATGAGCCATGAAACATTTCCAAGAAGATATGGCCTTGGATTAGGCAGCGGTTTCTTAGATAAAATTACATCAAGAATGAGAAAATCTTAAATGCCATGAGAAGCTGGTTATGTTCAGGGAAGTTGCAAGCATGTTGCCTGTAATCAAATAACAACCGATTGAGAGCAAAAATTTGCATTGGTGATAGTAAATGCCAGAAGACAGTGAGACGTATCTTCCATGTGCAGCAGGAAAACAAGGTAATAGATAAAATAGCTCAATTATTAGTTATGAGTGAAGGCAAAGTAAAAGTATTTTCAGGTATACAGTGATATAACTTACCATTCATGGACTTCGCTAAAAGAAATATTAAGGGATATACGTCAATGAGGAGAAAAGTGAACCCCAAAACAAGATGTGAGATACAAGAATTAATGGTGCACACACAAGTAAATAAAACATGCTGGTAAATTTGAGTAACTGGTCACCATAAAAATAATGTCCAAATTTTCTGTTAAAACAGGAAACAGAAGCTATGGATGGAATGAGAGCTATTCCATAGGGAGTTAAGGAGTACTAAGGTCTATTCTGTCCTTAGGCAGAACTTTGTAATTTTTTTTAAAAACTTTTGAACACAGATAATCATCAGTAAAATAATTTAAATATAACCTATGACATCTAAGTCAGCAAGTGAATAACAAAGGGAATATAGACAATGTATTGCCTTAACAGAAGGTAGAAAGAAAAAGAAGCAAAGAAGAAAGAATGAATATGAAATTAGATTGTAGAATCAAGTCCAAAACGGAAAATTAAATATCAGTAATAATAATAATTGCAAATGGCTTAAACTCTGATATTAAATACAGAGTTTATCTGATTATATAAAAATAGTCCAGCTCTCTAAGGACATATGCAAAAAAACAAAACAAAACAAAACAAAACAAAACAAAACAAAAAAACCCACAGAGAGTTTGCTGATGTATGGCAAAAGAAATTCTGTTCAAATATAAAGGTAGCTCTTGGAAAGATGTTGTGCATTTTAACATCTGTATAGAAATCTATTATACAGATGTGTCACGGGATATCTAATGATCGAGGTGGTTTTCCCTTTTTCTCTGCTATTGCAAACAACGCTTAACATTATGCTGAGCAAGAAAAGCATGTTGCAACAAGATATACACCATCTAACACCATTTTCATTATCTTTTACGACAACCAAAATATTAGGTATTTTATGGGTGCATACAAACGCGATAATCAAATGAATATAGGCACAGGAATAATAAATTCTGGATGAGGGTTTTTTTTTTTTTTTTTAGTGGGGAGAGTATCATGGAAGGGTATACTTCAACTCTACTTGTGATATTTAATCTTTTAAAATAATTTTTGAGCAAATGTGCAAAAGGTTAAGATTTTATTAAATGCTATTGAGAATACATGGGATTTGTTGTGTTATTGTTTATAACTTTCTGTATGCTCGAAATATTATGTATTAAAGAATTTTTAAGTGAAAAATCTATGGCTATCTTCTAAGACAGCTTTGTTTGGTTTTATCCATATAGACATGATTTTACATATATTTCAGAGAAATTTAATGTTTTCCCTTCCTAACCTATTGGGACAGATGAGTGTTGTTGGGATATGAGAATTCAGATATGAAAAAGGTTCTGTAAGTAACATGCTTCAATCCAGAAGCCACCAGAGACCACTTCATTAAAGAACAGCTTGTGTGGTTTCTGAAATCATCAAAGGGATTCTTCTGAAGCTCCAGCACCAGAAAACTATTCTGGAGACGACACCTCAAATCCTCGCACATCTACGGCAAAGCGACTCCTGTGGAAATGTAATAGCACCTGCAGCCAATTTTTTTCCAAAGCCAACTTCAGCTATTCCTTAGGAGGTTTGCGAACCCAGTCCAGCTCCATAGGTGGGACATAAGAGACGGAGAGCTGAGGATATGTTGGCTCTCACTGGAGGAGTGGCCCAGAGCTTCAACACCCCTTACAGACATGACCGCCATTGATGGAGACTAGTCAGTGACTTACTTCTGAGCAGATTCCCAGGGCGCCTTTCCTGCAGTGATCCTTAGATGGAAAGGTACAGTGCTGTGGCCGTTCTCTGGTGCAGATAGCTGATTGCTCCTCTGTCTCGGCTGCTGGCATGCACGGTAGTGTTGGCAGTAGATGTGGCTCTGCTTCCTATCTCACTGCCTGATGTAGAGTTTGAGTGTTTGGACGTCAGCTGGCTTGCAATGACATTGTTGTTTCCTGTTCTAGGGGACTATGGATAGAACGTCCATCCAGAGGATTCCTCTGAAGAGAACTGACCAGCTCTGGGGTCTGAAGACATTTTAGGAAGCTTATGTTTCTTTTACCAAAACAAAAATATCATGTGCATTGTAAGTTATTGAGTGATTAACTTCAAAAATGATAATTTCTGATCTCCCTCACCAGGTTTTTAACAATATATACTTTGGTATGTATTGCACATCTATCAAATGTCAGGGACTACGCTAGGTTCTTAACATGTATTATCTTATTTAATCATCATCCCTCTCTAAGGAAAGTATTATAATCTCCATTTTGCAAATTAGGTAACAGAGGCATAATTGGATAAATAGCTTACCCAAAGTTATCAGGCAGCGAACCTGCTCTTTGCTTTGAGTTTCATTACCGGTAGGTAAAGACTGACGTCAAATTTTTCTACACTGTAACCACTTGCCTGGAGATTAGATCAATTACCTGCAGTGTGGAGGGTCTCGCACTGTCTGTTAAGTGGAGATGCCATGAATACTGTCTTTGCACATGCCTTTTATCTCACATTCATTTTGACGAATGGCAGTTGTCATTTTTTCTATGGACTAGATCAAAATTCACTTGTTATTTAGTACTTCAGAGCTCTACAACCCTGGAGAAATTGATCTTTCCAGACTTCTTTGGCATAGGTCATCGTTGGTGGGAATGAGGGACAGAGCTACTGACTCAGCCTCACATTTCCCATCTTCATATGCATACATGGAAAAACGCACACATTACTGACACAAATCAAGCAAAAGACAGCTTACATAGTCTCCAAAATATTTTTTCTCCTTTGAAACAGCATGCACCATGCCCTTTGTGCTTGCAAGAGGCAAACAAAATGAAAACAAAAAACTGAATTGGGGATGATCATCTCCTTGAGAGAGGGCTTTCGTATTCTTTTATTTACTAGTTAAAATAATAATTTTATTAAATGAAACCACTAGTCCTTAAATCATAAGGTTGCAGGACATTTAATAGGTAGCCATTGTTCAAAAGAGGGAAGAGCCGACCTCCCAGCCTTTTTAAACTTGTCCTTCCTCAGAGAGGCTTGAAAACTGTGCCTTGGTGCCTCTGCATGCCAGAGGAGACCTGTAGGAATGAGCTGAGATTGTAGCATTTGAGTAAAACAGAGGTGCTCAGTCTTCAAATTTGAAATGTCAAAAGAATGTTCTTCTTGCACATAAGGGGACTGCAAATCTAAGTATTAAGATGTTGCTGAAGCAAGGGAGAAGAAACCTTCGGTTCTGAAGATTCGGTCAGCTTTGCCAGCTGGTGTGTATTCTAAGGGATTCATTTATTCTTTGGTAAATGGGAGATTTACAAAGGTTACTAGGGGCGATGTGGAGTAGTATATTCATTCATTACATTTTTCTCAGAGCCAACTCTTACCAGTATTGTTATCAAGCTCTGAGGATGCAAGTGTGCATAACATCTTTTCCCTGTCCACACTGAATTCATAGCCAACATTAATTACCTACAGGGAAAAGCACGAAGGAGAATTATCTAAGAGACCAGAGAATCAGTGGTTTAAGACTGGTTTCCAATGGCAGTGACTCAATTATTATGGCTCCGCATAGAAATGCAGGGTCTTAAGAATCGAAAGTGCCCTTTTCTTTTTCCTAATTATATTGTGATTGGATTCAGGGACTGGAACTCCTGGCACCCTAGCTGTTTGTCTAAGCCACGCTTCCCATCCGGATTTCCAGAACGCCACATCACTTGTGGTAGGCATTGCCCAAAGTGATTGAATGAACCCCATATTTGTACATTGCGTAATTAGCTTAGAATGTGGGCTAGATGATTTTGCTTTGCTTAGAATAGCCCTTGGTTTCAGCAAAGTGGTCCCCTTGGGTAACTGGATGGAAAAAAAATATATACATATATATTTTCACAAATGCACATTTTGGATAATTAGTCCTTTGTGAATCAGACTGGCGTGTTCTCTGCTGAATAGTCACAAATAAATTAATTAAGTTAATCTCTTTTTGTGTGCCAGGGTCTTTTAGTAAAATCTAGTTGTACAGGGGAGTTACATTACCTTTCTATACTATAACAAGGTAGTTCACCAGGGAGCGACTCATTAAAATGCCTCTGGTGATGACCTTTCATCTTCTGTGCTATGTAATAGTGGTGGTCACATACCAAGTACCCATGACATACTGGTACTATGCGAGGTTGCAAGGTACCATACAACATTATATCATTTTATCTTACCTTTAAAATCCTCACGACAACCATGCAAGACAGTTACTATTTTTCCCATTTCTGGAAAACAACAACAACAACAAGAAACCTGAGTCCCAGAACAGATGGTCTCCTTAGCATCTCACAGCTAGTAATAGCTTAACCCAGTTATACGTTGCCCCAAGCCTATGCTTCTCTCATTATATCCCACCACCTCCCTCAAAAGTAGATTTTCGTGGGTGTATTTCCTGTCATAGATCAGAACTTAGCACACGGCCAAAGTTGGTGGCTCCTGTATGTGATGACCAGACCCTGTCAGCTGCCCCAAGCATCCCTCGAAACCTAAGTATAAGCTAACTTGTTTTCAAAATGAACTCGACACCTTAGGCAGTGGTTCTCAGCCTGGCTACACGTTAGACTCACTGGGCATTACAAACATAGTGATGCTTGGGCTCCACCTTAAAATAATCCGTTACTTCAGAGACTCTTGTGGGGAGGGCTTGGCCATCAGTAAATTTTAAACCTATCCAGGTGGTCCGATATGCATCCAGGGTTGAGAACATACAGTGTCAGGTGGATGAAGGTCCCCAAATTATGTGGTTTATCTTTTCCCTGTGGACATATATTTCTCTGTGGACCTGCAAATACTGGTCAGGTCATCTTTCCATACTAGGGTAGCGGTTCAGCTCAGGCAGTGTCACCTCCGCTTCTTCTGGATGCTTTCTCAGACAGCAAGCTTCCTGTTCTCTGTGCTCTTTACTCTGTGAGATTAAAATATGGAACCCGTAGATTATTCAGCATTCTCATTTTCTTGAAGTAAAGTCCTTAGAGAGCCAAAGTTGTTAAAAATGTAGATGATAGGTTGTTGTCATATATTGCTGCGGTGAAAACCTTTGAGTTAAAATTTTCACCCAAGATCCTAGAGCTCACCTGGCTTGATTGCTCGTCTCCAGTGACCTTGGCTTTTAGGTACCTGTTAACATTCCAACGTGGCATACGTAAGGGTAGAGATGAGAGCAGGTACTTAAGAGATCCATTGGCCAGGGGCATATGTAATTCCCTCTGGAGCTATTACCACACAAATTGTATTAAGGGAGGATGATTTTTTGGGAAAAGTATGGTTATGGTTGCTAACAAGGGTATCCAAGCATCCTGTATGTTACATGGTTATGTACTGAAATATTGATAGTATAAATAAGGTACAATTTTACCTTAACTCATTTAACTTATTATGGTAGTTATTTAAACTTACTCCAAACTTTGGTCCAAGGTTATTTTAAATATGGGAGAAAGGCTCTGACCACTTGGATATGAAACCCAAACGCAGACATCCTGCGTATTAGCTATGTAAACTTTGGCAAGTTAAACTCTTTAAGTCTCAGTTTTCTTACCCCAAGAGGGGGTGATAACAGTGCTTGCTTATTAGGACTACGGTGAAGATAAAAGGCGAGTTCATTAAATTCTTAGCATTGTTCTTAGTACACAATGTATGCCAAATATTATAATTTTTTTTTTTTTTACCATGGCATATCCTGAAATGAAAATCATAGGCTCAGTTCTTACCTTGTTCCCGCCTCAACGGAGCTGATGTTAACATTCCAATGCCTTGCAATTCTAAACTCGTGGAGGATTTTTGTGCATTTTTATAAGGGCTTTCCATCAGATTTCAGACACATACTATAAATAGACACTGATTTTAAGAATGGAATGCATGGCAGCGGGATTTTGTTCTTCATGTAAAACACTGAAGAGGCATTCAATGATTATTTTTTACCTTGTTAGTTTAGTGTATGCGTTTGTGTACACGCATGTGCGTATGAGAGAGAGAGAGTCTGTGTAAATGCAGACTATAGAAAATGTCTATAGATGGAAATGTTTTTTGCAAAGGTCATATTATGGCATTATCTTTGAATGAGAAGAAAACACATATCCAACACTTATTTTTATTTTATTTTTTTTAAAAAAAGGTACTGATATTAGAATTTATTCAGAAGCCAGGAGCAAACCAAGTTGCTGACTTTAGAGATAGCAGTGCTCTGCACAGGGATTCAGCAATTCCTCCCATGAAGTTGCCACTTCGGCTGCCGTGCAGTAGATGCAGAGGGTCACGCAGCAGTCGTAGGCACTGGAAAGGACAGAGATGCTGATGTGCAGGTTATTATTTAACTCCTAGGAACTAGGCTGGACTTAGATTAGATGAGGTCAAGTGACCTTTCTCTCTGGCCTGCTTTCACTTAGCACAAAACGATAGGGCATGCTGAATTAATGAGCTCGATATGATAGAATAATGGTAATGATACTGAATTATCCTAGTTTTTCTGAAAGTGTTTTCTGCTGAACACTCTGTGAGATGCTCCTGATAAAGGGGCTTCCTTGGCCTAATAAAATTGAGAAAAACTGCATACTATTGGCTATTCTTAGGGATTCATAATACACGTCTCCATTATTTATGTCTCAGAGAAGTCCTGCCATGAAAATATTAGTTTAACTTTACCCCCCGCCCCTTCCTGCAACAACTTCTGTTACGTTCACAGCTTTATTGAAGGGTACTTTGAGAAACAGTAGACTAAATCGAATTCTCAAACAAGGAGTTTCAAAAGCACCATTCACATTTCAACACTTAAATCTAACTAACAGCCATATCAATTTTATATATTTTATTATTTTATAAAATTTATTATTTATAATAAATTTCTATCTATTTTCTGAAGAATAATTCTATGCAGTAGTCTCCCATGTCAGAAAGAAAAAGGAGCCACCAAGCAAAAACGGTCTCAGAGAGAGACACAGAGGGACACAGAGAGAGGAAGAATTATAGACAGGTGGTAGCAGAGGAAAGGGAGAAAATCATGGATACCTTTGGGAGGAATTGTGATATTTATGAAAATGATGAGATTTAAACAAAGGAGGATTAACATTCCTAAGAGAGTATTGCTTTTATGAAAAACAAACATTGCGTGTAATTGTAAAATAAAAGATGATGATGGGTCAATTTTTGTCCTGAAGTTTTCTTTTCCTAGGGACGTTTGAAAGTAATATAGATAATGACTTTCCCTAGTGCAGGTTCTACACAGAGACATGTGCCTCTGTCAAACCTTCATTAGCTAATTAGATCTTTTTCTCCAAGTAAATTGCTCCAAGAGACGAAGAGTAGACTTTGTGACTGTGTCCTCAACAGAAAAGGGTCCAGCTTGCTGATAACGAGGCATACAGAGGGGAGTGGGTTCTGTCCCCAGTTTGGTTGTATCTCTGGGGGTGGGGTGGGGGTGGGAAGGAGGATTGGGATCCCACTGCTTGGATCCGGCTGTGGGAAGTGCCCAGTTGATGAAAAAGCAGGGGTCAGAGCCCCGTCTAGGAATTTTTCAGGAACAGCCGGAAGACAAAAGAAGAAGTCCTCCGAAGGCCACGCCAGTACCCCAGAAGAAAGTCCCCATTCGGCTCAAGATGGCGCTGTCATTTCTGGCTCCGCTCTTTTGCCCCATCGTCAAATCACGTTGCCCTGCCGAGGGGAAGGGCGATCAATGCATACGAAACGGCACTCTATGAATTTTCTCTTCTTCCTACATTTTGAGTGAAGGTGACAGCAGGCCTACAAGGATTTCCACAGTCTCGGTGGGGAGCCGATCTCTGTCAGTGGGTTCAACTCTATTTGCGGTGACTCCAGTGGCAAGGAGAGTTTTTGTTCAGACAATGAGAATTCCAGCAAACGGTAAATGTTTCTTCATGCTGAGAAGTGGGAAATTCAATAATACTTTGGCCGGGTTCATGCTGAGTAGTGAAAATAGAGTGAATATGGAGGGACTGTGACTTGGAGAGTAGTAAATCAGCCGGCCCAGACGCTGGCAACACTCCGCTTCGACTCTGAAGCTCCCTCCCGTCCCTACTCCGTTCTGCCGGTTTAACTGGACTGTTTTTATGTTTGTTTATAGAGTGTTTCGTGCTGCAATCCCTTGTTTACCCTAAAAAACAAAATTAAGCACTCTGAGATCCTAAAACCTCTGTTTTTTTATGTATATATTATGATGTCACTACAGGACCATTTGCCAAGTTGGTGTGGGTGTTATGGAGCTTGTAGGAATAGCATCACTTATTATGCCTGAAAACTTTTTTCATCTTTAAGCAGGACACCAGTTTCAGGGGGTATTACTAGAATGGAAGCCCCTTGAGAACAGGAATTCTGTCTCTTTTGTTCATGGTTACATCAGCAGGACATAGTAGGTGCTCTAAGAAGTCGATGACTGAATTGTAATCTATAGGCTGTCAAATGTATACTCAGCTATGAGCTCTCTGAGATGTCTAGTACTATAGCCCAAAGTAAGCTCAGTTTTCTGACTTTCTGTTGTGTATGATTTTCTAGAATAGTTCTGATATATGATTCTAAAGAAGACATTTTGAGTAGTATGTTTCTTTGCAAAAGGTTGCATTGCTAAAACCTGATCCTCAGAAAAATTAAAAACTGTAAACAATAAAAAAGAAACAATAGTCATGTTTATATTACTCAGAGATAATCAATGCTATAGTTTAAATGTATGTTATTATAGATATAACATAAACACATATTTATGTTTTCATAGTAATGAAGTTAGATCACATGTGCTATCATTTTTTATTTAACAGTATTACACAAACCTATTTTTATTAATAGACATCTGTATCATTTTTCCATAGTATCACAGTAGTATATTTTAAGAATGTACCAGAACTTAAACTATTCTCTAGGATTGTGCATTTAAGTTATTTCTAACCTTTTGCTTGTTCATAAACGCCGTGCATTTTCCTGTTACTGGAAGAGATTTGCAAAGCTGGTTTTTCAGGTAACCTCTTGTTTGACAGAGCTGTCCCCCAGTCCTGGCCCTTCAAGCTGAGCCACCTGCGTGTCACACCCCTTTGCTGGCCCCTGCAGCGAGAGCTGGCGTTTGAGACAACGGGTTCGGCATCAACTCTGCTCCTCCACGCCTTTTACCTGATTATTACAGCTCACCTGTTTGTGATTATCATTGAACCTGGCCTTATCTTTATTCACTTTTACACTGTCTCATCGACTAAGCACTTCCCATCAGGACCAAGAAGGGGAGGAGGGAGGGTAGGTGATGAGGGCCTAGAGCAGACAGGAGTAGAGGGGAAGAATCAATTAGTATTTTACCTTCTTCTGTGTGTACATCTGCAGGTAGATGATGTGCTTTTATTATTATCTATAGTCCATACTTTATTCAGATTTCCTTAGTTGTTACCTAGTGTGTTTTTTTTTTCTGTTCCAGGATCCCATCCAGGATGACACATTGTATTTAGTCATTGTGTTTACTTAGGCTTCTCTTGGCTGTGACAGTTTCTCAGACTTCTCTTGTTTTTGGTGACTTGGACAGTTTTGGGGAATACTGGTCAGGTATTGTGCAGAATTTTCCTCAATTGTGACTTGTCTGATGCTTTTTCATCACGAAAATGGGGTTATGTATTTTGGGTAGGAAGACCATGGAGTTAAAGTGCAATTTTTACAATATCATATCCATTTCCATCACATACAGTCAGGGGGGCCTAATGCCAACATGACCTATCACTCCTGATGTTAACCTTGATCTCTGAGGCAGCGTTTGCTAGATTTCTCCACTATAAAGTTCTCTTTTGTCCCCTTTCTAGACTGTACTCCCTAGAAGGATGTCACTGTGTCCAACCCACACTCAAGGCTCCTCCACCATGAGGGAGGTTTATCTACATAAATGATTTAAAATTCTTTTGCATGAGAGATTTGTCTATTGCCCCACACTTATTTATTTATTCAAATATTTATGTCAGTACAGATTCATGGATGTGTATTTTATGCATTGGGTTATAATTCCAAACTTCCCTATTTACTTTGTTGCTCAAATTATTCCACCTTTGGCCATTTGGGAGCTCTTTTATTGGGGGGCCCCTTTGTCCCGTCATTCTTTTTTGCCCTTTCTTACTTTCTGCCACTTTAAGATGCTCCAGGTTTATCTGGTACATTTTGTTCTCCAGTCCTAGAAACAGCCATTTCTACAAGGAGCCCTGGTTCCTTTTTTTGGAGAATGCTGTTAGAAACCATGATCTGGGCTATGGGAGTGCTCGTTGCTGCTGGGACTTCTAGGCCAGTAGCTGCTTCGTCACATCCAGGCCCTTCCAGCTAATAGCACAAGGAAATGTGTGTGTGTGTGTGTGTGTGTGTGTGTGTGTGTGTGTGTGTGTGTATTCGTCTTCCATCCATCTCATTCACAGTTCATCCATCTGTCCATCTACCATTCATCCAGAATATCCATTCATCCATCATCCATCCATCATCCTCCATCCATCCATCTCATCCATCCATTATTCATGCCTATTCATTCATATATATTCATTCATTCATCTATCTATCTATCTATCTATCTATCTATCTATCTATCTATCATCTATCATCTATCTATCTCTATCTGTATCTATATTAAGAATGAATTCATACTGCCACATGAATCATTCTGGCCTCCTCTTTCTGCTTTTCTGTAAATTCCCACCCTAGCAGAGAGAAACCTGGCTCTCACTGTCTACCGTTCGTGTACATAGTTGTCCAGTTCTAACAGACATATAGAGTAGTAGTAGAATTGTTAACTCCCATGGGAAACAACTTCATCAGCCAGTATAGAGCACTCGTGTGCAGCATCACCGACCTTTAGTCCAACAGAATCCACTCCTATCCAAAGTTAGCCACACTCTGTTTGATGAGGTTGTTTCCTACATTTATAATGCAGTTAAATTGTTGTGTTACATTCCGCATTCCATTCTGTGATTCCCCTGACCTCCTAAATTATTTTTTAAATTTGCATATATTCTGGTTCACTCCTTGTGTTGCAAAATTCTATGGGTGTTGACAAAAGCATAGCATCACGTATCCACCTCTACAGTAACATATGGAATAGTTTTACTTCCCTAATAATTCTCTGTGCTTCACCTGTATAACCCCTTCTCCTCCCTTCAAAACCCCAGCAATCACTGATCCTTTTATCATTTCTATTGTTTGGCCCTTTCCAGAATGTCATAGAAATGGAATCATACAGTATGTAGCTTTCTCAACTGGCTTCTCTCATTTAGCAATATACATTTAAGATTCATGTATGTCTTTACGTGGCTTGACTGTTCATTTCTTTTTAACACTGAATAATATTCTGTTGTGTGGATGTTCTGCAATTTCTTTATCCATTTAACTGCTGAGGGACATCTTGATTGTTTCCAGTTTGGGGAAATTGTGAAGAGGCTTCTATAAAATTGTACAGGTTTATATGTGGACATAAATTTTCAAATCAGTTGGGTAAATACATAGCAGCACAATGACTGGATCACATGGGGAGACTAGCTTCATAAGAAACTATCAAACGGTCTTCCAAAGTGGCTGTAACATTTTACATTCCCACCAGCAAGAATGAGAGCTCCTGTCACTCTACCTTGTCAGCAATGAGCATCATCAGAGTTTGGGGGGATTTTATCCAGAATGTGTAGGTTTGTACTATATATTACTGTTGTTTTAATTTGTAATTCCCTAATGACAAAAATCGTTGAATATCTTTCTATGCTTTACCATGGGTGTATCTTCTTTGGTGAGGAGTCTGTTCAGATCTTTAGTTATTTTAGATACAAAACTTACATATACTTTTTTGCAACAATTTTCTCAATGACGTACCTTGTATTAGCACTTCAGGATTATGCGCCACATTGCGACTTTAAAAGCTTACATACGATGCTGAAATCTGATCGATAACATGGCTGTGCTCACTGCTGTTTGCCTTGCTCTTCCCCAAAATGACCCTATTGCTGCCTCTTACTTCCTTAACCGTATCCATTCATTAGAAAAGAACTTTATATTCCGGAGTGATCACTGTCTATCTCTAGGAATTTGTTTTTATTTAAAGAGAATGACCAAGGTGAAAATGTTTATTCATCTATCTGCAACTAGTTATTTCCAGTGAGAGTTTAATTGTGTTTTCTGGTTTTGAAGGAAACAGTTAGGTCCAGGTGCGAGGAAGTCGTGCCACTAACGGTTAGTGAGGCTAACGGTTGTCTGTCTTCCTTTGCATGGTCTTCAGTCATCAAGCCTCCTCTGCGACACTTTAAACGCCCTGCTTATGCATCTAGCTCCTATGCACCTTCGGTCCCAAAGAAGACTGAAGAGCATCCTGCAAGGTACAAGATGCTGGATCAGAGAATCAAAATGAAAAAGATTCAGAACATCTCACATAACTGGAACAGAAAATAATAGGTCAGGGGGAAGAGAGGGAGTGAAGGAAAGAGAGGCCCCCTCACCTGCCTCTCACCGCTCACCGGCTGCAGTGGGATATGTCTCTAACACCCCCGGGAGCCTGTGGGGCTGTGCAATCAATGGTTTGCCCATGAGGGCAAAGCGAAGGCTATATTTGATTTTCCCCTTTGTTGTTCTGTTATAGACTTATCAGTTGCTGGATTTGGGGGTCAATGCAGACTCCAGTAGCAAACCAGTAAGAGGGTTGTCTCGTGTGGCTTTTATTGGCATATATCTTTCAAAGTCTAAATTAGATCAAAATTAAAATGATACGACCTATTCAGAAAAAATGAAATACCTCTCATTGACACTATTTTTATCCCTGGAATTTGACCTGCCCCCATAAAACTCTTAGTTTAATAATCATTGTATTTAAGAAATGCACTTCTAAAAACATCTTTTCAATTTTAAATGCAATATTTAAAATTCAAGTAAACACATGACTTTCAAAGTAAATGCACTCAAAACAAAAGTTGTGCTTCTGAATGTAACAATCTTAAAGGGAAAAGAAGACTGATGAATCGTTGTGTTTATAGATATTTCTGAACTCAGGCTTCACAAAGCAGATCCAAATTAAAACTAAAGACCCTTGTTCTGGTTCTTACTGTGTGCTTCAGGCCTAATAGATTTACTTAAGGCCATGAAAGTCTGTAGGAGGCGCGTTTTGGTTCTGCGTTCCTCTAATTCTTCACTTTCACTCACAGTAGACAAAGCTAGAAATCGATGAGATGCTCACGCCTCAGAGATTCTGAGTTCTGGGGCAGGAGGGTGTAAAATGCTGAACCTCATTTGAATTCCTTATTTGAAGATTTTTTTTTTTTTTTTTTTTTGCCATAAGATTGGAGATGCCTTTAAGTTTAATTTCAGATCATCTTCCTAACAGGTCACATATGTAAGTTTCAAACGCCAGAAACAGCGTTTGATCCCTTCAGAAAAGGCCTGGTGCAGTGGAAAACTTTACGCTTGTTGTTAGGCAGATCTGATCTCCAGTCCTGTCCTGTGTATAACGAGTTGCAGGTCCTCGGTCTGATGGCATAATCTTTGAAAGCTTTGCTTAACTAGAAAGTGGGATTCATAACGTCCGCTGTGCCTTTTGTGATGACGGTTAAGGTAATATCAATTCTAATTGATATTGCTGAGCTTGAAAAGTGATGGGGTCCAACAGATGAAGCTAGGAGGATTTTACATCTAGGAAAAACTCTCCAGGTTCCCCCTCCCTAAATACACTCATACAAAGAACAGACTGTGCCCTGATGCCACAGCCTTTGGGATCTGAGTGTAAAGGGTTTCGGGTCCTCTTCTTTCATTCTTCATAGTTCATTTTCAGTAAACTACGAATATGCAATTGAGCCAGTTCCAGAGTTTAGTGTCCATCCTGCTATTGAGCAAATCATTTATAATATGCTTTATGATGGTATTTCAGAGAAATTTAAGTACTATACAAAAAGGAAAATCACTGTGACTTCGTGAGTGAAGCAATTGTAATTCTTAACTCCCTGCTCAGTGCCTGAGCAAAAGGACCCTTTTGCTGATAGCTTCTTTTCCACCTGGATTAGGCTAACTCAATGGGTAACTTCTACCTGTTCATATACAGATGCCTTAGTGCTTTCTGCCTAGAGACATTTGGCCACACAATGAAACTGCCCACGAGGTGGTGGCTGCCTTGCTACCCAATGGATTCTGGAGGAAAAAGGGGGTGCTATAACATATCTAACTGAAAGTAACCTCGCAGGGTGATCTGATCATAATTCCTAACTGGACAGGTCATGGTGGATAGTCATGCTCCAGGCATATACTTCTTTAGTAAAAGGCTTATCTTTGCCTTAAGTAAGCCCTGTCTATTGTTTTTGTGCATCTAGGTTAACATACCTTTGAAATGTCTTTTTCAGACCCCTCCAAAGGTAACTACCCACAAGAGGGCACATAATGTCGTTAACTAGCCTGTAATCCAATCTCGGCCTTGCTTTGTCCCACCTTTATGTAATTTTCCTCACTGCTCTCCTTAATTCTAGACACACAAAAGAAACTGCAAACTGTCATTCTGGGAAGCATTGTTCTCAGTCTGTGGATATCTGCTTCCAGGCACATCCTCTGCTTGGCTCAAAAAAACTCATAAAAAATTTTTAGAAAAGTAATTGTCGACATAATGTTCAAAGCTATAGAAAAATTTTATGAGTTCTTATAGCAAAGAATCAGCCCACAAATAATGTCCCCCATCTAATCCTCAATACCTTCAGTCTTAGGTATTGAGACTTCAGTGTGGCTGTGGTTTCTTCTCTGTGCATCTTGATATTGGAAACTGTGAACCTGGAGAAAAAATTTGGCTCCCTCTGTATTCTTTTACTCCAAGATGTTATTTTTCAATCTTTGCTAATATTTTAATTGAGCAAATGCACAGATATCAAGATTCTGCATTGCTTGTAAAATGCCTACCATGTTATTTGCATGATGGATTGTATAGAAATGCCAAATTATATATTCTTATAGCAAATAAAAAGATGCTTTTAAAGGACTTTTTTGTATGTGAGTCATGTTTTTCTTCTCCAGAATTCTGGGATTCATTTGAAAAGAGTTAGATTTCCCCTATAGTTGGCACTATTCAGTCCTGAATATCTTGTCAAGATGAATAGTAAAACTTACCCTTTTCGACTTGCTTCCTGACTGTATAGGCGATAGCTTTTTAAAAATCCTTCTACTCCCTATACCACAAACCCGATAAATTAATTTGTTAATATGAGTAACCCATAGTAGAAACTAGTCCATAGGTAAATAGCTATGTTATCAACTCAGTCTACATCTTCCAGGCAAAGCGATATAGCTAGTGGTTAAGAACTGGGACTTTGGGGTTAGAAAAACCTGTAATTAAATCTTGACTCTGTCTTTTGTTTGCTCTGTGAGCTTTGCCAAGTTTCAAAATCATTCTGAATTTTAGTTTCCTCTGCTGTAAAATGGGAATGATAATAGTTCCCGACTCACCATAGCACAAATCCACGCATAGAGTAAGTAAGGACCCAACTAACATTAGCTATTATTTCTTGGAGAAAAAGTGGAGCGTGGTATAAAGAAGTTAGGCTTGTGAGTTTGAGAGCCATGTCACTTCTAGGACATCAGGTGGGTTGTTAATACCCTTCAACCATATCACACTACACTTTTTACTCCTCAATACGTATTCCTACATTAAGTTGGAAACCCGATGCCCACCATCAATATTGCCTTCACCTGTGTCCCTGCACCCTTGGAGTTCTCGGACCTTTATCCATGATCTATTATGGCCGCCTCTCGCTCTCATGTTCCACTGCCTCTGAATCCCTGACCACCTGCCTGCATCTTAATTCCCACAACTGCGGTCCTTCATTCTGTTCTTAGTGATCCCATTTCATTTCCCGCATTCACTTCCTTTATTCTTCCAAAGATCCACCTACACAAGTCTACCCATGGAATTGACTTCGCATGAAGGTTTGGGATGATGGCACAGTGGAAGCGACCACTCAAACGATTCAGTAACAAGATCAGCGACCCTCGTTTCGCAGAGAATTTCTCACTGGCGGTGTCTTCTTAGACCTGGATTTGCCTCTACTTGGATTTCTCCTACCGCGACTTTTCTCTTCTTGAACTTTAACTTTCTTCGAATGTTCACAGCACTCCATGTCTCACTCCCTACTCCACACACGTTCTAGACATCACTGTCTTCGATTTTGAAACATTTTTATATTTTTATATATATTTTTTCAATTTTATTTGACATACAATATTAAATTCATTTCAGGTGTATACTCTGGACATTTTTAAAGCTTATGATCTCACTCTGCCAAACAAAGGGCCTTTACTTCAGGTCCTGCCCCTATGAAGCACAAAGAACCTACAGAAGCTTCAAAATGACATTGTTTTCTCCTTAATGTAATCCAATTCTTAGGCAGGACCAATCCTTGTAAGAAAAGAGCATTATGAATATCTACCCCCTGCCCAGAATAAACCACCAGAAATTCTGGTGGTTGTTTCTCCCCACCATCTAGTTATAATGCCAATCTCACATGGGAAAGGCAGTAACTATCACTAATAGGTACTCAGAGAATGCTAATTTCCTTCTCTTCCTGTCTCTCCCGACCACCAGCCAGGTGGGCCTCACCGTGAGCACATCCACTGAGCTTTTGAAACAGAGAAGGCACTCCAGCACACCTGTCATTGTGACTTCTAATTCCCATGAGGTAGAGGGCAAGGGTGGAGATGGTTGATAATTGTTATTTTTAAGTCTAGGTTTTCTATCCAAAGTCCTCTTCCTAAGACAGATGGAAGGCCACTTATTCATCTGCAAGGTTTGAATTTATTTTTCCATTGGCCGCCAGCTTCACTCAACCAACTACATTCTATTTGTTCCATTCCCAATTTAAAAACTATCATATTGGGCCAACATCTTGGTTTATTGAGAATCTGTCAAATTTAGTTAGAAGTGAGATGCCTTAGGGCTGGGAGCTGGGGGTGGGTGAAAGATTAATGAGTTGGCTCCTGGCTTGACCCTAGGCATAACCACAGGTGCCCACACTGCAAGGCGAGTTGAGGCCAGAGAAGGCCTGTCGGTACCATAGATGGAGAAAGAGGGCTGTTGCTAGTGGTAAGTATTGTTTTTAAGGCAAATTTAGGAAATTTGTCAGCATTCGTTACAGTTTTGTTATATTCAGAGAACATGAAAAACCGCTTTTTTGGGGGAATAACTAGTGATAATAACTCTAGAATACTGTATTGACTTTTGTATTTTAATGTTCAACTTGGATTCTCTGTGGCTGTTCTATAGCTCGCTTTGTTTTGTACACTTGAGTAAGAGGTTCAGCTGACCTGTGTTTATAGAAGCACCTCATCTAGAAACCAGCCATTATGGAAATAATTTATTTATGATCGATCATTGCTCTTTTAGCAACATCTCTTATGACTCACTGAGTCAAAGAGTATTCCAAACTTTGAGACGCAAAGGTAAAAGGATACCAATAAATGTAGCAACAGAGAAAAATATGTCCAATCAGAGCTGCTGAAAAACTGAAATTATACATCACTGCTCTACTACAATAGATTTTAAATTTTGGTTAATATATTTTTGAGAACCCACTAGGTCTCAAACACTTTAATATATTCAAATATATTTAACTCTTTTAATAAACCTGCATGAGAAGACTTATTTTCCTTATTGCTAATTAATAAATTAAGACTCACAAAGTTAATTTTTTGCAGAAAGTTTGCTGAATTCCTTGCCTCCTTGCTCCCCAACCATATTTGGCATAAAGCAGTCGGATGCAGGCCAAAGATTGGGATTTAGGCATGCAGATATGGCCGAATGATTCTGTTTAATGAATGTGTAGAATGTATTAACTGTGCCTTTTCCGGAGGACACCTGTCACCTTCAGCACTATTTGTACCACTTACTTTCACATGGAACTGTTTTCTGACTGAACAAGGCCTATTCTCAATTTGTGTTCACATCACAGTGTGTTTATGGGATTTCTTCTACATCTAGTCTCCTGTGAAAATTTTAGTTATTCTTCAAGACCCGGCAGAAAATTTCACCTCTGGGACTGATCTGATCTTGACGAGAGTGTTCTTTTGCCCTAGTTACCCCTCAGAATGCTCTATTTTTACTTCTTTATGACATTTCAGTGATTCTATCTCAAATTACCTGGTTCTCCATTCTTCCTTACTATATTAATCATCTCCGGAAGTGCAGGGTCCATACTCCACCCCTTTTTTTTCACATTTGTATCCTCTATGGCAACCAACAGAGTGCTTTATATAAAATAAATCCTCAAAAATGTAATGGCTGGAGATGGTATCGAACTAGAGTAAGATAGATAGAAAACATGTAAACATGTGACAAATATATTCCCATGCCTCATCTCTTCACTTATGGCAGATGTCACTAATCAATCAGTACATCTTTTCTCACCAAGACCAGACATAGCCTGAAAACCTTCCCAACACAGGGTTCCATGTAATTGGTTCTAACCACTGGAGTTTCATTCTGCTGAAGTCAGTATATTATCCTTGGATGAAGATACCACCTAGTTTTGCCATTATTCTAATTTTCTGCTGGGTCAACATCTCTTCATGTGTCAAAATCTCAGCTGATTCAGAAAAAGGAATATATGTTTAAAGATTGAGGTGTCATTATACTTTTCTAAAAAAAACCCTAAAAATGACTTTGCTGCTCATATGTGACTCTGTTTCATCTTTAGACTCAAAATTCTTAGAGAAGAAAGGAATACAGCTCTAATCCTTAGAGCCTCACTCTTAAAAGTGGGTAGTTTACCTAAGCCATTCTGTCCCACAGGTTTCGACCTATGGAGGTTCCATGATCCAGAATTTTGGAAACAAATACCTGGGTGTGATCTCATCATTTCCCCAAATAGGCTAAAAATGCCTTGGACGAAGTTGCATTATACAACACAGTTGTGTCTTCAGTCAACAGTCTTCCATCTGAAAAGAATTCGAGTGTTAATAAGCCACAGGAACTGTGCATCACTGAAGGGACATCACTCATGGCTCATTTCTGGGAATGGGCGTGAAACCATGCCGAACTGCTGGCACAAGGACTTGGGGAAAGCACACAACCTAAAAATTACACTGGCTTATTTAATTTGATGGAATCAAGTTACAGAGCAAAGCTGACTCTCATTTCTTATGCTACACTGCCCCCTGGTGTCTTTCAGAGGTATGAGCTGTTTGCTGAGTTCCAGGGGATCTTTCGTGGTGATAGCTTTTAGCTGGGTGAATGAATGTTGAACCTTAGAATTCAAAAGGGCAGGCAGCTGTGGAGAATACCATTCACGTTCTGATTATAGTGCTGCTGTATTTCTACATAGGTTTATTAGGTTCTTGAACAGTCTTATTGTTCATATATATAAATAAACATTAACCTATGGAGAAAATATTGTTGGGGATATATTTTATATATGGAAACAAATAACAATTTATTTATAGCATCATTTGATTATATTAATTACCATTTAATCACAGCACCATTTCTTTTGATTTATTACACCATCATGTTTACATGCTGGCACAACCTCCATTTTTAAGCTCTTACTCTTTTACCTATTTCTTCTAGAGAAGCTGTAAAAGTTAACATTCAATTTCCCAGTTTTCTTACATTTAAGGATAGCCAAAGTGAGACAGTTTGGGATAATGAGATACAAAGCTGCCTCTTCCAGTTCTTCCAGCTGGGAATACTGACTTCATCCTGGATGTACAGCACCCATCTCGGATCCATGAGGTCTTGATGAGCGTGAAAACGAAATCCAGCATGCTGACTGCAGAGCCACGGAAAGCTAGAAAGGGTCTATGTTCCTGATTATATCACTCAGCAGCCACACCATCCCTAGTTTGACTTCTTGGGACTTACTAGTGATGGATGAACTCAAAGTCATAGCCACTGAAACTCCTAGAGTGATATATTTTTTTTTGTGATAAAGTTGATCAAGTCATTACCTCTTCTTAAAAACTCCCGTGGCTTCCCGCTGCTTTGAGAACACAGTCTGAGTGCCTAAAGGCCAGCTTAGGTGCCGTCTGCGAGCGATGCCTGCCTGCCTCTCGCCGTCTTTCCTCGTCCCTTCCACGCATGCTCCATGAGCTCCAGCTGCTGGAAATACCCACAGTCCCAAAGTCCAGAGCCTTTGCACGCGCTGTTCTCTCTGCTCCGTCTGGGTCGGCTGGTGAGCCAGGACTGGGGGTGGGGCGGGCAGGGGCCCAGCAGGGAGGGGCAGTGTCTGGGGCTTGGTCACTAGCAGGCTGAGCTGGTTGCAACGTCATGACCTAGGAAGAGACTTGCAGTCACTGTAGGTCAAGGTCCCTATCCAAGAGGACAATAGGGCTGCTCACTGAGAAGAGGGAGCTGAGACAGGGTGGTCAGGGGCTCAGGAACCACGTTGCTTTGTGAATGTGCTTTCGAATGTCCCCCGGAAGGACTCCTGCTAGTGCCCCAGGCTTCTGGGCGCAGCCAACATTATGGGACCTACTTCCCAGCTCTATGGCTTACCAGCTTTATGACCTTGGACAAATGATTTAATTCTTCAAGCAACCACTTCCTTATTAAGTGCACATTATAGTAGCTGGAATAATTATAAAATGCATGTCAAGTTCATAGTACGGTGCCCAGAACACTGTCAGTGCTCAGTGAAGGGTTATTTATATTCCCATCAAGACCTGGAGGGCTCCAGGAGCCTTCTTAAAGTAAGAGCATTGTCACAGCCATGGCATAGATGTCTAGAGGCCCTGGGAGGGCTCTGTTGCCTGCTACCCTCTCCATAGCTTTTTCCCGAGGCTTTAGCCCATCTGTTTACAGGTGTGATCACTAGTAAAACTTTCTCTAGAAAAGCTGGTTTGTGTTTGTGTGAGTGCATGTGCGTGTGTATCTACAATATATTACTGACGTCAGTCATCGGTGTCTTTGTGAACAGGAAATGTTCAAGAATCCTGAGCAATCTCAACAGGCGATTGTACAGCATGAGTGGAAAGTCGCCACTGAGTTTGGAGGCCAAGGGTTTGCGGATGCAGGTTAGCAGCTGGGGCATCTACAGGGGGGCGGGATGAGATGTATGCACACATATATATGTGGGGGGCGGGACAGTGAGACCAGGAGGGCCACCTGCTGTTCTCCAAAGGGACCCAACACAGGTTGAGCATTTCCTGTGAGAACGTCTCTGTGGGAGAGGCTTTAGCAGTCCGTTCGTCATATCCTTTCTGAATCATGAGTGGGAATTATCATTCCTGTCAAACACAAGAGAGAACAGAGGCTAGGAGGGGCCAGCGCCCTTCATGAAGCCACACAACTGGTGACTGGCGAAGCTTGTGTTTGAGCCTCAAAGCCTGAATCCCAGTCCCGGCTTCTTTGCCGGCTTGTGAGGAACCAACGGGTTTGCCGCCCTCCTGGCCCCGTGAAGGCCTTTTTGGAAGTGGAAATGGGCCCCATAGGGATGGCCTCTCAGAAACACCTCCTCTTCCAGCTGTGTTTCTTGCCCGGCGACACCTGCTTCAAATGAGATTGTCTTCATTCCTGCTTTTCCTTATCCCTTCTCCACTCACATGGTCCCCCTTTCTGTCCAACCTGCCCAACTGGCTAGAAGGAGGTGCGAACTGGTAAGCCAGGACCCATCACCTAAAGCACCTAGTAAGGCTTTGGTGATGGGGCTGGGGAGGAGGCAGGGTATGAACGGGGGCTGGGAAGAGAAACTCCAGCTCAGCGAGAACACAAACAAATTTCTATGGAGCATTACTATGTCTTTCAGACTTTATTATCTAATCTATACAACAGTCCATTGAGGTAAGCAAGGCTTAAATCCGTTCATTCCTTTCCTTATTCATAATGACCAAAATCAGAAAATTTCAGAATGTGTATTGCAGAAGAAAGAGATATAAATTTAGACTTCAGACTAATACTATACTACAATGTATTTAAAGTGGGGATGAATTCAGACTAGTATTTTGGGGCAGTCAGCTCAAACACCTGAAAAGCCAAATTCTTGATTCTGGGTTTCAAAAGGAAGAGTTTTATTGTATATGAAGACAAAAAGCTAAAACTAGGTTAATGGTGGTAGTGTTCATTAATTTCTTTCCTGAAGCTATGGTTAGAGTTAGAGGAGTTGTTATATGAACAAATAATTTGTAATTAGAGTATAAACTGCATTAAGTAGCCTCTTTTAAAACATCTCAAGCCTGCTCTGCCTTGGTCTGACCTTGGCCTCCTGAATCTCTTCAAGCCATTGTCACACTTTGCCATGTTCCATTTCTTCACAGAAACTCCTTCTACACACCTATTATAATTTGGAATGTCACCCTGGTTCTCTCTCTTACACACACACATACACACACACACACACACACACACACACATACCTTTTGCAGTTTTTGTGTACCCATAATCTTAACACTATCAAATTTTCACCTTTGATTAAAAAAAATTTTACAAAGCAAAAATAAACCTCAACCTTGTCTAAAGGATTGCAAAAATCTGAATATGCGGTTCCAAATCAATGCTTGCCAGATACTAAAAAGGCACTGACATTAGCCGGGCAACTGCAATGTGTCAATTTCTCCAGCAAGTGGCAGTGGCGTGTAGGAAGAAAAGCTCCACTCTGGGACAATGGTCCTCAGGACAGAGAGGAATGGTGGCTTGCTGGGGACATTCGATTTAAGTCAGCAAACGTGTAATGAGACCTTCTCTCCAGACACTGCCCTAGGTTTGCAGGGGATCCACTAGGAGTGAGGCAGGGGTTCCTAGCTTGGGGGGCCTCACAATCTTAGGGTAGAAAAAAAAAGTGTCCTCGTCTATGAAGCAGAGTCATTCGTTCAAGCTGCTCTTGGAAAATAAATCACTCTGCACCTTGTGCACTGTGGGTCGGGATGCAAAGTGGAAAACAGGACGGCAGTTCCTCAAAAAATTAAAGACAGAACTACCATAGGATCCAGCAATTCCAATTCT